>NC_082401.1:16721213-16738713 GCF_031168955.1 Gadus macrocephalus | reverse complement strand
TACACACGGGTCGACGCGCTCCGACTTCTTCGCATGTAGACAGAAAATAGTGACACCTACTCAACCCGAGCGCACTCCAACACACGCACAAGAATACACAGATACATATACATAGAAACATACACACTCACACATGCGCGTACACACACACACACAAAACACACCGTTGTAATTGAGGTGCCAGCACGTCAGAAAAGGCTGTGGCGGTCATGATAAGAGGCTGACAATGATACTGTACAGCTATTAGGCTGGAAATAGTCCGCCAACGCAAACAAGAGTCCCAGCCAGGCCATTGTGAGCGTCTGGATGCACAGCGAAAGCCCAAAGAATTTAGCCCCGCGGCGCGTTGTAGCCTGTTTCCTGAAACCTATTCAAGACATTGTTTCCCCTCCAAAATAATGTGGCATAAATAAAGAAAAACAAACACATTAGAAAGGTGTGACGAGGTGCGCAGATAAAGCACACAAAGGGAACGCGAGACGTGCACTGGAAACACACACACACACACACACACAGTGCATACCACAAGGTGTGCAAACACACACACACACACACATGCTTTCTCATAACAAGCACAGAGCCCCCTTTTTACAACCCCTCAGAGTAACAACCGTGTCTAATTAAAATTCACATTTTATCAAAAAAAAGAGGGGGAGGGTAGAAGGGGATGGGGGAGGGGGGAGGGGGAGGGGGAGGAGGAGGAGGGGGGAGAGGGAGGAGAAGGGGGAGGAGGACATGGCATCTTTGAACAGTCCCGTCCGTCCGCGCCCCGGTCATGAATTTCCAGATAAACACACTGATACTGCGTCACATTAATTAAAAGGCCTGATAGACGACAGCGGGCCGTTCAAACAGCGACTATCAGGAATTACATTTGGATCAGGGGAAGAAAGAGCAGTGGGGGCGGGGGGCTGGGGCTGGGGGTGGGGGGTGGAGGGTGGGGGGGGTGGAGGTGGAGGTGGAGGGGGGGGGTCCCCTCAGGGGGATTATATGAACAGCCTTTCATGGAGCAGTCATCGGAGCCATGTGCTCCACCAAGGGTAGTGTGTGTGTGCTACCGTGTCTGTGTGTGTGTGTGTTTGGGTGACTGTGTGTGTGTGTGTGTGCGTGTGTGTGTCTGTGAGTGTGTGTGTGTGTGTGTGTGCTGTGTGTGTTTGTCTGCATGTGTATGTATAGTGTGTGTGTATGCGTCTGTGTTTGTATGTGTGCGTGCGTGCGTGTCTGTATGTGTGTGTGTCCTATAGTGTATAGTGTGTGTGAAGGGGGGGTGAAGAAAAGGGCCCAGCAGCAGAATGTCTTGTGTGGTGCCTCCGCGTCACTGACCTCTCATTTCAGACTTTAATAAAGTCACACCCAGGTGTCCTTCATGCCTTGCAGTGGCCTGGGGCTCAGGGAAAATAAATAGTAAATACATGTGTATATATATATATTTATATATATATATATGTATATATATATATAGAGCCCCACTCACATGTTTCCAAGAGAGATTCTGCACAAACAGACACACACACACACACACACACACACACACAAACACAACACACACACACACACACACACACACACACACACACACACACACACACAGACACGCACACACACACACCACACACACACAAACACACACACACGTGCAATGTCCCTCTCCAAAATCGTAACGCAATTGTATCAAGATGCCGTTAAGTTTCAGTTAGGTTGGGGAAACGGTGCAGGGGGACAATTGCCAAACCCTAACCCTGTTCAACATCTCTTGGGCAATTCAAAATTACCCCAATTCCCCAACAAAAAAAACTGTTGTGCAAAGTCGGCTGTTGATCAAATGACCCCGACGTCGCAAGCTCGGCTTTAGCCGTTGTTTGCTTCCCTGTGTGCGGTAAAGGGACGTCGGAATGGAGGGGATTTTCAAATTAAAGTTCCAGACAGTTCTGGGTAGAAACCAGAGGCGAGATTATCTGGAGGGGCTGTGGGGTTTGGAGATGTAACAGCATGCAATAGGTTATCTCAACACCGAGCCAGTCTGGGCAGCTGCTATCTGTCATAAACTCTGGCTATTGTTGGCCCGAGCCGTACGTCAACATGTGACCCGATCTGGACACTCAGCCGATCCGCCGAGCAAATAGAGAGTGTGTGTGTATTTGTGTGTGTGCGTGTGTGTGTGTGTGTGTGTGTTGTGGTGTGTGTGTGTGTGTGTGTGTGTGTGTGTGTGTGTGTGTGTGTGTGTGTGGTGTGTGTGTGTGTGTGTGTGTGTGTGTGTGTGTGTGTGCGTGCGTGCGTGTGTGTGTGTGTGTGTGTGTGTTTGTGTTGTGTGTGTAGAGGGAGAGAGAGGGTGTCATTTTTAATAAAGACATTTTATGAACTCCAACCACCAGAGCCGAGAGAACAAGACAGAAACTTCCTGGTGCAAATGATATGGCAGTAAGAGTTTCATAACTTCCTCTGCTCTCAAGCCTGTGGCAAGTCCCCTAACAGAGAGCACAGCGGAGCCGACAGACAGAAGCAGAGAGCGATAGGGAGCAGAGAGAGACAGATTGAGATAAAAAAGAGAAAGAGAGAGAGGGAGAAAGAGAGAGAGAGAGCGAGTGAGAGAGGGAGAGTGGCGGGAGGTAACACCGCCCTTATCAAGATTTTACAGAGACATTTCTTTAATTAGTTTTAACATTTTGTGTTTAGATAATGTCAGCCAATTGACGTTCCGGTCCCAAAACGCAGAGTGTGTGACTGTGTGTGTGTGTATGACTTTGTGTTTGTGTGTGTGTGTGTGTGTGTGTGTGTGTGTGTGTGTATGTGTGTGTGTGTGTGTGTGTGTGTGTGTGTGTGTGTGTGTGTGTGTGTGTGTGTGTGTGTGTGTGTCTGTGTGTCTGTGTGTGTCTGTGTCTTACTGTGTGCGTTGTTTGTGTGGATGTGGGTGCGTGGGTTTGTTACTGTGTGTATGTGTGTGTGAATTTGTGTGTGTGTGTGTGTGTGTGTGTGTGTGTGTGTGTGTGTGTGTGTGTGTGCGTGTGCGTGTGCGTGTGTGTGTGTGACTGTCTGTGTGTGACTGTGTGTGTGGGTGCGTGCGTGACTGAGTTTATCGGAGGAGTATTCTAATTGAGCGGAAAAAAAGTTACATCAAAAAATATATTTAGCATATGCATTTATTTTGTTGACAGTAATGTAATACCTCAGTATGCAAACTTCCAGGGGGCCGTTCCTTATCGCTGGCCGTATGAATGGTATCAAAGCCGGTGTATTTATTAACTTTCCCCCAGGTAAATAATTGAAGAAAGGACCAATCTTCAAAAACACTAATTGTGCAAACACACTCGCGAGACAGCATGATTGAGTTCTTCCTCCCCTCCGCTGGGGTCCTGTGTGTGTTCCTATGAACGGGAACGCAAAGACCGCTAACCCGCGATCAGGGGGCCCCTGCAGATAAATAATTACTATTCGAGCAAGACAAAGACAAAGCCGAGGGAGAAAGAAGCTTCTAGAAAAAACCCTGCAAACATCGACCTCTGCAAACAAAGTCAATTAACGTATGTCAACATTCAGAGCAATGCCTTTCCGTACACACTTTTGTTTTTACTTACTTTCCCACATCCGTACCATGAAAGGCATCTGCACGTGAACATAAGCAAACACGCAGTAGACACAGTAATGCCAAAGGTATTATTACGATTATTATTCTATCCACCATGCTGTGACCTGTCGTCTTATCCTCACCACCTGTCCCATTTTCAAATGCTGGTTTTATTTATGTTTATCTTAGGTTAACTTCCATTTACACATCCATTCTCCCCCCCCCCTCCCCCCCACCCTCTGAGGCTTTGTAGTACCCGCATTAGTAAGTAACTTACTCCCTCTCTCTCTCTCTCTCTCTCTGTTTCTCTCTCTCACTCTCTCTCTTTCTCCCTCTCTCTCATAATTCATGTCTCTCTCCCGCTCTCTCTCTGCCCCTATCTCCCTCCCCTACTCTTACCCACTTTACACACCTTTTCTCTCTGCGGGCGGCAGGTGTTGAGTGCCTGTGTTTACTTTTTTTCCCAACTCTCTCCCACTCGCTCACTCCCTCTCTCTCTCTCTCTCTCTCTCTCTGGCAGCTGGTGGAAGTTGGGAGGAGCGGGTTCTAACAGCTGCGCACAAGGGCGGGCAGAAAAGAGAGGGAGAGAGAGAGAGAGAGAGAGAGAGAGAGAGAGAGAGAGAGAGAGAGAGAGAGAGAGAGAGAGAGAGAGAGAGAGAGAGAAAAGGGGCACAAGGCAAACAGTTCCAATCCCCTCAGGGTTGTCAGCTCCATCCTGGACCCCCCCCCCCCCCCCCCTCCCTCTCCCCCTCCCCAACCTCCTCCCCCTTCTCCTCCCAACAACCTCTGGAGATCCTCTTAAACAGGCAACTGTTGCAGTCAGACAGGCAAACATCACGCCGGGCTCTGCGTGCGTGCCGGTATTCACGGTGAGGCACCCCCGCAGTGCTCACGTGGGTCTTAATGGAAGGAGCCCGTATGTCGGGGTAATAATGGGGCTGGAGAACGTGGCTTCAGTACAAGAAGCCCCCGACACAAAAAAAGTCATAAGAAATACAATAACAATGTGAAGACAAAACGTGCCAGACCCCATGAGGTGCTCATCTGATTGCAAACTGAGGATGTAATATGTTCTGTTTTCTTCTGTTTTTTTTTGTTCACCTCTACCATGTCATCATCATGCCGCACGCATTGAGCGTGTGTGTGTGTGTGTGTGTGTGTGTGTGTGTGTGTGTGTGTGTGTGTGTCTGTGTGTGTCTGTGTCTGTGTGTGTGTGTGTCTGTGTGTGTGTGTGTGTGTGTGTGTGTGTGTGTGTGTGTGTGTGTGTGTGTGTGTGTGTGTGTGTGTGTGTGTGTGTGTGTGAGTGTAGGTCCACACACAACTCATCAAAATACACAGGATCAGCTCTTGGGCTTTTGTTTAGCCGTGGCAAGGTTAGTCCAGACTCATTCCAAATGTCCTGGGGAGGGGGGTGAGGGAAAAGGGGGGAGGGGGGGGGGAGGAAAAACGATTCCATGCAGATAAATCACTGGCACAGATCAAAAGACAAATCAGTGGCAGAGACAAAAGATGCTGACTGGAGGAGAACAATGGAGACAGACAGACACGGACCCCCTGCTCAATCAAACCTGCTAACTAGGGGCTCCCAGACTAGGTCATACACACACACACACACACACACACACACACACACACACACACACACACACACATAAACCCAGACACACACACCTGCACGATCAGCAAGTTGGTAGCCGTACACTGATTATGTTGGGATGTTGGGCATTTGTTATTATTGTTCTGATCATCATGATGATTGCTATGGCGATGATGATGATGATGATGATGACGATGATGATGATGATGACGATGACGATGACGATGACGATGATGATGATGATTTTAATTTGTTTATTTTAATTGACTTTCTATTAGAAATAATATTCAATATTTATTAATTTTGTGTCAAATGGGTGGTCTGAGTGGGAGGGGTTTTGGGAGTCTCGATAGTACGATCTCTATAAACAAAGATGGGTACTGGCTGCCCAGCAGTCTTTAGATGTAGGATGTGATCATTAAATTAGTTGATAACATTATTGAAATCACTAGCGATCAGCATTGATTACCGATGTGTCCAGTTTATATTAAGCTATGAGCGAGTTTAGTTGAAACACATGGAGACTTTTATGTTTCGAGCGAGTTTATTTATCAAGACAAGTTATTTAAGTTACAGTTTAAAAGGCATGGTCAGATTACCCTAATAGCTAACCTGGGAATGAGAGATGAGTGCGGGAAGGAGGTGGACCTTTCATCCATGCGCATCAGTGTGTGTTGTTAACTGTGTTTCCCTAGTTTCTGGAAGGTTCTGGCGCCATGGGGTTCAAAAGGACCCGCACACGGGCCTTTCACGCACGGTGACCCTCGCATCTCGTATTCACTCCTCCAATACGGGCGATAAATAAACACACAACTCTTTATCACGCCACTTATGACTTTGGAGAATGGAGGCATCGCCGTGCCCTCTGGGAAACGTAGTGTGTGAGAGAACAACGCGCGGCGTCCCTCACCAAATACGACCCTTTGATCAAACTGTCTCGGCTCAGAAAAGGCGCACAAAAAAATAAAACACACATACACTCGCACACACACATCACTCACTATGCGGCTCTCAGACCCTCTGTATCGGAATAAAATAAATAAAATAATGGAAGAATGGAATACAAATTCCCGCCAAAGTAAGGCGGGCGGGGGTCAAATGAAGAGCACCTTGAACGCCTCTAGGCACGGCCCATGTTATTTTATATTTTCTGTTTTTTTCCCGATGCAGAGTTGTTGTTTGTGTTCGATAAACGCCAGTGACGGGCTATGAGTCACCGTTTGATCCTCTCCTCCGAGATCACACGTATGATAGCAGATCAATTTAGATTAGGCTGACGCCAAAGAGGGTGTCAAGCGGGTTTCAAGGAGTTTGTGTGTACGTGTGCTTGTATGTATGTACAAATTGTGGCTTGCGAGTGTGTGTGTGTGTGTGTGTGTATGTGTGTGTGTGTGTGTGTGTGTGTGTATATATGTGGGTTAATGGGCACCAGGGATTAATGCAATGATAATAGAATAATTGAGTATCCATTGGTGAGCCACAATCACACTTGACCTACAAAGAGATTCAGTTTTTAGCCCCCGAAATAGTTGACACGTCAGACATGGCCATCCTGAAGCAGGATTCTAAACCATCCATAAGTGATGAAGAGCCTTGAAAAAACACACCCGCACACTAGCACACACAAGTAGGCTATTGTTGTAGAGGAAGTGGTTTGCAGGGCGGGTGAGTGAACAGATTGCAATTTGACAGTGGTGGGAGCAACTGTGTCAGATGCTACCGGGTGACATTTGCATGGAGCGGTGACTGTTGGGCTGTGAGCGACCCGCGCGCTCTCTGTTATCTTCAATCTAAACAAGGCGAAACCCTATACCACTGTTCCTTCCCCGTGTTGGGCTTGGAAAACATATCCATATAACAAAGGCAGGAAGCCCAGCAGAATCCTACTTCTCGCTCTGTCTCTCTCCCTCTCTCTCTGTCTCCTCTCTCTCTCTCTCTCTCTCTCTCTCTCTATATATATATATATATATCTCCCAACCTGCTATACCCATGTGAGAGGGAGAGCATGAAGTAGTAGTGCACAGTTGGCAGAGGCACCTGCGATATACACTCCCTACACTCACTCCCCCCTTTATCCCCACCACAAACCAAACCACCACTCCCTACACACACACACACACACACACACACACACACAGACAGACACACACACACACACACACACACACACACACACACACACACACACACACACACACACACTCACCCTTCTCCTCCAGGCCCCTTGCAACCCCTACCCCCCCCACCCCCCTCCCCTGTCTCCCCCACAAAGTCCTTCACAGAAATCAGAATTTAATAAATCACCCCAGAGCCTGACAGAGTTTATCTCCGGGGGTCGGCTCCGCTGTGCGAGGAGACTCGCAGACAGACAAAGCGAGCGGTGATAAGATGTGAAATTAAATACAGTTAGCACTTTGAGACAAAGGAGGCAGGGTGTCACGGCCGGCTTTGTGGGGTGTGTTAAAAAAAAAAAAGCTGAAGAAAAAAAGCAATAATATAAATCAAATAACATAAAAACATAAAAATCCTCGCTGCTCGTCTGGGCTCGCACCGGCAGCGCAAGGGGCGGACACAGACCTGTGTGTAGACACACAGAAGCGCACGCACACACACACACACACACACACACGCAAATGGTCGCAGATATTTGCAGACACACAGGTGTATAGTATACTCATTCACACGCACACACACACTCTATCACACACTCACACACACTCTCTATCACAGACACACACCAGACACGCACAATCACACACACACTCTATCACAAACACACACTCTCTATCACACAATCACACACACACACACACACACACACACACACACACACACACACACACACACACACACACACACACACACACACACCAAAGGCGCGGGGCAGACAGCAGGTTGATTCATTTCAGGGCTCCCCCTCACATTTAGCCTCATTTGCATCATCCACTGTCAACATATCGCCCCTCACAGATATGTTCAAGAGCTTCCATTAGACGGGCCGCCGGGAATGACATCCCCTTTTTAGCCAGCCGCGGTGGCGTTATTAATCACCCGCGCCCCTCCTGTGTGGACTGCTCTCCATCACGGATCAAGCGCTACCGGCCCGTGTCCCCCCCACCCCCCCACCTCCCTACCCAGCCCCCACCCGCCCCGCGCCTCCCCCCCCCCCCCCCACCAGACAGCCCAGACACCGGTAGCCCCATCAGCAGCGCCACAGCTGAAAGACTAAGAGACTTATGGGAGTAGGGCCGGGGGGGATGGGGGGGGTGAGAGCAGGAGGGGAGGTTCAGACAACCTCATGAAGGAGGTACTACGTAAGCGTTTTACCGCAGCGAGAGAGGATAGAATCGTGGAGGATTTGTTCGACACGCGCCCGGGATCCGTGTGAGCCAACCGGGGGGCATCCTTAATGCGGCCGGGGCGGCAGCCACACACCCGGGCCGACGGGTAAGAAAAAGAGAAAAGTGTTTTTTTTTTCATTTGCCCGTGGAAAAAAAAAGGAACACTCACACACACATTGGAGAGAAAAAACACTGCAGCTGAAAAAAAAAACCAAACCAAAAAAAAACTGTATTTTATGTCCTGTTTTTTGGGCTTCTTCTCTTTCAAACGGTGTGGTATACGGGGGTGGAGATATGCCCCCCCCCCCCACCCTCCTGTCCACTGCTGAAGAGGCGGTGTTGGGGGCTGGTTTAATAGGCTTGGCCTGGTCTTCATGAACTGACCTCTGACTCTGACAATATGGAGGCCAACAGGCCCGAGGGCCCGAGGGCCAGAGGGCCGGCTCTGGGGCCACGGCCACCCACAGGTGAAGAGGGGACTCCTCTCTCCCTCCAGCCTACCTGCAGACAGGGCGGACCCGATAAAGACCCACAACCACACACACACACACACACACACACACACACACACACACACACACACACACACACACACAAATCAAATACTCACACATACACCTACACACACACTAACACTGCCTGCATTGGCTTCCAAGAATAAGTCTTTTCACAGAAGACCTTGGCCTACCACAAGGCCGGGGCTTTCCCGCACACACACACTCACACATAATAACAGACACACACACACACACATACATACACATACATACACATTCACACACACCCACACACACATCCTGTCTGACACACCCATAACTTCCAAACACACACACATACCTATACAGAAAAACACACGCGCACACACACACACACACACACACACACACACACACACACACACACGCACAGACAACCACACAAGAACACACACAGACAGACACATACACACATTTGAATACAGAGCTAATCAGGGTTTAATTCAGACATTGAGACACAACACGCTCACGTTACCAGTCGTACCCTGGCATTAATTTGGGAATGATAGGAATGTACTGGCCCTCTGATAACATTCCCTACAAAAGGGCTCCTAATGGCTGCTCTTTCTATGGATAACACTGGGAAAAGGGACTTGTGGGTAATGTAGGCCTGTTATTACAACTCAACTATAAATGAATAAATAAACACACCCACCCACACACACGCACACACTCACTCTCTCACACACACATCAGGAATATTATGATCAAATACAAATGCAGTTACAAAGGTAGGCCTATGAAAAAACAGGGAGACTGGCTTACAGTCAATTACTATAGAAGTCATTGAAGCACGCTACGAAAACAGCATGATGCCTGCCAGCTCATTTGTGATTCCAGGGTCTTGCAAAATCAAAACAAACTCAGGCATTAACAAATTACCCAAGTTGTAGTAATGCATGTTGCAATGCATTTCACCGGAGTGCTTGCACGCAGCAGTTGTATTAGGAAGCCAGGCCATGCCTCAATTTGATTTGGTTTGGTCGGTCTAATCATGCATTTTAAAAAGGCTTACACAAGCAGAGGACGGCATCAATTGAAATAATGTTAGCCTGTCTTGAATGCAACAGCAAGAATAACAAGTGCCACATTTATGTCGAGGGGTTTCTCATGCTGTCGAGGCCACTAACGTAATGGGAACGACGTAACAGCAAGTACACACAACGGAACGCACACACACACACAACCTTACACGTCAGAAAGAAAGACAGAGAGAAGGGAAGAAAAAAAGGAAGAAAGAAAAAGAAAGAAAGAAAGAGAAAGAGACATAAAAGCATGAAAGAGTAAGGGAAAGAAAGAGGAAAAGAAGAATTAGAAGAGAAAAGAACATACCTAGGGTATACTCTGCAGGGCTGGCAAGGGCTAATACAACAGGTTGAACCGTGCAAGCACTGAGAAGCATTTGAACACTATTCATTCTTTGTCCAATAGTTTGTTTTCTCTCGCCCTTTTGTTGAAATCATCCGCTATGAAAGGGCTTTTTCTTTCTTCTGCGTGCGAGGGAGCAGACTACACAGAGATGTTTGATCTCATGAGCTGAAACCCGATCTGTATTTCTAGCATTGTCTCCGGTTCCTACTGTAGCATCTTAAAAGGTCAGGAGTGAAAGGCCATTTGATCACTAGAGAAAGACCTTTTGGCTTCATTACATCGCCTTTCATCTGCTTTCCTTAGGTGGGTTAAAACAAAGCATGACGTCCTTTGAAAGGGAGAAGATAAAATGGATCGCTTTGGAGCCCCGAGCCCTTTTCTCTTTTTTTGGCCTCGGTTACACTTGACATTTCAATGCAAGCTGTGTCTTCGGTATGCAGGCCCGGCGTATGGGAAGGCAGTCTGCTGCATCCCCATTTGGCAGTTGGATTCAGGCTCTTTTGGTCCGGGCTGCGATCGTATCTCTCGCTTCCCGAGGAATATTAAACCAGGCGAGCGTTGCAACCCGGGGTGCCACTCTGCGGCGGGTTGTTTGAGTGTGTTTTCAGACCACTTCAGCACAGATGAAAGAGTACCAAACAATGAAACTATTGATTACATCCCTCCGTTGCCGTTCCCAAGAAGTGCCCTGGCGTCCCACCATGGCCCACCGGTCAACCCCCCCCCTGGTGTGTGTACGTACCAACGGTGCATTTTAACGTCGACGAGAACGCACACATTGCGCTCGCTTCTTCCCGACCAAACTTTACCGCCATGTGACATACATACAGGGAGCAATCATCGGGGAGGGGGGAGCTTTAAGAGAGAAGTCTGATTAGCATATGTCCTCGCGATGAGACCCCGAGGATCCTAGGGCGATACACTACTGCTACTTTACACAAAGCGTCGGGCGAGACGCCCCGCCTGGCCCCTTATCCAAGACACACCGCTGCAAGCCAGCATGTGCAGAGGGGAAAGGCTTCACACATGGATAAATACGCAGATAAGACAAGACACGCATGCATACACGTATGTACCCACACATGCGCAAGCACACAATTACACATTATCACGCTTTCGAAGACCCCCCCCCCCCCCCCCCCCCCCCTCTCCCTATTACCCCCCCCCCCCCCCCCTCCAGCCCCCCCCGGTCCCCCATCCCTCCACCCCTCCCACATGCCACCCTCCGTGAATACTCTCTCGTCTCTCTTTAACGGTAACCTTGGGAAACGGCCTGAAACCGGTGAGACACTTAACAGCCACTAGTCTGAGAAAAATGTTTTTGATATGCTTGTGTCATTTAATCATCCCCGTTCTGCCGGGGCTCCTTTCGCGGGACAATTTTGCAGGATATTAACTCCCGACTAAACCCTGGCTTGTATCATTTGTGGGGCCAGTCAAGCAGGCGTCCCAGGAGGCGTTCACGTTTCCTCTCTTCACAGTCCTACTAATCTCTAGTGTCGCCGTGCACGCACATGTGCTATATGTACACACACCCACCACACACACACACACACACACACACACACACACACACACACACACACACAAAGGGATGTACACACATACAGGTGCAGATACGCACACGCATACATACACATAGTCCCTCGCACACATTCGGGGGGGGGGGGGGGGGGGGAATAAATGGATGGGCTAGGCTAGTCTCTGACGACGGTAAAGGGATCAGTGTGTTTGTGGTTTGGGTGCTGTGGAATGGCAACAATAAGGAGGTAGAGATTAAAAGGCCTTACGTAAATAGTTTTAGAGAATACAACTTATTTTTCTGTTTTTTTGTCCCTTTTTCAACACTCTCTATGATAAGGATGAGGAATTCATAAAAATAAGAATTCCAGAAGAATTTATGAAAAAAAAATCACTTTGCAATGGGATCCATTTGGACAGCTCACAATGCTTAATGGGGTAGGAAATTTATTTATATTTTTCTGCTGAGGAACAGACATGCTGGATGATGTGATTCTATGCAAAATATATGAAGCCATTACGAGAAAACTGCATGAGCCTCAGAAGTTGAGGCCGATGAAGGCAAGTATCTCATTGCACTGAGGCTATCTCTATTCTCTACCAGGGACCTTTACACACACCCACAGACACACACACACAAACACACATTAACACACACGCACACACACATTATCACGCACACTCCCCTATGCACACAATGCAGGAGACAGCAATGGCAACTGATGAGAACCATTTTTGTTCCATCACAAAGAACTAGGTCACCCTCTCATAATTGTCAATCATGCAATAAATCTCTCTTTGGCACAAATGAATACTGCATTGGAAATGAGACAAAGCTTATTGGCATGCTATGTCAGCTTGACTCAATTCATCCTCCTTTTCACACAAGACCATTCATATGTGAAGTTATGTGCGGGTCTGTCTCTTTCACTCTCTCTATTTCACACTTACCCTCTCCAACCTCCCTCTAAACCTTCCCCCCGGTCTCTCTCCCTCCCTCTCTCTCTCTCTCTCCCTCTCTGTCTCACTCTCTCACACACAGTCTCTCTCCCTCTTTTTTCTTTCTCTCCCTCTGTCTCTCTCCCTGTCTTGTTGAGCACTCACACAGAAGCATGAACACAGACACACACACACACACACACACTGCGCTCTTAATGTGAAAATCACACAGGGTTAATGTATGTGGACAGGCCATTTCAGCCAAGGGGCCCTCCATTATCATAACCATGTTTATTTCCAAAGGAGAACACGTCTAACTGTATTTTCTGCACTACGGCAGAATTAATGGGAAAACATCTACCAACTGTTACAACAACACATTGCTTTCAGAGGAATGGCTTCAAGTATATGTGCACAACTCAGGTGTTAATCACAATAAAGGTTCTGCTCTTCATCAGTGCTTTTTAGTGGGTAGGAGACAAATGACTAAGTGTACAAATATTGCTGTCATACGTTGTATGCAAGTCATTTTGCATTAGTTGTAACTTTTGTTGTTTCTCCTGTTTCCTCTTCTTCTAGTTATGCCTCGTCTTCTTCGTCTAATCCTTCTTCAGCTCTCTCTCTCTCTCTCCTCTCTCTCTCTCTCTCTCTCTCTCTCTCTCTCTCTCCCTCTCTCCCTCTTGCTTCTTCATTCCTTCGTCCAGGCTATCAGGGACGAATCTACAACAACAACTTTTTTTTTAATAAGATCTCCAAGAAGCCCTGACTTTTAGCTAACCCCTGTAGCAGCCCAGGTGCACACACTGAGAGAGAGAGAGAGAGAGAGAGAGAGAGAGAGAGAGAGAGAGAGAGAGAGAGAGAGAGAGAGAGAGAGAGAGAGAGAGAGAGAGAGAAGGAGAGAGAGAATGAAACCGAGAGATAGACACAGAGAGAGAGACCAGCACAATGCAAGAGAGAGAGGGAGAGACACAGTGCAAGAGAGCGAGAGAGAGAGAGAGAGAGAGAGTGAGAGAAAGAGAGAGAGAAAGAAAGAAAGACAGAAAGAAAGAAAGAAAGAAAGAAAGAAAGAAAGAAAGAAAGAAAGAAAGAAAGAAAGAAAGAAAGCGAGAGACAGTGGGAGAGAGAGTGAGCGAGAAGGAGGGATGAAGACATAGAGATTGAGAGAGAGAGTGAGTGGCAACGCGTGTTCGCTCTCCCGCGTTCCCATTGGCTGGCGGCTGTGGAGCTCCACACAGCGGCGCGGCTCCCTCCGCTGAGAGTTGTGTCACGTCTCCCAGGGCCCACCCTGACTGTCACTCTTTAAGAGCAGGGTAATAATAGCCGGGGCGCCACAGCAAGTGGTGGCGCAGGCCATTTTAAAGAAACATCAGGGAGACGGTGACATTTGAGTCTGCCACGGGAGAAACCCAAGTGCTGCGACCAATAAAGACACTCGCCAATATTCTCACCTGGCTCCAACAGAGAGAGGGAGAGACATAGGGAGAGAGACACAGACCCATAGAGAGAGAGGGGGAGAGGGAGCCATAGGGAGAGAGACACAGGCACATAGAGAGAGAGGGGTAGAGGGAGCCATAGGGAGAGAGACACAGGCACATAGAGAGAGAGGGTGAGAGGGAGCCATAAGGAGAGAGACACAGGCACATAGAGAGAGAGGGGGAGAGAGAAAGACAGAGAGGGAGAGCCAAAGAGAGACACAGACAGAGAGAGAGACACAGACACTCTCAGATAAAGAGACCGAGAGCATGAGAGGGAGGGAGAGAGCGAGACACATACAGATAGAGAGGGTGAGAGAGAGGGGGAGAGAGAGGGGGAGGGAGACAGAGAGAGAATGAGAGAGATAGAGAGACTTAGAGGGAGAGAGGGAGAAAGAGAGAGTGGGGCAGCAAGTGACAGCAAGAGAAAGAAAAAGAGAGAGACAGTGAAAGAGAGAGAAGCTGAGCGAGAGACTTATAGAGACAGAGGGGGAGGAAAATATGTCAGTGTTTGATGAAAATGTGTTGACCTGCTGATATTGATACCCCGCTCATAACCTCTACAGGTGTTTTATGTCGTCAGGAAGCAGCTTTAGGTGTGGCTATCTCCATGGGAAATGGCTGCAATCGCAGCCCTTATCATTTTACAGCTAGTCCCGCTGGCTTGCAGCGCTCAGTTTGAAATGTTGACAAGTGAAATTTATATTGAAAAAATTGAAGAGCAAGAAAGAGAAAGTGGCTTAACCTTATCTTGTTGCATGTCTGTCCACATACATATACCCACCTACAGAATATCTGTGTGTGTGTGGGGGGGGGGGGGGGGGGGGGATAATTTACTTTACATTCTGTCTGTCAAATCATTGATCCAAATAAATGTAATTAATCAGGAAAATAAAACATTAAATTCTTAACGCATATCACTAGGACATAGAATAAACATTTCAACTACGAAAACATTTGCTCATGTATGAGTGTCATTGTTTTTTTTACACATGGATCTGTTTTTTTGTCTTTCCATCTCTTCCTGTCTCTGTTGTGTCAGAAGGTATTGGCTGAGCAGTTGCTCTGAACATTCCCCGAATGCACTGCTGTCGCCGCCACCATCGCCCTATCCAGTGTCATAAGGAGCTCATTCAAGCTAAAGCCTAAGCTCATTATTAAATAACAATCAGGGCCCTTTTTAACAGAGCCACTGTTTGTTTGGAGCCACCATCAGCACCATCTCCACCGTCACCACCACCGCCACAACCAGCACCCCCCCCCCCCTGCAGAGAGCCGTTTGCCCAGAGTCCCCAGAAGAGGCAGGAGATAAAGAGGAGGGGGCCGGATTGGGTCGTTGTGGGAGGGATGTCACTTCCTCGACTAGTTCCTGTTTTGTGGCGCACCACCGGGCCCGGTGGAGAGCAGTTAGGTCCTTAAATGACATGTAACTGTTGACTTGTACCACTGTCAAAGTAAATCACCCACTCCTTTTTTTCTCTTTTGCGGGTACGTGTGTGTGGGTGTGTGCCCAAGACGTGGATTTATATATATTAGAGTAAGCAAAGTATTTTATATTACGTCTCGGTACATTGCACACTAAAGTTAGTAATCTTGAGGTGTGAGCTATAAAATTCGTAAAAATGGGGCATAGGGGCATTCTGTTATATATGTACCCATATACCCATATGAGTATAGCACCAAAAAAAAGGACTCAAAGTGAAGAAAACACATTATTTGCCGTCATAATTGCAGGGGCCCCTTATTCGATTTCACATTGAAGTACAAAGAGAGCTTTAACAGAGGAACCATTTTATGTCTGCCGTTCCCCACTCAAAACTCCAATAAAGCAAACACGCTAATAATGTGAAGGACATTATACTCGTATCGAGATTCCTCAAGGTACAAGGGCCTTTTTGTTGCCCGGCATTCCATTCTTATGATGCCCACCATCACCAGAGGAGGAGGGTCCCGTGCGTCGGACTTGAGAACTCCGAAAACATTTATACCGAAGGAAAAACAGCCGCTTGTTTACCCAGGAGTAGATTCGTCCCTGATAGCCTGGACGAAGGAATGAAGAAGCAAGAGGGAGAGAAGGAGAGAGAGAGAGAGAGAGAGAGAGAGAGAGAGAGAGAGAGAGAGAGAGAGAGAGAGAGAGAGAGAGAGAGAGAGAGAGAGAGGAGAGAGAGAGAGAGAGAGAGAGAGAGAGAGAGAGAGAGAGCTGAAGAAGGATTAGACGAAGAAGACGAGGCATAACTAGAAGAAGAGGAAACAGGAGAAACAAGTGGAGGAAATTTGCGGATTCCCATCTGAGATTGCTCCCCTGATGGATTCCTTTTCCTGTCAAGCTCAGACGAGAAATGAAGCCGGGGAAAATTAACTCCTGATACGGCCACGGCAAATTAGTCAGAGGAGAGGGGGGAGGAGAGGACGGCTGGTGGAGGGTGGTTGAGGGGGTGAGAGGAAGAAGGAAAAAAAAAGCTGCTACATACTTTTTAAGGATTCCAGCCTTGTCATTTTCAATTTTCTACTCTTTGGACATGCTTGTATTCAGATTCCCTTAACATCTATTCGCCATATCAATCCTAATTAGACAATCTGGGCCCACGAAGGATGGGAGCAGAGTTATTTGCATAATTTAATCATAAATACTCAGTGATACATATTTCCAAATGCATTTGTACAATTATCTTTCCATCCTTGGGGCAAAAGTATTAATATGATTAGGCAATAATTCTTTTTTTCTTTTTTAAAGGGAGCAAAATAGGAAAGCGGCAAGTGTGCACTCTTTTTTAAACTCCAGCTTTGGGCTATATGAAAAATTAATTAATTTCTGAGGAAAATCAATTTCTCTACGTGACCACATTAGACAGAGCCCAGGCGAAGGGCCTGCAATCCTTCTCCAATCAGGAAATCTCATCTGCTCCCCTTTTACTTCTGTCAGGAGCGTTTAACATCCTGGAGTGAGCGCATGCGACTTCCGACACAGCACCCTAAATGTGCTTTAATGTGAAGCGAACAAGCCCAGGTTGTACAGACACGCCACACCAGAGATGTCCTGATAGAAAAACAACCCCCAAAAAAGAAAAGACACCAGGGGAAAAAAAGAAAAGAATCTCTTCACCTGAAATCCATCGCATTGGCCTGTCACGCGATCAATCTCACGTGCGAAAAGGATCGCT
>NC_082401.1:16702951-16721113 GCF_031168955.1 Gadus macrocephalus | reverse complement strand
GAGAGAGACATGGCTAGAGGAGCAAACAAATGCAATGGGCAGACATTGCACCGTGAGAGCTTTCACTGCAGACATGCACAGTTGATGGTAAGTAAGTGATCGAGGAAGGTCCTCCTGAGCTCGGAGTTCCCTGCTGGGTCTCCCCTGCTGGTCCCCCCCGCTGGTATCCTTGCTGGTCTCCCTGCTGGTTTCCCCTGCTGGTTTCTGGTGTACTTTACATTCCCATGACTAAGCGCCTCTCAACTATGTTTGCAGGCAGAACTAACCATTTACCAAAACAGACAAATAAACGAAGCGCACGCATGCAGTCAATGGAACCAAACCAAAGTGTTGTACTGCGGTCTCTCTGTTATACTGCGGTCTCTCTGTTATACTGCGGTCCCCCGGGGTGGCCTTGTGATCGGCTCAATGTGTCACAGGGCTCTGGGCTCCACTGTGTGGCCTTGGCTCTCCCAACACAAAGGACACAGGCTGAGGTTATACAAGAGAAAACAGCACTGGATAAATATTAGCTCCTTCGCAGGTCAAACATGGCTTACCTGTGTCAGGAGAAAACCTGTAGGTGTCCCTGGTATGAGGCAAACACACACACATAAATGCACACACACACACACACACTCACACAACGGCTGAAATGTGTCCTTTAAAAGAACGAAACAACTAAAGCTCAACTGCCTCACTTCTCCGTCACAAAAAACTTCAGGTTGCTGAATGGCTCTCCAACTCATTTACCCAGCATGAGAAAAGAGAGAGAAAGAGAGAGGAATAGAGAGAGAGAGAGAGAGAGAGAGAGAGAGAGAGAGAGAGAGAGAGAGAGAGAGAGAGAGAGAGAGAGAGAGAGAGGCTGGTCCCAGGAGGACTCTGGCCCTTACTTGTTCTTTTCCTTCCCTTCCCTCCTCTTACATAAGCCAGAGCGGCTGAGGGGCAGGCTGGAAGGCCGGCCCAGCGGAGAGTCGAGGTTGTGGGCTTGTGCTAGGCATGGTTCACATGGTGGGCTGGGGTGGGAGGAGGGAGCATGTGGATCAAACACATTAACTCTCTGCCCTCCCTCGGCTTTGACTGATGTGAAATGAGAGGTCGAATTTGGTTAAGCGGTGAATTTGAATTAAAGCGTGAGCTTGTTATGGATGTGATGTGAAGCTATACTTATCTGCCTGTTTTGTTTTGTATGTACATATACCAATAGAATATACATACACAAATGTCGTTTGTCTGTAGTTGTATAAATTGTTTGTAGTGTGTTACTATCAGAGGTTCTCAAGGAACAAACCTGAATAAATGAGGGGTTGAATCCAAAATAAATAAATAATGAAGGTATAAAAGACATATATATTGTTTTACTTTATTCTGACGCAGAAACAAATACATCATTTGAGATATCTACCTTGTTTTGCAAACAAATTGGTTATTATGAGTAAAACTTTTGACACATTAACGATGTAGGAGAATATCAACATAACTTATACTATACCTCAATAATCTCATATTACATACAAATTCTTAACATACAAAAACATTTCACAGCATTTCACTCAGCAAAATAATTGGACGGCGATGAGTTCATACACACTGCTCAATTAAAGAGGTGATATTATGCCACCAGGTGTGAGTGTGATTAGCCATTACTATCACCATCCATCATATATCTAGGTTGACACTCCCACTTGTGATGTCACTAAAACACAGGAAAAGGCAGATTTTCAAATGGCTTGTAATGGCTTATCACACTCAAACCTGGTGGCACAATATCCCCACTTTAAAAACCAATCTCTCTGACAAAAACATTGCATAAGCGACATCGGAAGACGAAATAGGACAAAGAACAAGATCACAGCTATCACTAACATAGGGCCACGGATGGACGTCCATTTATAATCAGACCATCGTATTCATCGCTGAACACAAAAATAGGAATGCTTGAGCTGAACGGATGTGCAAAAGGGTGGTGTCTGCTCATTCCCCGGTGAAGGTTGGGTTGGCCACGGTGGTGGTTGCATTCTGGAACAATGGATTGTCGGCCTGTCGGATTAAAAGTAAAAGTCATCCAGACCGTTCAAAGAAAATGCACACGGCTAATGCAGTGATGTCAGGACTCCTTCTGGGGTCAGACTGCTTATGAGATATAGTAATTTGATATTAAATTGAATAAGAATCTATAAAAAGGTTGTTGGAGGGAAGTGCACAAATATGTCACAAGTTGAGACCAAAACAATGATGAGACTTAAAAACTGTGCGACATGTCAGAAAGGGTCTTGAAACAGGATGTGTTCAAAGGATGCGTGTTAGGGTGCACTCACACTAGGCCATCTGGCCGTGGCCGTGGCCGTTTTAGCACCTAACCGTGCTCAAATCTGCCAGTGTGAGTGTGGCCAGTCTGGCCAGGCTGGGCCAATTTGGCCACTTGGGAGAGGTGTGCTGCTACGGCACGGGCCGCTACGGTACAGATGCTAATGAGCCGACACGCGCACACGCACGGCTACGCAACCTGAGCTGGATGACGTATAGTCAATGCGACGACCACGGACATAATAAAGGCGACGAGCCTTCTTTCCTATTAAACGGTAAACATCGCGTCAAGCGGTTCAACTGTTGGTGTGTTCTCTGTGTTGTTATCCATTGTATTTAAAACTCTGACTGGCAGCAGACTTTATTATGGTCCATGCAGCGGACGCTTGGTGATGACGTGTTACGACGTGATGACGTATGTACAAGAGCCTTCCGTGGCCAGGCCACAGCTGCGACGGCCAACGGCCACGGCCAGATGGCCTAGTGTGAGTGCAGGCCAGAGAACAATGGGGCCATTTGAGCACGGTTATGTGTGAAAACGGCCACACGGCCACGGCCAGATGGCCGTGGCCGTGTGGAAAGGGACACTGTGTAAAAATGACTCCCTTCTAGTGGTACAATTGTATATTGCATTCAAACTAATAGTGCTCGCTGGTTCAAAAACTACGTTGGGCAGTATGTGCCAAGAAGCTGTGTCATGACATCCAATCGACCTACCTCATCGAGTCATTCGAGTGATGATGAGGTTTGTTATTTCAAACAAATTTCAAACAGCATTGAATCATTAGTGTAAGCTAATGATGTATGAGAAATTACTCCTCAAGCAAGATAGTGAATTATTTCAGTCATCATTCACGCTGGCTCAGAGTGAAAACGCGTTTCCATTTCCTGTACCACGTAGTGCTTTTTGTCCCTCTCGGCAGTTCATAGACCGGAAGAACATGGAAGCCTCCATGAAGCTTACCCATCCTATGTAACTACATATTAATTATTCTCAGGAGGATAAGTGAGATTTTTGGCAGAGATAATTTTACACCAATGAGGACTTATTTATGAATGAATACGTCAATTTGAAGTAATAAATGACTTAAAATATGACACAGTGTCCCTTTAAAAAAAACATAATTTATCATATATGTCTATGTATACATATATAGACATATATCACATATGGGACCAACGGCAACGAGACTTGCTCTGTAGGCAGCTGGCGACATGTAGTCACCGTTCGTCTCGGAAGTGAGACTACGAGACGTGTCTGTGAGGACTTCCCCCTTTCATTCTCCTATTTCTTTTTGATGAAGAACTAAAGAGTTGAGCGCCTGTTTAATAAAAAAAACACATTATCTTGCTTCCTCTCTCCCCCTGCAGCATGGCTTAAGAGCTCACCTTGGCCCACTTGGATCTGGCTTTCTCGCTCTCGAACTTCTTGAACTCCTCCTTGTCCTTCAGGTAGATGAGCAGCTTGATCAGCAACATGATGAGGAGGCCGATCACAGCCACTCCCGCAATGGAGCCCCCGACGATGGCGTACAGGTTGGGCAGCTCGGGGCACTCTGGAGTGGGGGGGGAATCAAGGGTCTTTGGAAGAGCAATGCGTTCACACTGTGGTCGACACTGAAGTACGCCAGACCTTCAGCGTTTAAATATGTGAAGCAACACAAAATAAAAAAGCTTTTATCAGAACTATGTATTTACTTTCATCGGCACCCATTTTGGTTTGAGACGATTCATAAATGAACTGCCATTCATCTTTATTTTGTATTATTCTCCTCCCTGCTCGTACTGTTTAGGCTGTGAGTATTTAGTCTGTTTCACAGGATCATAAGGTACCACCTCATCTATCTTGTGGAACCTTTGTTTCCTAGGATCATAAGGTACCACCTCATCTATCTGGTGGTACCTTTGTTTCCTAGGATCAAAAGGTACCATCTCATCCTATCTGGTGGTACCTTTGTTTCCTAGGATCAAAAGGTACCATCTCATCCTATCTGGTGGTACCTATGTTTCCTAGGATCATAAGGTACCACCTCATCTATCTTGTGGTACCTTTGTTTCCTAGGATCATAAGGTACCATCTCATCCTATCTGGTGGTACCTTTGTTTTGCAGGATCTCAGCCCGGTAGTTGTCCACCCCCACCAACTGCTCCATCTTGAAGGTGATCCAGCAGCCGTCGGAGTCCTTCAGCTTGCAGGGCTTCTTGGTCATGGTGAACATGTCCACTATCTTGTGTTTCACGCTGTCCGTGCAGGCCGTTGTACAATTCTTCCCCGAAACGCCCATCTGAAACAGGCACTCGATGCACGTCCTGAAACAAAGAACCCCAGAGGTTAGCTGGAGCAGGGGGGCTTAGGGGATGGACTGAGCTCTGAGATGTGTTGAAACGATCAATGTGCCTCTCAGGAGTTTGAATGTTCTAAGGGGATCGTCAACAGTAAGGAAAAAAAGAGAAGAGAATATAACAGTTAATAATGTCGAAGAAAGATAAAAATAATTCAATACCTGATGATTACCTAAATCAAAGATAATAGAGAACGAATACAGAAAAACACAATAGTACGGCAAACAATTTAAAAGTAATTGGTACTATGGCACAACATGAATTATATTGAATTCATGAAAAAATTAGGAGAGCTCAAATTTAGAAAACAAAAAATAATCATGGTCTTACTGTTTGGTCTGGCAGGGGTCCTGGCATCCGTGGCACACCTCGCAGAACGGCCGCTGGTAGCCCTCATTACACTCACACTGGTTGCATCTGCATTTGCCTCTGTCGTTGCACACGCTGCCCCCGGGCGTCTTGCAGCCATCGTCGGACGTCTTGCAGTGGCAGGCCGAGCCCTCGTACCCCTGGTTGCATATGCATTTGCCACAGAGGCACCTGCCGTTTCCTGCAGACAGAGACGAGATCGGACATCGTCTCCAGTCCTGGTAACAGTTGTTCACCGTCGTGACAGAAGGTCAAGAGTTTTGACCTTCACTTGAATTTAAGTTACATTTCACTTGAATTTAAGTTACATTTACATTTAGCAGACACTTTTAACCAGAGCAACGGTTCATACACACATTCACACACCGACGGCGGAGTCACCCATGCCAGGTGACAGTCAGCTTGTTGGGAGCAGATCGAAGTAGCAACCTCCCAACGCGCTCTACCTTCATTAGCTAAGTCGACCCGAAGTTGCGGTAGATCAAAACCCTTGGCAGATTTCTCCCAAACACTCACCTCCACAAAGCTTATTTGCAAACTTCTCGCAGTGATCGTCGTCGCACTCGCAGAAATCGCCGTGGTAACTGGTGCCGCTCTCCGTGAGGTGGCAGTCGCAGCGGCCGCAGACACAAGTTCCCCGGCCCTCGCACTCTGTGCCGTTCTCCCTCCGGCAGGAAGCCCGGAGCGCGTTCTCGTCCTTGTCCCCCACTGAGCACTCACACGTCCGGCCCACTAAGCCCTCGTTGCAACTGCATAAGCAAAACAATGGATCCAATAAGGAAAAGGCCCAGCTTGACAGATCGTCCCTCTTCTTGAGGCTCATTTATGGTTCCAAGTCGACGCTACGCAATGACCGCACAGACGCTTCGACGCAGTCGTGGACCTGTTTTGGGTCTGCGTCGGGTTTTAGTGAGCGGACCAATCACAGCCCTTGCTGAGGAAAAACTTGGGAGGTGCACGACAGGCCCTTGTGGTGGACGCAAGGACGGTCTGCAAGGACGTCATTGGTCCGTAAACCCCCTTGTGTTGCGTCGACGTGGAACCATAATCAGCCCTTTAGCCTCCTACAGCCCTGGGATTTGTTAGACCTACCTGCATATGCCACAGTTGACCTGGCCTTTAGAGTTACACTGAGGATGCTGTTTGTCCTGTGGATCGTTACATTCGCAGTCACACGTGGTGGATAGGGTCACCTTCAGGGTGTCTTTGATGCCAAGCGGGCTGATGGTGAAATCCTGCTCCTCCATGCACCCCTCGGCCGTCACGGTGACGTTGAAGGCGATCTGCAGAAGACGAAGAGACACCGGACTTAGAGGGTTTGATGATCGATGATGAGGATCGAAGATTTGAATGTTTTAGGCCGTTTGAAAACTCCAAATAAATGTTTCGTGATCTGGGAAAATATGAAATTAAAATAATTCATGGCATGAACTTTGATTGAATTTAGGCTGGGGCTGTACTTCACTGAAATAACAAACAGGCTACTTAATTTTCCCAATGCTTCCTCCTTGACATGCTTGACTGTACTGTCACTAAAAAAGGAATTCATCCTTCCATAATTGATAGGACGCGCCATTAAGATATTCTCTCTTAAGCACCAGGATCAGTAACACACATAGTGTTGGTAGGGATCTACTGACCTGCTGCCCCACGAGCACGCCGTTACAGACTCCTTCATCTTCTCCTGCCGGACCCCGTTTAGGGCAGATTGGGGTGTAGGTAACTCTTACATTAGGCGGCAGGTCATCGTGGGCCATGGTTACTTTGGAAGACAACCTCTGTCGAAATAAGAGGCAATTACTAATGGCCCTGCTGCGAGAAGTTAATGGATTATTTGCAATTTTTTCAGAAAAACTTACATCGTAGGCAAGCCTAATTAGAGAGACAATATTTTTTGAATCTGCACTCAGCACTTCCACCTCCGATTTGGGGATCATTTTACTGAGTTCCTGTGGACGAATTAGGAAGCAATTAGTCAATTCATCCACGACCGACTAATCAATTCATCAATGAGTATAAATCATCAATAACATTAATGGCTGTAAGAAAAGACTGATGGATATAAACTTTTTATGCAAATTTACCTTGTAAACATCTGCTACTGCTAATGTCACAGCAAAGATCGGTTGAATGTTGTGCTTTTCTAACTGCATTGCCAGTTGACCCACAGATGGGTAGTCCTGCAAATAGACATTTGCAAGGCATGGACATGTTAAATACATTTTTATATTAAAAAGTAATGCAAGACCAGACAATATCCAGACATGCATGTATAAAAAGCAACTTCCAAAACAAATTAAAAGCAAAATCTATTAGGACAGAAGGATCTAGGAGCCTTGCTCAATAGCTCTTTGGCTCTTGGGGAAAGCACAGCATCAATCCAAAAGTCCAAGTTGTGAAACAGTCCGCTATGGGGATGTTCTCCCGAAGCCAGGAATAAGCCTGCACACACACACACCACACACATACACATACACACACACACACACACACGCACACACACACACACACACACACACACACACACACACACACATACACACACACACACACACACACACACACACACACACACACACACACACACACACACACACACACACACACACACACACAAAACACACACTCACACACTCACTAGCACCACCGCAACACTTAACACTTGTGATTGCAGAAGTCCACAACATGGATCTTCCTTACTTTAATCTTGAACCAATATTTAGTTCTACATTTTAGTTTTCTTTTGAAAGGGCTAGGCCAACCCTCGAAGGTATTCACGTAAGACATTCACATGTTATACATATACATATTATCCACATCATCCCAGCCCCATACCTGCTCATTGTTCCTGGCGTTGACGTTACTCTCTAAGTGGCACAGCCCGTCGTTGGGCTGCAGGATGCCGGCCAGCTTGCCGTCCCCGGCCATGTGGAAGCCTGCGTCGGTGGTGAGCACGATGAGCCGGGTGCTGCTGTTCCTCCAGCCTATCTTGCTCTGAGCGACACAGACAGACAGAGACAACAGTCAGATGCTGCACGAAAGGTACAAAAGTATCAAAGCATAAAAAGTTGATTTGAATGTGTTTCAAATGACCCCCTTACCCCACAGACTGCGGCCTGCATCATGGCGTCCAGGCTGCCCTCCGGAGGGTCCAGGTTCCCGGAGATGCCCTGCTTCTTCACCTTCTCGTTGAAATCATTCTCGTTGGCGGTCATGCTGAGGACGTGGCGGTAGCCGAAGGCCGGCTGGCAGTTCTTCTCCGTCTTGGGGCAGGGGTTCGCCAGCTTCCTCTTGTTGGTGTTGGTGAAGGGCAGCACCGTCTTATCCACGAAAGCCCCGAATCCTGCAGCGCACGGCACGGACGGAAAACACGGGTCAGCAAGTGATTCTCAGTCAATCATCAAGGATCATGTATCGTTGCTGCAACACATTTTGTACACTAAGTGCTTTACATTGTCAAAAAGAGAATATAACAGTTAATAATGTAGAAGAAATATAAAAATATATATCAAATGAAAGGTAATAGAGAATGAATACCGAAAAACACAATAGTACTACAAATAATTAAAAAGTAATTGGTAATATAGCACAACTTGATTAAGATTCAATTCATGCGAAATATGAGGAGAGCTCAAATTTAAATAACTTCCCCGTCAGTGTGATGACGGGGAGGTACTTGGGTTAGAGTATAGCACGCTAGGGCTGAACGATTTGGAATTTGCCGAATTGTGATTATTCAGACCAATATTGCGATTGCGATTTAGTATGCGATTAATCTTTTTAAAGTTCATTATGTTCTGCATGATTCACTAAACATAACCAATAAATTATTCTATGATATGACAAACACAACATTGGAGGCAGTCAACATATAAACTGCTCTTTCCTTTAGGCCATGAATTAATATTATAACATTTTTATTTAACTATTGAATTGCCAAAGACAAACAAATACAAATCTTACTGATCTCCAGTCGGTAACAGAAACAAATGACATTCTTTTTTAATTAATTTTTTTCTATTACACTGCGACGTCGGTTTGAGTTTGATTAATTGTTCAGCCCTACAGAACGCCGTGACAAACACGCGTTTAATCACTCAATCAGATCTCAGAGTGGCGGTGATCTGGCTGGAAGAAGTCACCTATCTGGGCGTGCTCTGTGATGCTCCTCAGGGCCTTGAACAGCTCTGCGCCCAGCACTTTGATGCTCCTCAAGTCATCCTCCATGGAGTAGGAAAGGTCCATGAGGTAGTAGAGGTCCATGGGGTAGCCCTCCACTCTTTTGAAGGACAAGGTAAACGTTTGCGGCATCCCTGAAGAGACAAGCACACAAAACCATCCAATTTGAGCTTTGGTTCACACTAGAGGAAATGCATCGATAATTCATGGATTCATTCAGGTATTTTTTGGCAAAGCGGCACATGATACAGCAGTGTATCAATGTAGTAGGAAGAGTATAGGGGATAGCACAATCACAAGCATCATGTCGACTGTAACATCTTGCTGATACCATATTACATTATTAATGAGGAACATCGCTGTGTTAGTTTCTTTTGTAAAGCCTATAGGTCAACCACATGACCTAGTCAAAGTATTTCTATTTCACAGATAACCTTGTGTTAAACTAAAATACGGCACATCTAGTATTGTGGACTCCTTTAATCCAAAGCGTCGTACAATACCGTGAGTGCATACTCTTATCTCAGGCAGCCCCAGTGGGTATCAAACACCTCACCCTGGCAGTGTTGATGCCATGGCTGTAGCAGCTTGGGATGTGATCATAATAATAATAATTTACTAAATATAAAAAATGCAACAAAAAAATCTTTGTCACAAAAATAACAAATAGAAAATGCAACTGTGTTTCCAAAGGGAGGAGGAATCACCCTGACAGCGTGTATGTACTGACCCGGTCGTAGCTTGAGATGGACCTTCTGGGGAGCGAGCTGGATGGCCTCCTGCTGGGTCTGCCTCTGGTTGAAGGAGCCTGACAGCGGCGTGTTCTGCACCACCTTGAAGGAGTTCTCCGGGGAGATGATGGAGTCGTCCAAACAGCCCCGCGCCATCAGCTGGGACCGGGTGTCACAGCGCACCGCCTCCTGCTCGCCCGGTTTGGTGAAATTCTGCAGAGAGAGGAAGAGAGAGAGAGAGAGAGAGAGAGAGAGAGAGAGAGAGCGAGAGAGAGAGAGAAAGAGGGAGAGAGAGGGAGTATGAGTGTGGGAGAGTGAAAACAGGAAATAAGATTTCAAGGCCTGGGAAAGTCACAAACATTTCAGACTTCTTAAAATGTTATGGGCTTCCTACTTTAGCTTGTAGGAAGCAACCATGCGTGGAACAGAACATTTCTCAGCACAGATATCACACTCTTCTGCAACAGCCTAAAACACAGCGGAATTCACACCTTGAACACAATCGCACACCTACACACGAGCAACTAACATACCCAAAAACACATATGTGTCATGTGCAACAAGACTTTGAGGCGCAAAATGAAGCACAGAATAACTGACCCCAAATAATCAGCATAAAATAATTATATTTACAAAAGTTGTTCACACTGTTCCTTATGTGACCAAGAATGTAGCCTGTTTGTGGGAGATCGGCCTGGTTATGGGTGATAAGAGCACACAACCGCAACAACTAGTGTGGAGCTTGTGAGGCTGAAAACGGACCTCATTTGGCCTGGGAGGCAGTGGTGTAGACGGTGTCTATTAGGTGGGGGAACTCTGTATTTTTATGTCTCAGCCTTACATTAAAACCTGGTTTTTAATGTACATCACACAGCAGTATGGTATAACACAAGACTCTCACCAGCTGTTTGCACCACACACAGAACTGGCCGGAGCTGATACAGTCTCCACAGGAGGAGATCCCGGTCTTAAAGCATTCCTCTCCTTCTTTTCTTTCAGGTTCTTGGGAAAACCCTGCAGATAATAACAATCATAATGATATTAATAATATTCACAAGAATAACCAGGAGATATCAGAATTTATCAACACAGAAGAATATTGATAGTTTTGGCTTTGAATTAATCAGAGAGCTCCATGGACATGGGTCATGCATTGTTCCACTATAGTTGCATAACAGTTGCTGTGAAGTTCTTTGCAACATATTCCAACGAAAGCATTACAAACAATTTCTCAACTTACCATATCTACCCTTCTGCAAGAGCAGAAGGAAGAGCAGCCACCTACTAATTTCCTGCAGAAAGATAAAGAATTGGTCATCACACAACTGTTGGTCATATCTGATGTAAATAGTCATTCATTGGAAACCCCGGGCCCACATCCACATTCAATGGGGATGTGTTTTGCTACATACAGATTCACATGTATTTGGCACAATCGGACTGTTGGGTTCATCATTAGTGAACCACATTTTTATTATCATACTGGTTATACATAAAAGAAGAACGTTTTGCTTCCGCAGACCGGTCGGACAATAATGGTTGTCCGACCGGTCTGTATTTCCAGAAAGAAAATAAATGTGGTAGCCTATTCAAATTTTTTAATTAAGTCACAGTTGCACAAACAAAAATATTACATACACGGATATGTGTTTTATTCTCTGGTTGAAGCAATGTATAATAAATATGACCACACATAATATGCATTTGTGATTTTGAAGATTTGAGGCGAAGATTTGACATAAATGTATAATGTATATTTTTTAGTTTAATAACAAATACTTTTCACTGATCACATATAAGGGACCACCTTTTTATACATATATAACATACTTTATTTTGTTCTCATCTGGCATGGTCCTTAGTGACCGTGAACAAAGGCTAATCATCCATTCCAAAAAAACATCTATACAATAATCCAGTTATGAATCCGGTTCACGAACCTGCTCCTTAAAATCCAAAATAATCTCCCCTCAGAAGACAAGAGGTTTCGTTTTGAAACCACAAACAATTGTTTTCTGACAGGAAGCTTTTTGTGAGATTCTCATGCGTCGTTTTGCAGTTTCTAGCCTACTCTTGTGCAAGTTTACAAATCGTTTCTTGCAATGGCATTTTAACCCTTTAAATAATTATTTGTATCATCCATATACATTTTTATGGTGATTAAATTAGTTTATTATTGTCTTTAAAATTAGGCTATCCAAACGGTTAATACGGCTCACTCACCAACATGCTGCGTCTTCAGAGAGTGCGCCCCACCTTCTCGGTCGGTGACGGTTTTTCGGAGAGCTTGGATGTAAAGCCACCACCCATGTCGACAGGAAGCGCAGAAGGTGGAAGTATAGTAGATCAGCAGGCTGACGGACTCTGGGTTTATTACAAAACTCAACAAAACAGTGTGCCGTTTGACACCAAATCATACTGGCTATTTTAAGGAGGGAGGTGATCAGAGTCCGCGAGGACTTCATTAAACAACGAAATCTTGAATGAGGCAATTAAATGAAGCAGAATGTAATATAAAGAAGCTTTTCAAATAGATATGGGTTTTTCTGCGTCGAGGAAACTGTACCGGTAGCCTATGTTATCTTGAGCAATATCGGAATGCTGGGCATTCCGATATTCCAAAAAAAGTTTGTTGATGCTGGCATCAACAATATTTTATGATAGTTACAGCACACACTTTTTCCTTTCATTCTAGTTTTTTAGGCTTGCAGCAACACTATTTCCGAAAAACTATTTTTCCTCACTATTTCCACAATTACAATACATAATACATTTTAATTATGGTGAATCTTGATCTTGTATTCCTGCCCAAATAGTATAACTGGAGATTATTTCAAAGTAGGCCTCCAAATACACGACAACAAGTTGATCGCCTCAGCCCGTACCAACAGAGGGCGCTGCCGAACCACTAGTGAACCGCAAACGATGCGTTGTGAAGATTTACCGTAACGTACCAACAGAGGGCGCTGCCACACCACTAGTGAACCACAAACGAGGGATCCTGAAGATTTACCGTAACTGTTGATGTAATTTAGAAGCGCTACCAAGCAGAGCTGAGGCACTCACTATTTCCCCGGCAAAGAACAGAGTTAAGACATATATTATACATTTTACGTGAATACATTTAACACCTCCGGGTTGCAGTAACGTTTCACAAAAAACGTATGATAACTCAAATGTCAAGTTACAATTTTTATTAAGATCTTTTTCAGTTAAAGGCTAAATATTCCGCAGACATTTAAACCAACATTAGGTGTTCAACGTGTTGACGCAGAGACCGCCGCTTGACCTTGTTGTACGTACTACGTCAGCGCGTATTGATTCGTTGAATTCGTTCTGAGGCTTTACCCTATGCGGACAGACAATGTTCACCTTAAAATCATTATCCTTGAAAACATTGCCAAAGCTGGTGATAACGCATGCATTAAATGCGTGCTTTCATACGGGAGCCCGAGTTTGCGGTGCTAAAGTTGCGGTCGTAAGTTCATTTATATACGCGCATTTGAGAATCACAGCCGGAGATTCATTCAGTCAATAACATTACTTGTCATGAATGGATACCAACAGGTGCTCTCGGGGTGCGGGGTCTTTGATGGGACAGAAATCCACGAAGCCTCGGCGTGAGTTTGTCCTTTGTTCAGAATCATGCCATTATTACATACATTTTGAATACTTTATGGGCTATGGATTTATTTCGTGTGGCAGAACATTGGCAGAACTGAATAAATAAATAAATATATATATATATATATATATATATATATAAAGTGTGTGTGTGTGTGTCTTTATGTGTAAATAATTGTGTATGTTTGGAACAACATAGGATATTGGTGCACCTGAGCAGAGGGGGGGCTGAGGTCCAGATGTTTGCCCCTGATGTGGCTCAGATGCATGTGATTGACCATCAAAAAGGCCAGCCTGCAGAAGAGTCCAGGTGACCCCCCCCCCCCACTACCTAACACAATCCCAGAGATGGTATATTCTATTGTACTGCCTATTATTATGATTGACCGCTGGTGAGGTGCGTACGTTCTTTCGTCCTCCCTGCTTTGCTTCAGGAATGTGCTCACGGAGTCGGCGCGCATCGCCCGTGGCAACATCGCCGACTTGGCTAAGCTGAGCGCCAGTAGCCATGACGCCATTATTTTCCCAGGAGGCTTTGGGGCAGCCAAAAACCTGTAGGTGGTCCAATAGCTGTAGTCTGAGCGAAGAGCCTTTTTTTTTGTTGGTACTGCATTTTGTACTGAATTAATGGAAGAAACATTGATTTTTTTTGTGCCGTTCTGTGCGACAGGTCGACGTTTGCAGTGGACGGGTCCGACTTCAAGGTGAACGAGGACGTGGAGCGGGTTCTGAAGGACTTTCACAAGGCGGGAAAACCCATCGGGTGAGTCCCCCAACCCCCCCCCCCCCCCCCCCCCCCCCCGAGAAGAACGGAGGTCATGAATACACAAACTAATGTTTCCAATTTTTCCATTTCACTGATTCCAAAAGTTAAAACTCACATGGCCACAACAGAGTAAATGGTAAATGGACTGCATTTATAAAGTTATTTTCTAACCAGTGGTCACTCAAAGCACTTTACAATATTGCCAAACATTCACCCATTCATGCACATATTCCTGAACCTTGAGGTTCGGGAATGTTCGGGAAGGTTGCGGGGTCTTGCTCAGGGACACAACGACACTCAGCTAGGAGGAGTCGGGAATCGAACCTGCAAACCAGCCAACCCGCTCTACTTCCTGAGCCACATGCCTCGAGTGACCTCGGTTTCGTCCAGCCACGGTGTTGGCCCATGCACCTTATATTCTCCCCGTGGATAGGTTCCCATCTCCTTTGTGTGTTGCTGTCTTATCAGGCTGTGCTGCATCTCTCCGGTGTTGGCTGCTAAACTTCTCCCGGGGGTGGAGGTGACGGTGGGCCATGAGGAGGAGCAGGGGGGCCGGTGGCCCTACGCGGGCACGGCCCAGGCCATCAAGGCCCTGGGGGCCAAGCACTGCGTCAAAGATGTCACCATATCCTTTTACCCATGATGCACCTCTGGCTTGTGTTCCGGCGCACTTTGAAACTCTAGTTTAGCATTGGCTCTCGCTGTAGTTAATAATCGCTGTTGTTTTTTTATCAACGTGGCAAAATGAATGTTAGACATTTTTTGTCTACGAGAAGTAGTGGTGCCATGATGTTTGAATTTTTTTTATTGGATCAGGTTGTTTTTGTGAAGTATCTATAGTATGTTTACCCTTTATTCTTTTCAAATAGCTCAGCTGTAGAATGGGGCTCTTGCAAGTATAACACATCTTAAAAGTATTGCTATACTATGAATGTGTCCTTTCTGTTTCTGAAAGTGATAAGCCATCACAACATTGTCATATTTGTGTTGCTTTCCGCTGAATGACCCTTGACCCTGTTAGCCTCACGAAGCCCATGTGGACCATAAGAATAAGGTGGTGACCACTCCGGCATACATGTGTGAAACCAAGCTGCACCTGATCTTTGATGGTATCGGAGCCATGGTCACCAACGTCCTGAAGCTCAGTGGAAAATGAGTCCCAGCTGGTGCCCATCAATATCTTTCATAGGGACGTTTAAGATCCAAAATATCTCTCTCGGAGTTAAGTCCAAGGGTGCAATAATAGGGCAATGCAATAGAGGATTCTAGATTTTTTTGGTGAATATTTGTCGCTGATAGTCACCTGCAGTCATGCTTTAAGCTTCACCTGTTGATTGATACGCTCTGAAATGAAATTGGTTAGAAAATGATTTCCTTAGAACTGTCAAAACACATACCGGGTAACGCACAAAGCACCGAACGTACCCAAGGTGAACAACAGAGGGCGCCAAAATACTTTGAGTCAGCTAGTACTGACCTCTGTTTGGCCAATAGACAGTAAAAACTAGGCCACTGTTGTAGTTTGGATCTGTACAGCATTATACATTAGCAAAACTTGCCTAATAAAAGTGTATTTCATGTTTAATTTGTCAAGTGTTTGTTTTGGTCTTTGCTTTCACCTTTTGATTATTCATTATTTCTGTATTAATTATGCCCCAATTCATTCAGGGACAAGACTATTTGCTGGTAACTTTGGTCTGGTGTGAAATATGAATAAAAACACAGATAAACATGCTTGTGTAAATGTGTTGTTCGTTTGACCTCTTCTGCGTGAGAGCACACACATGCTGATGGGATTAAAATCAGTGCCGTGTTAACTGGCTTAGTTTGCATCCTAACCCAGTTCTCACAAACACAAGGAGTCTCAGAGCGTGTTTAGCATCTGCAGTTCGCTTGTTGTGCTAATCACACACAAATACAACCTTGTGTCTGCCGTTGAATATCTTTGCATTGGCTCTTTTATTTGCAGCGTCTTTTGACACATTTCCCAAGCTAAGATGTAGAATCTAAAAATCGACTTGGTGTACATGTTTTGTAACATATTCCTTAATCTGTAAATACAAACACATTTTGACACTTGTTGCTTTCGAGAGATTTTCCAGGGAGAGATTTTTTTTCTGTGTGCCTCTCCTCGTGCCTTCCGATTGGTGCGCCGAAGCTGGAGCCCGGCGTGGCGATGAACGATGAGCTCATCCCACGGTCGAGCAGGGCCTTTCTCCCGTGAGGAGGAGGAAGGCCCTCTGAAGGGCCCACGCCACTCTGAGCAAATCCGCTCTTAAAAAAAACCTTCCAAGGAATTATTAACTAACAGGATTTCGTTTCAACTCTTGTGATTCCATTAAAGCTACACTGTAGACCTACCCCTCTGCTTCCAGCCTGTGAAGAGAGCGAGAGGCCGCCATGTTAAGCCCATAGCCCCTTTGGTTCTGTCTCAGCGACTCACTTTAGAGAGTGATACGGCAAGTAGGTCAACGCTTCACTGTTGACAGATTGCCGTCTTCTGTTTTGCTTAATGTTGTGTGCTGTTTGTGTGTGTGTGTGTGTGTGTGTGTGTGTGTGTGTGTGTGTGTGTGTGTGTGTGTGTGTGTGTTTGAGTTGGGACATTAAGACAGCAGGATTATCATTATTAGCAAATTTCACTTTGCTGAGTCTTTATTTTGTTCAGCCACATAAATTACATTTATATATTAATTTCATTTTCCTGACTGTGCCATTTTAGGGACAAACATGTAGGGTTTGGAGACAGGTTCAGCACAACTTCTTCACATCAAAAAATTCAGATGATACCAGTCAGAGGGTCTTTTAAACCAAAAGACCCAAGTCAAATCTTTAAAATTTCAGTTACAAATCCTGAAAAACAGTTAGCTATTACACATGCAAATCCTTCCGTCGCGATGCTAAGTACGGCCACACTCAAGATGTCTAAGATGTTGGATGAGATGAGGTTGGTTTTAAACCGCCACCAACCAACCTCCGTGGAAGGTTATCGACCCCCACCACCACCACCACCACCCCACCCCACCCAAACAGGATTAGTCACGCAGAGAGCGGTCTTCGGGGCGGCGGCCGGTGGCTGCATGGGGAAAACGCTTCGCCCTTCCACCCCACAAAGGGTGCACAGATGCGGCCAGGCGGCCCCTACACAGCTTCCTCCGTGTCCACCCTGTTCTTTAGGAATACCGACACACGTGCGCATGTGGGGGCGCCACGCCGTGTGTGTCCCCCCACAACATGTGCTGCCTGCACATTAATCACTCTCCCCGGGGGCTCCCCCCCCCCGGCACTCAATTGGGCTCCTGGAGAGCGGGGCCGTCCCCCTGAAGGACCCCATCGGCCAGGCATGAGTGGCCCCGATATCCACACCTCCAGGCCCACCGGGAGGGCCCGCCGCCGCCGGCCTGTGATCAAGAGGGCGAAGGGGGCCGCAGGCTTCGCCATTCGAACCCGCTCATCCGGAAACTAGGGGGGAGGTGGTGCGCATCGCATGTTCTGAGGCGATTGGAATAAGGAGTGCGTCGTGCGTCGTGCCTCTGGGTTTGCGGACAGATGTGGGGTCAGTTGGAACCAGAAAAGACGTGGTTGAATGGCATTGCAGTGGTTTTAAAGACCTACTATGTGTCCAATGTGGGGCCATTCACAGTCCTTAGACTTTGGGTTGATTGCCGTGTGTGGGTTGAGTGAACAGGCTATATGTTCCATGTGCCTAGGATATTGAGATAAGCATTATTATACAGTGATAGGGTTAGTGGGATAGGGGAAGATCTTTTACAAAATATGGAAACTTAAACTTTTTAACCTATATTGTATATCATTGTATCTTGTTATCCTTTAATGTTTAATCCCATGATTATATATTATTGCGTC
>NC_082401.1:16690451-16695451 GCF_031168955.1 Gadus macrocephalus | reverse complement strand
ACGAGAGTTACTTACAGCTCTTCTATAGGCTAGAAAGCACATTTAATACAGCTCAGACAACAGTTCAAGCAAACAGAGCAACATATAGGGGTCAGTATTTCTGCTTTTCAGAGGCCTATTTGCTTGGCTGTATCATTTTTTTTGTTTAATGCTAAATGTGTCACATGTAGTTTTATGAAATAAAAAAGAGACATTGCTTGAGAACCCCCATTGCCACCATACTTATGTCCAAAAAGTGATCAATTTGAACATTAACAAGTTTATTAATTCTGTTTTTCCTTTACATTCTACCAAACAGTAGACCAGTAAAGTCCAACTTACACAATCTGTATTTCCTCTGCTCCCTCTCCCTTTTTCCTTGCACATCCACTTTTCCTTCCTGTTCTCTCTCTCTCTCTCTCTCTCTCTCTCTCTCTCTCTCCCCCCAAATCGACCGTAACCCTTTCTCTCCCCTGCATGTCATCCCACTCTCCCTCTCCCCCACTCTCTCCCTCTTTCTCTCTCCTCCTCCTGCCACCACCACCCCAGCTCCCCTCCCCTCCCCTCCCCTCCCTTCTCTCCCCTCCCCATCCCTGTTTAGGCTACTGCGTGAGGCTGTCAGCGCAGAACAATGTCACTCCATTAGTATGGTAATGAGGCAGTGGGCCGACAGGTGGCCCGCTAGACGGCTCAATTAAACTGCTCATTAAAGAGGGAGGCCTAACGAAGCAGCCAGCCCAGCGCCAAACACACGCACACACACACACATACCCAAATACACAGACACGAACACCCACACACACAGCCACACACACACACACACACACACACACACACCACACACACACACAGACACGCACACACACACGCGCACACACACACACACACACACACACACACACACACACCACACACACACACACACACACACACTAACACACACACACACAGACACACACACAGACACACAAAGTGATGTCACATGCAACAAATTGCTTGGGAGTTGGAGTGTTCTTGTTCTTGTGTGCATGTGTGTTTGTGTGTTGTGTTGTTGGTTTGGATGTCCCTGCGGGTGTGTCTGTGTGTGGGAGTGTGTTTGTATGTCATAAATTGTGGTTGTAAGATGGTGTATCCTTTACTTTAAATGGTATACTTGTTAATAGTTCTGAGTAAGTATGTTTCCTAAATGTGTTAGTGTGTTTTGTGTTTTATCTGTCTATATTGCTGTGCTTTTGTGTGTGAGTGTGTATGTGTTTGTGTGTTTGTGTGTGTGTGTGTGTGCGCGTGAACGTGCAGGTTTTTCTATTTGCATGTGTGTGAGTGCGTGTGAGTGTTTGTGTGTTTCTATATATATATGTGTGTGTCAGTGTGTTTGTGGGGAGGGGTTCTATATATGAATGTGTGTGTGTGTTTGTGTGTGTGTGTGTGTGTGTGTGTGTGTGTGTGTGTGTGTGTGTGTGTGTGTGTGTGTGTGTGTGTGTGTGTGTGACAAAGTTGTCCTTGCAAGAGGACATGATATGTCAATGCAGCCTTCAGAGCTCTGATGGACAACTCTAATAGGAAGAGAAATGCCTCAGTGATGTGCTCCCATCAAAGAGACAGAGGAAGTCCGTAGAAGTCATTCAAACTTGGCCTTTCTGCCTCTCCCTTCAGACCCGCCAGTGACCCCCTCCTCCACATCATTAGCTTGACCAGACGCAGTTCCACTTTAATTACCACAAAACCCTTTAACAAACACAAACACAAAACACACAGCCAACCAGACGCGAGGCACATATAAGGTATTGAGAGACCTTTCCTGTCTAGACTGTGGTCACTTGATTTAGCAGCGCAATTAGCCATATTTGCTGTTAGATGTTTTATGCGTCGGGTTCCATTTAGGTCAGTGTGTGTTGTACACTCGATAGCTGTGATCATTTGATGAGGTTCTTCCCTTTATTCACACTGCAATGTGATGGTTTAAATGTCGCCACAAGACCACCTCACTGATAAGAAACATAGCAATACACATTTTAAGAGTTTCTAATGTATTACCCAATGTCATGTAAATGGAAAATATATGTGTGTATCACATTTGTTCGACCAGTTAAGTAAATTGACGTGAAATTGGGTAAAACACTTGGACACTCTGGTGTTCAGGACATCTAGTGTTATCTGTTAAGCTGACTGTTGACACTGCATAAAACGTAACCTTGTTTTAAATCCAACCAACAGTTTCTCAAATGTGAGCACAAATTCTTTGAAAAATATTCAGAAGCGGGGTTCCCGGCCTGAAATGTATTTAATCTCTTTACCATTTCGAAACTACATTGTTTAAAAATCAAGGTATTTTATTAAACATTACAAAGACAATAGTGTGATTATGTTATCACAATGTAGGTGCTATGAGCAGTACCGGTGATGTTGTTGATGTTGTTGTTTTGCTGTTGGAGACCACATGTGATGGGGTGGGTGGGCTCAGGGTTTGGACGGGGGGATGGGATTCGGAGCGGGGGCGGGCCGGCTGGGAGAGAGCCGGGTTCAATGTGTTTAACTAGTGTCTCCTTGTTTATTATGTATGAGAATAAAGATGTTACATGACATGGTAATCAGTTTGTAACCCGGACCAATTTATTCTGTAATCCGAGGGGCGTGCTCCCTCGACCGTGAAAATGGAGCAGTTTGTGTCTCGTTCCTCTCTCTCTCTCTCTCTCTCTCTCTCTCTCTCACTTCTCTCTCTCTCTCTCTCTCACTCTCTCTCTTCTCTCTCTCTCTCTCTCCTCTCCTCTGCATCTGTGCCATGGCGGATCACAGGAGCTAATGGGCTACGACTCTGACCGACAAAACGGGGGGTTACGTATGGGCAAAAATGAAAACACAGCGAGGAAACCGGCCACGCTAGGATTCGCTCAAAGCTGTCTGAAAGATGTCTGCACTCATGAATATGCTAATCCTAGTTTATGGCAGACCCCAAAAAAAAGAAACCTCATTAATTAATCAACAACAATGGCCTCCTTTAATGACACCCTAGTCACTGTTGGAGACCGGGACAGGGTGTGCCGGGGAGGGGGAATGTTTGTTAGGTCAGCAATCTCGAAAAAAGCGTCTGGTCTCCACAATAACCCCGCCCGTGTTGATGTGAGACGTAAGACTCTTGACGACGGAAGGAAACCGGCGCTCAATTATACCCAATTACAATTCGTCCTTTCTCTAACCACGGGGACAGGCATTGATTGACACACAGCCAAAGCCAGACGGCGCGGACTGACATACAATCTGACAGAAAGACAGAGAGACAGACAGACATAGAGACATATGGGTCGTGACGACTGAGCTGCAGTTGAGTTTGAATAAACGGCCGCAGTGCATTGTGGGACGTCCATCAATAACGCAGGCCTCCTGACCACCACGGGGAGGGGACTATGATAATGTGTTTTAATACACGCCACTCTGAAATCCCAAGGGGCCCCTGTAATCATCAACGCCACCTCGTAACCATTAGCATATATCGCAAAGCCGTCTTTCCCCTTGAGACTTGTACGACATAACACTGTTTTATATACTTTCTGCATTTACATGAGTTATCGCCATTTCATTTTAATCACACGCCCACAAACACACACACACACACACCACCATCACAGCCGCCAAAACAACACACACACACACACACACACACACACACACACACACACACACACACACACACACACACACACACACACACACACACACACACACACACACACACACACACAGACACACACACACACACACACACACACACACACTTAACGTTTCCCCATCCCTCCTGTGTCTTCGCCCCACGCCTCTTATCGTCTCCTGTACCTCCCTGGCGTCCCACCATGCGGCCCCCCGCCCACATCCCTATCGAGTCATAGGACCCATGTAGGCCTCGCGGCCCACCGGGTCACCTATTGTTGGGTGGAATAATTGGAGGCGTGTGGGGTATGGCTGCACTATCAAAAGCCAAGACAGCCAGGTCCGGTTAAACGAGGGCGGAGAGAGAGGGAGCGAGAGAGAGAGAGAGAGAGAGAGAGAGAGAGAGAGAGAGAGAGAGGGAGAGAGAGTTGTTCTCATTAGGGGAGGGGTGTGGGGAGCAGATTAGGTTGACAGAGAGGTGACAGGTTTTGTGTGTGCGTGTTCACAGCAGCACGAGAAGGAGAGCAGGTGAGTGAAAGGCTGCTTTTGTGTGTGTGTGTGTGTGTGTGTGTGTGTGTGTGTGTGTGTGTGTGTATGTGTGTGTGTGTGTGTGTGTGTGTGTGTGTGTGTACCCTGCATGTTTTTACGTATTTGTTTGCGTTGTGTGTGCGGTTGCCTGTTTGTGTGTATGTGTGTGTGAGCCTGCATATACAGTATGCATGCGCGTGTGTGTGGCTGCATTGCTTGTGTGTGTGTGTTTGTATCTGTTGGCAGAAGTGACAGGATGTGTATGCGTGCATGTGTGTATACATGTTTGCACGCGTGTGTGAGTCTGTGAGTGTGCGTGCCTGAAAGCATGTGCGTGCAGGTGCCTGTGCACGTGTGTGTGTGTGTGTGTGTGTGTGTGTGTGTGTGTGTGTGTGTGTGTGTGTGTGTGTGTGTGACGTGTGTGTGACGTGTGTGTGAACTCGGTCAGCATGATGGACAGCAGCACTATGGCGGCGACCTAGGTGGTTCCTCTCTGCCTCTCGTCAACATGGGGGCCATAATACTGCCTGAGCCATGCCAGTGGGAAACTGCCACTTCAAGTGATGTATGGGCTTCAGAAGGGTCACCCGATGTAGAAGTGGAAAAGATGGATTTAGGACAAAGGGAGAGGTGAGAGATTGAGAGAGGGAGTGAGTCAGGCCCCGATGGAGGAAGGTAACGTGAGGAAGAGAGGGTGAGAGAGAGGGCGGCGGTAGAGAGAGAGAGAAGAGAGAGGGAGAGAGAGAGAGCAAAGGAGAGAGCAAGAGAGAGAGAGAGAGAGAGAGAGAGAGAGAGAGAGAGAGTGAGAGAGAGAGTAAAGGAGAGAGCAAAGGAGAGAGCAAGCGAGAGAG
>NC_082401.1:16678291-16680791 GCF_031168955.1 Gadus macrocephalus | reverse complement strand
GGATCGTTTTTCAACGATGAACTCAAATGGAGTCCGCATTCTTTCCGCTTCTTACGCCTATTTATTTTTCATTTTCCAGACAACTAAATGAGGACCATGGACTCCGATAACAGCCGTGTGTCAAGACCCGCTTCCCCCGACGTGGAGCGCATCTTCCTGGCGGCCATGAAGAAAACGGTGCACGGTTTCTCGGGCGCGGTGTCCTCCACGCAGGGCGACTCCTCCCACGACATCGCCGCCGACCTGCGCAGCCTCTCGAGCAACGACGATGACGACACGCTGTCCCTCAAGATGCTCTCCAAGAAGGACCGCAAGCTGCTCTCCGAGAACGAGCTGCAGTCCATCCGCCTGAAGATCAACAGCCGCGAGCGGAAGAGGATGCACGACCTCAACGTGGCCATGGACGGCTTGCGCGAGGTCATGCCCTACGCGCACGGGCCCTCCGTGCGCAAACTCTCCAAGATCGCCACGCTACTGCTGGCGCGAAACTACATCCTGATGCTGAGCAGCTCGCTGGAGGAGATGAAGCGGTTGGTGAGCGAGATCTACGGCAGCAGCGGCGGCGGCGGCGGTCACCACCACCACGGGGGGTTCCATCCGTCCGCGTGCGGCGGGAGCATGGCGCACGGCGCCCCGCTGCCCGGCCACCCGACGGTTTCTCACGCCTCGCACCCGGCGGTGCATCACGCGCTGTTGCCCCCTGCGGTGTCCAGCGCGTCGCTTTCGGCGCCGAGCATCTCCGCCGTGACGTCTGTCAGGCCGCACCACGGACTCCTCAAGGCGCCCGTGGCCAGCGCGGGCCCGCTGGGCAGCAGCTTCCATCACTGGGGCATGAGCGCGGGCGGCATGCCGTGCCCGTGCAGCATGTGTCAGGTTCCCCCGCCTCCCCCGCACGTGGCCATGAGTCTTTCGAGGCTGACAAGCGACTCCAAATAAAACTCTCAGACTGTGAAATTAACTTTTTTATGGTAGCACTGCGTGCTCCAAAGCAACAACAACAACAACCACAACAACAACAAAAACTCTTCCAATATCATGACTTTTATTTATCTTTGTTTATGAATTGAATATTCAATTGGTCAGCAAAATGTATTTGATTTTACACTGCAATTATGGTTATTGGCTCTAACTTATCATGCCTTTAATATGCTAAGTCGTTTCTCTGGTGTTAACAGGTGTTTTCATCTGCAGAACACTCTTCATGTTATTAATTGAAATTCTGGTGATCCACATTTTTTTCTTTTTCTTTTATTTCTTTTTTATTTCACTAGCTTCCGTTTAGTTTGCCTTTCCTGTCGACCCGAAGACGGAAAACGGAAAGAGGCTACTTGTAGAGTGTACATATGTAGATTGATATTGGTGTTTACCAGATATTTTATAATATTAATGGCTACTGTAAATGTTGTTTTGGGATGCCCCCCCACCCCCATCCTAAATGTACAGCCTGTCCCAAGTGAGTGACACCTAGAGGCACCTGCTTTACCCCATTAGTCCTTCGCGTCACTGCCAGGCCCACGTGCCTCTCTCCTCGTGCTTGGTCTCTCTTCCGTCATGTGTCCGTCGAGCATGCCATTCAGAATGACCACTTGTTTATTTTTTTATATAAAAAAAAGTGCTAAATGATAAAAATGATATTTATTTACTTATTTTGGCTGGAATTTTGCGATGAAACTGTGATGTTGGGATTTGAAATGTAAATTAATAATAAAAAAAATACTTAAATGTTCATCTTCTTGTGATTTCCCTTACTCGCTGTGTATGAGACCAAGTCATGTTTGGGTATTATTATTTAGATTTTAGAAAACAATACAATAGAATAAAACACAATATAACTTTATTTATGATATATGCAGCTCGACAGCCTGAGATGAAAACATCAAAATCACACAATACAGAATTAAGAACTGGATAACTAAATAAAATTGTCGCAAATCAAAAGGCTAAAATATCAAATCAAACCAACTGAAAGTTTGTGTTGTCAACTATGTGACTGGTCTATTTCGATTAACTGACAAATACCAAGTAAGTTGTTTAACTGTTCTCAAACAACCGTTATCCCCCTACAATTTAAATAAGTTTATTGCAACATAAAATCACTTCTGAAACGGATTTTTTTTTTTTATAGCACATAAGGCAGCAGGCCATTCTGAAACAGCCATCTACCATGTACCAAACAAAATTCCAAAGTTACCAAAAGCATCCGTCTGCCATTCCTCTCAATTTTGATGTTGTATTCTAGGATTAAATGGATGCAAGGCATCTGATATGAGCTATGGATGTACTCACAATGATCAACCATTCGGCTACAATTTGAAAACAGCACAAATGTAATTAAAGGATTGATCTTCATCCACATTTTTCCTTCGACATTCTTCATCCCCTTCAATGTTCCTATTTATATAAGTAGGCCTAACGTTAAATTGTGATTTGCTCCACACAAAAAAGTAACAATCTTTCTTCACATAAGGTGACTTTAACTGTTTGGCACGGAGCTTGATTT
>NC_082401.1:16668291-16670791 GCF_031168955.1 Gadus macrocephalus | reverse complement strand
CCTCCCGGGTTATTATCACACGGCTATGGACGACTCATGCCACCCAGGCCACACGCAGTCCACCGAGTGGGCGTTTGGCGCTTCCGATCTGCTGTGCATGCAGCATTCCGGGGGTCTGCCCCTTCCCTTACTAACCCCTGCCTGTTCTCACAAGTTACATTTTTAGGGATGGGCAATCCTCATCCATCAAATGCTCGGATGGCGTTTCCTTCGACAACGGGGTTGTGCCCTCTCCATACAGCCCGGGCTAACCTTGAGGAGCGCGCCCATGGCCTTGCGCTGTGGATGTGCCAGAAACATATACACCCCGCCCCCCCTATGCCAAAATAAAAAAACCACACACACACACACACACACACACACACACACACACACACACACACACACACACACACACATGAAACCTAATTAAGCCCCGGCCTTGGTTTTTCCCGATCAGAAGAAGCTCTGTGTTCTTATTCTTGTTGGTGTGGACAAGGATATCTCTTGTTGTTGCGTGGCCCTGAATCAATCATTGTCACCGTTAAATGGGATCCGAGCCTTTAAGGGCGGTTGATGTGGAACAGGGGAGCCCATGTTTGTGTGTGTGTGTGTGTGCTTTACCAAACCCCGACCCTCCCGTCAACTGCCAAGCCCCGGCAAATCCCCTGAGGTATTGTTGTTGAAGACGGGGACATCTGCTATCACAATAGAACGTCACCAATTAAAGTTTACATTTAGTTTATGTACCCGGTAATCCTACGAGTCACAAATCCCGCGCGGCGAGAGTTGTTTTTTGAGAAGTTTTGGCAGGCGACGACGTAAAGACCGTTAGTGTAGAGTCGATGTAGCGGTGTCACATGAGAAATGAGCGAGGGAGAGAATCCCAACAGGCATTTTGACAGCAGTGTCAATTGGGTATTTAACCAGCCCGAAAAAATAGCGGGCCGCTTCCATCTGGATCCAAACAAGCGTGACTGACGGAGTGTGTGTGGAGCTATTGAAGGCTGAGCATTTGGGTTTCTTCCTCCACAAAGCACCCCGGGGGTCACCCTAGTGCCCCTCCCCACCTTTATCACCCTGTAGCACCCCAAGATCAGCTCCAAATGCCCACTATCCCAGGCCTAACGCTCACACTGCCACGCTGGGCGGGACAAAAGCGGCCATTCAGGCGATTGGTTCCACCTTATTAACAGCTTGTAATCTTCTCATATCCCTGGCTAGGCCCCACAGACGAGGAGTCAGGGGAACAGGACAAGTGGGGCGCTGTGGCCCTGCTTTGATGCGGAGCAGCCATTTCCCTGTGAAAAGAGCCTGTCTTGTTAGACTGCCATTGTCACCCCACTGCACCTGTTTGCCCACGGCCACGCGTGGAGAAATGTAGTCATTGGCATCTGTTAAATTCTCATTATGTCTACTTTTTACACATTGTTAGCCGGCTGACACGTTTATGAAGTGTGGCTTTGTGCGGGCCACATTGCCGCCAGGTTTTGGGGAGCTGTTTAAATGCTATTGTGTCCGATGTTTTACCCATGACAAGAATGACATACACGGGTCCTTAGTATTCAAAGTGTGACCTTCCACATACGCTCAAATAGGGAAATCTGTGTAATTCTACAGGGGGATAAAAAACATGTTTCCTGTGCTGTCTGTAATGTGTTAAATATATTAAAGACTGATGAGGATTGTTGGCATGGAAGGATGAGCGAGATATGAGTATGCAAACGGCTTTTATCTGGCCAATTTTGAACGACTAATTTGTAAAATGACGAGGTTGCGCGGTCCTCAATGTGGCTTGCACCCTCGACGATGTGACTAGCGTGGAAACAAAGCACTCAAATGGCATCAAGAGCGTAATTAGACACCTGATTGCTTCTAATTAACTGCATTAAGTCAAGACTCTAAAACCAACAGCCTGGTTGAATGGGGCCTTCCCTTTGTATGGGCGATAATCAGCAGGTTGGCCATTTCAACACAATTCCAAACAAAATAACCCCAAAAATGTTCTGCTCCGTCTGGAGAAAAGGAGGCAACACAAGCAAAGCATAAAAGAAAATATGTGTGGATTTTACCCGTTAAAACCAATAAAATCTCAAAGAAGTAAATTTGAATTTTGTTGCCTTTCTACCAGCATCTGATCAGTGGCGGTATCAGTTTTCTGTGTGAAAACTCTCCTGTGGGGCAGTCGTGACCCAGGGGCCATTTGGCTTGGATGTCTTCCTCTCTGCTCCCCCCCTTCTCTTCCCCCCCTCTCTCCCCACACCTCTCCCCCTATTAGCAGCACCGGGGCCACCAGGAAGTGATGGGACACAAGGCGAGGCATTTAGAGCCCAGGTGCAGCCACAACACCGCCCATTGGACAGCTTTGGCCAGATGGATGGCACTCCAGCCCCCATAAAGAGCCTAGTCTTCCCCCTCCACCCGTGCCTGGAGACACCGGTGTCCCTGCCCTGTTGCATCCTTGTCAAAAGCAGCCTGGGAGCCATGGAAGGGGTGGGGGAAATCATTTATCCAGGAGGCG
>NC_082401.1:16645752-16663252 GCF_031168955.1 Gadus macrocephalus | reverse complement strand
AACGCCTCGCCTATTTAGTAGTTTTCGCCTCACTCGACAAATAACGTTTTCAATTTCTCCCTCTCAGGTGGGGCCTTACCTTATTCATCTATTATAAAGAAGTTTTATTTAATGTTTCATTTTATGTCATTGCTATTTTGTTTTGTTAATGTTTTTGGTGATATTTTTCAATGCATGTTTCATTTTGATTCCCACTGATTCGTTGGCTGACGACTGGACATTTCGCCTGGTGTGGATTGTGATTGATCCATTTTTGTTTTCTAAATAAAACCTCAAAGTAATGTATCAAACGGTTATTACCGTAAGTCTTTTCTCAAAGAAAATGTCTTCCAAGCAATAAGTAATGGAAGAAAATCGTATTAGAAGAACACACAATGAATCTCCTCTCGGCCCTCAGCAAATGACCAGAGAATTGAAAGAAAAGATTACATTTATTTAAAGCTGCCCATCATCAAGAAGCTTTAAACCCAAATTTTAAATCTATCCACCCCCCCAAGCCCAAATGATATGCATATTGAACTGACCTCTTTCACCTTCCTCCATACAGCGAGAGAGGAGGTGAGATATGCAAAAAACTCAGATCCTTTGACTTGTAATTTAGACGATTTCAGCACTTTTGCTTTTCCCTGCCATCCAAGTTAGTCGCAATAGATTAAAATAAAAGGCTTCTTCTTCCATTAGCATCAAAGTCATACATTTAACACAAAAAGAACCCTTTTTGCCACCAACGTATGCACTTTAATGCATTTGATCAGTCAAACACTTTGAACAGTGAGAGACGCAAAACCATCGTGTCAACGGCAATCGTTTCCGGTGTCGACCGCTGATAACACGCAGCTTTTATTTGTGTGTGAGAGTGTGTGTGTGTGTGTGTGTGTGCGGTGTGTGTGTGTGTGTGTGTGTGTGTGTGTGTGTGTGTGTGTGTGTGTGTGTGTGTGTGTGTGTGTGTGTATGTGTGTGTGTGTGTGTGTGTGTGTGTGTGTGTGTGTGTGTGTGTGCGTGTGTGTGTGTGTACATCCATCGGAACAACTACCCTATTAGCTCCGTGTATGAATAGTTTGGCCCCTGCAGAGCCCAGACAGGGCCGCTCCCTCACCCCATCTGATGGGGGCCCATTTACAGCAGAGACCCCCTTCCCCCCACGGCCCCCCACCCCCACCCACAACGCGGCTCTGTAACGATTCCATCAGCCGCCCTGATGGGAGCAAATGGCACCGGGAGAGTTCCACGTGTTCCCCTGAGCACGGCCCACTCTTGCCCTGCCTACTTCTGTTATTGTGCCTGTGACGGTGGTATACCGTGGAGTGTGTGTCTGCGTGAGTCCCTGTGTGTGTGTGTGTGTGTGTGTGTGTGTGTGTGTGTGTGTGTGCTTGTGTGTGTGTGTGTGTGTGTGTGTGTGTGTGTGTGTACGCACGCACGCACGCACGCACGCACGCACGCACGCACGCACACACGCACGCACGCACACACACACACACACACACACACACACACACACACACACACACACACACACACGCAGGGATACACCCTTGCAAAAACACGAGACCCCCACACAGACATGTCACGACACACACATTCATCCCCATTCCATTTTAAAGTATGCAACAAAAGTTCTGGTTTCTGCAGAGCCCCGTTGGATCCCCGTGTCTGAAACTAGTGTTTAGTTAGCATCTTTAGTAGTTGCTATCCCTACATCTAAGGGCCTTTAGCTGCTTAACTTGTACCACCCAAACTCCAATTACTCTGCTTTCCTGTTGGGAATACAGGAGGCTCCACCTTAGTCCAGCAATCAACAGAAACTAAGTGCAGGATGAAATAGGGTAGAATGTGTGTTTCCCTTTATGTACGTGGCGGTGTGAAGTCACTGGAGTATTCATTAAAGCCTTTGTGTCCTATTTGAAATTGTGCTGTTAAAGCCTTCGGCTGCAGGCTTCTCTCTTGAAGAAATATAATGATCCTCCAATTAGAGTCGGAATCCTAGACCTGTTTATTAGTCCCAATTCATCTGCTCTTTGTGCTGAGCCTATCAAATGCCTTGAAATGGAGAAGAAAAGTCAACAAGTATAATTAGAGATCTATTTATAGTTCTATAACAATGACAGGCCATACTATTCACATCATTTTCACTGTCAAGGACAATACTTGGGGAATCGTCAGTGTATTCATTAAACCTTGCTTTTGCTACGGGCTCAATGACATCTCGCATTTCAAAGGACGACTGTGAGACTCTTTAGATAAATTGCGCTTTTTTCATTAGCAAGAATGGTCTGGGTACTCTTCATTATGAATGGATTCCCAGACCCCGCTCTACATGTGTAGCTTATCATACAAAGGCAGGCGGTACAAAGAGTTTAAAATGTACAGTTTGCACCTGTTTCGCTGGTGGCAAATTAGGTGAAAGGATAAAACACAATAGTCCTGCAGAGCTAATGGAGCACAATGTGAATTATACTGTCTGTGGTTCATCCATAGCAACTAACTAAGCATTATGGCTGCCTTTTCTCGGGTGTTAACTACAATATATGAATGATCTTTTGTATGGTAAGTGGTAATGACCTTCGTTGCCCATGACAGAGGGAAAGAGCATCTGAATGCAATGTTGAATCAACGCATCTTGAGATGGTTTTTAAACACATTTATTTGAATATTTTGTGTGGCCAGTATCCACCAAGGTTTATTATTTATTTAGTCTATTTATTTATCTTTTTCTCGCGATTGCACATTCAACACAACAGAGAGAACATTAACGCCTCCATGATAATTATGAATGTTAAATAGACAAAACATTAAGTATCAAGGCAGTGTTTTAAATGCACCAGGCAGGCTTGACCACAAAGAAAGTCCATTTAAATTCAGCATTTCTGCCACCATGATGGATGAACGCTGAAAGTTATCAATTGCGAGCGAGAGAAAATGGCTTGCGAGATGACCGTTTTTTTCTGTTTTTATTGAACAGTTTGTGCTTGCTTATGCGTTTTAATTAAAAGAGATACCGGTGAGTATCAGTCTTGCATATTGCTATGCGTTCTTTATGGGACCAGCCCCTTAACACAATGAATACAGAGTTCCTTCCTCCCTTTAATCTGCGATGGAGTCCGGAGATATATTGATAATTGCATGAACATCATAGCAGTGCACATTTTAAGGGATCCTAATATGGCACAAAAGAGATTTATGTTAATGTTTATGATGAATTGCTATATTATTAGCTCATGTAAACATTCTGAGGCGATGTAGATTGCTCCATTGATGAATTTGCACGTGGGTCTTTCAGCTCTGGAATTCCGTTGGTTTGTACCGTAGGAAAAATGCTAGATAGACTTGTTGTTTACAAATATTAGTTAAACTAATATAAGTCAACTAACATCAGTGAACTAATGTCATTGTTTGAACGTGTGCAACTGCTTCATGAGGTGTAAAGTCACCTCATCCGGCTTTCAGTCAACTAAGGAAGCCATGGGTGAAGCTGTGTCGACTAGACGATGGAGGTTCCTTGGGCATTAAACATCTTCTTTTAATAGATTCTTCTCAGCACCATGGACGCTCTGCCTCTCATACATTGGGCTTGCTTTTCCACTCATATCTTCCAAGTTACGGAACATTAAGTTTGCCTGGATTCATATGTGAATGATGCGAAATAGCATGGATATAGAAATACATTCGATGGTATGTTTGTTCTTTACTTGAAACAGATCAATATTATGTTATTTCAGAAGACGGTTTGTTACTGTTTCTTTGTAATCTCTTGTTGCACTCTATTTGAAATGTTGTATTATCATATCATATTGTCTAGGAGTAAACATACGGGTGTGATAAATATTATAAGGGCTCAATTCAAGGTTCAACTGGATTCAAAGTGCAAACCAGTTAGAGTTTGAATATTATGTTTCTTTGATTGTAATGCCACACAGCACTCACCAAAGCCACAGGTGTCACAAGATCAGGGAGAACATGAAATACTGCACGCCTACATATCATCTATCAGTACTTTTACTATAAGCCCTTTGACACCACACAATCCCAGGATAACACAGATGGACACATTTATTCGATGGAGCAACAGATATCACGGTGCAATATCTACGATTAACAATGGCAACCTTTGCTAATCTCAAATTGCTCTCTATATAGTTTCTTATAATTCAATCAAACATATCCCAATTTCCCCTATTGCTCAATCGAATGTGGAGCAAAGTCAAGATTATTACTAGTTTACAACTCGGATTTACCTTGGATTCAAGGTTGTCATTTCACGTTTGAACCAGCGCCGAAGCAGCAGGGGTGGTGTGGTGTGGGATGAGTTAATTATTTCCCATTGACATGGTTAGTCTCACGGCACATTACAAACATGAGCAAACGGCCCCGCAGGTAAACATTTCTTCATCCCAGCATCATGCCCCAAATGATGAGACGAAACGACGCGGCGCAGGTGTCACACAGTCTAAGTGTGACGGACCGTTCCAGTCTCACCATTTTTTGGATTCTTTTTTTTTCGGCGCGGGGGGGGGGGGGGGGGGGGCAGGGGGCAACGCTCCTGTTGGATAAATTAATCCGGTGGCAAAAGATGACTTAGATCAGACCAAGACTTAGATAAAAAAAAACAAAAAACGAAAAGAAACCAGGAGATGAAAAACGCCATGAAGTGATTACAAACGGCGGCCAAAAGAATGACAAGTATTATCAACAAAAATTAATCAGGTGCATCTTTTCATGAACTCAATTAATAATGTGCAACAACGAGGTATTATTTTTTTTTTTCCCACAGAATGAAAATTAATTAGCAGGGGAAGGTCACCGGTAGACGCTGACATCGCTCATCGGCCTGCCGTGGCAGCTCTAATTATTTGTCTTCCAGGCTTGGCTGATCAAAAATTATTGCCATACCTGAGCAACATTTACCAAAAAAAAGAAAAAAAGCTTTGTTTAAAGCGCTTTTAATTAGACCTGCTATTTGATTAATGCCGTGTAAGCGCCCGGGATCGGCCCTCTTATCAGCATTTCTGCCAAGTTCGCTGGCTATTGTTGTGTGAAAGACGTTTCACTGACGCTAACCAACTGTTTAGTATCTAATTCCTTCACTTTAGTCACAATTAAAAAGCTATTTGCCGTGAAGGCACTTGTGGATTTTAATAAAGATGTTGTACACTTTGACCACGCGCTGGATATCAATACTAATACCAGTAAACGGTGTGGATATTGAAAAGAAGAGTTCATGACTGAAAACTGACAGCCTCTTTTGTCAAACTCCTGAACGCTACGAAACACAACGCCTGGGTGCCAAGTGGACACCACAAAGGAGGATTAACCATCCATATGCATAGACACACATAGATACATTCACACATATACATACGCACAGGCATACATACATACACACATACATACACACATACATACATACATACATACATACATACATACATACATACATACATACATACATACATACATACCTTCATACATACAAACATATACGTACAGACATAAATTCATGTCGCGTGTTCTCTTTTTTGTACACTGACTGAGTACCCTACTTACCCGTTGCACACAAGCAAACGCAGCTCCAAGTTCCCACAATTTATTGCCTTATTGCTGGGCTATAATTAATAACGAGAGGTAAAGGTCAGGATATAAGCCAGTATGATTACCTAACCCTGGCCTGATAACATACACAGCCACTGCAGGGCCTCTCGCACACACAAAGGGAAAGACATGTCCAACACTGGTGTTATGATAAAGGCTATGTCAGCCTCTAATGTAATGGAGCCGGCACACATATTTCTTAACAGATTGCCTTTTAACATGTCTCCACACACACGGCATGGCTTGCATACACACACATAGGGGGGTGTGGGCGTGCTCACACACACACACACACACATGGGCGTGCGAGCGTTCTCACACACACACACACACAGACACAGAGTGTGGGCATGCTCCCATCAACTCACCCGCACACACGTGTACCCATTCACACACAAGCACACACACACACACACACACACACACACATGTGGGGACGCACACACAGACACACATGTTGGCACACTCACACACGCACACACACACACACAAACATGTGGGCACACTCACACACATTCACACATGTGTGGGCACGCTCGTACACACACACACACACACACACACACACACACACACACACACACACACACACACACACACACACACACACTTTCACCAGGACTGCTTTGGACTCCGATCCCCTAACTACATCAATTCACATTACCTCCAAATTAGCCAAGTTCTATTTCCAAGCTGTGGCACTGCATTTGATCCAAATAGACTTTAAATGCCATTTCTGTTCCTATTAACCTACGGATCGGTGTGGTGGATATTTTCATGAGGTTGCCGGGGAGAAAAAAAACATGGGGCTAATGGCTGGGTTGTGACAGCGCTATTCATGATGATTTATGATTCTGTGTTTAAGTTGATTACTCCACTGCTGACTCGGAATACTATTTCAATTAGTGCACTGAAGGTCACTCGGCGAAATCCCTCCATAATCTATTCCTATTAACACTAATGCGGCGAGTATCCATATCTGTTCACCCTTGTTGATTCAAATCATCCCCACTTCTAACGGCCAGCTTGTTTACCAGTTTACTGGTTCGGACGTATTCTAGATGGTAATTTTCCCTCCACCGTGTATCATTAATGTCTCCGGTCGCTGACACATGGCTAGGAGGGACATCTCAATAGAGCCACGCTGCGTTTTCCTTTCCCTTTTTTTCGCGGCTTTTATTGTTTCTAATTTGTTTTACAGATCAAGTGATATTTATGCTGAATGAAATTGATGCTGAAACCCCCATAGGCACGGCTTGGTAATTCGGTGAGGTTAGAAAATCAACAGCCCCCCTATTACTTGTCATCACGAGAACCAAAATAGCCTCGCTGTGATCAAATTTTTAGAGGACTAAATTCATTTTACATCACTTTCATTCAGACTCCTACTCATCCATGCACAGGAGGAAATTAGCTACCTGTGCTTAATCTAATATGTTCCCACTGTAAGCGCTTGTGGACATGATACACTTAATCAGTTCACATTGGATCAAACCGCATGCCAGACACAGCCTCTCTTTGTGCAAAGTCATTTAAAAAGGAGAAACTCAACACTTTTATGAAACTAAAGTCGGCAAGCAGACTGTTAATGTTTCTTTGCAGTATACCCTGGATATAAAATGACCTGTTGTTGTCCAGAGTTTGCGTTTATGTACCCTGGATATAAAATGACCTGTTGTTGTCCAGAGTTTGCGTTTATGCTCCGTTTTGAAAGGTAGGAACTAAATATATATAAATATATATTTAGATCTCTATCAATATCTATATATATATAGATCTGTATCTATATCTATATTGCTACATCTATAGATATAGCTGTACAGATATATTTGCAGTATGCATGGGGTTCCTGCCGCGTTTGTTTGATGTCTTCCGTCTGTTCATCAAAACCGAAGTGGGGGGAAAAAACTCCCGCCCAGCCCCGCCAACGGAGCAAAAGACACCACCTTTGTTTAAGAAGAAGGTTAAAAGTGCTGACATTGTCACCGGGGTGATGGGACTCTATCCGAGGTGTAGGTGGAAACACTTGAACGCGGTGACATCAATTTTCAAGATGATTTAACTCGACGCCACGTTGCTGGGAGGAAAGAAACTTCAGGCGCCCCTGATTTACCTCCAATGACAGCCCCACGGCCCCCCCCCCGAAACAATGTTTCCAAGGCTACTAGCGAATGACGAGTGGTCACGTCTGTAGAGCCATCCCCATTGGTTTGATTGATGTGTGCGGGATCCAATAAAAACGGCAATCAAATCAACCCAGCCACTTTACAGGTAGAGGGTTGTCTGATTGAGTTGTCGAAGGCATGGCTGAGGCCCAGAGTGATTATGCCGGCGGAGAGCGGGGAGAAGGGGGTCCATCTCCCGGCTCCCCCCCCCAACAAGGACGCCATACATCTCCCCGTGCTCTCGCCGCTCCGCTCCACTGTGAAATGTATCCAAAATAACTGCGCACCTATACCGCCTCTCTCTCGCCTCTCTCTCTCTCTCTCTCTCTCTCTCTCTCTCTCTCTCTCTCCCTCTGTGTGTGTGTGTGTCTCTCTCTCTCTCTCTCTCTCTCTCGCCCTGCCTCTGAAGGTTATTTTTCGTCTGAAGGACCGCGGCTGTCAGCGCATGATGAATACCGTGTACACAGACCGGGGAGCGGCGTCAGGTCCGGGATTAGCCGGGGAAAAACTCAGTGATCTGTGAATAACCTAAAAAGAAGAGGAGCCGCAGATTAGCGACGACTGCGTTTAGGTGTATGATCCATCAAACTCAACTACCCGCGCGCACCGCGCATGAATCATCCCAACTTGATTCTTTAACCCTAGGGGGGGGGGGGGGGGGGGGGGGGGGGAGAGGTGTGGGGCGCGCACTGCCGCCAGCACTAAACCCCCAACCCCCACCCCCCCCAAAAGCCCGCGGGTCATGGGGATCATTTCCTGGATGTTTATTAAATCAGTGCTATCAATTTCCTAACTGATCATCTTTTATCCGCGTCCGTCCTTGGGGGATGACATGAGCACACAGTGATGTTAAAGGTTGCCGTATTCAACTTCAACTTTATTATTATAGATATATATTTTATCTCCCACCGCTGGAGTTTCTTCGGCGCTATTCAATTACAGGCACCACCATAAAGTACAAATTGGTATCAGATATATGCACTCTGTAGGGCTAGGGGGGGGGGGGGGGCTATAAGTTGCACTAACGGGCTACCGCTAGCAGACGTACCGCTGTACGGTTTAGCCCGTGGAGTCCCAGCAGCGGCAGAACAAATACAGCACCCCTAATAATCATGTGAACTATTTGCTTTGGCTTTGAACTAGAGACGGCGCAGGCAGACCTGTTTACTGTGCATGAGGAAGCACACATTCAGGAAGTAAATTGGATCAAAGTACACGCAGCTGCTTAAGTACTTACCCGCTCTGATAAGCAGAGCGAAATCACCATCATTGTTGTATTAGAGTGACTTGCTTCAGTCACCGCCAGGAAAAAAGGCAAGCAGGAAGAGGAGAGAGGAGGAGAGGAGGTGGGGGGATGATAGCGCCCCAGCAGCACACTGTGTCATGAAGGAGCTTCTGGCGGCCAGCCAAGCTGTGTGAAAACAATTGAACATCACCCTGGAATTTCATTTTTCGTTTTTTTCTGTTTCTGTTAATGTGTGTGTTGGAAACACAAACACCTTGTGTGTGTGTGTGTGTGTGTGTGTGTGTGTGTGTGTGTGTGTGTGTGTGTGTGTGTGTGTGTGTGTGTGTGTGTGTGTGGGTGTGTGTGTGTGTGTGTGTGCGTGTGTGTGTCACAACAGGTACAGACACATCCTCTGGAATAGCATGCCAAGCGACTGCTGTTTGTGAAAATGACGGTTGGCACGGGAGGAGACCCTTTGGTTTTTTAAGTCGATACCAGTGTGTCAGAGTGAGCGACAACAATTATTTGCCATGTTTTTTTTTTTTTATATTTATTGTATTGAGGTCACACAATTGTTTCATATAAATGAAATGTCATCCTAGAAAGCCGTGCTCAATGTTGGTTATAATAAGACAGCTTGACAACATATGACACAGATGGTGAAAATATAGAGATACAGAGATATAGATAGAGATAGCATTACAGCCCCCTGTCGTTTTTTTCTCGTAGTGAGGTCTTGGGGCGAAGAGTGGAACCTTATGTCTTACTCCAGGCCGGTCAGGATTGAGCCATGACATCATTCAAAGTTTCCACTGAACTCTGAGGACCTTTCCATTCCAGCGATGAAAAAGACAAGGAAAGTTCAAGGATTAAGCAAGCCAGTGGGTCTAACATGCCACGGCACAGGAAATAGCCAACCATTGATTTTGTGTGTGTCCAGAAAGATCAATTTTATTCCTCCTTTGTTTTCAGACTACAATGCACTAAAGCTTCTGCTATTCGGAGCAGGATGTGTTTTGTACAAGTGCGCTCCAAATGAAGCTATAAATCAAGTATCGGAGCAGAAACACATATTGTCATCCCCCATAGACCACGTACAATGGCACACAAAAAAAGCAACTGAACTGCTCCCACTCCTGCGGCAGCAGTGTCTTTACAAACAACCTGACAATGCCCGACAATGCAATTAATATGATTGTCAGTTCTCCCAGCACAACAAATGTAAACAAATAAAGTTAAGGATAGAAGATAACAGGAGGGCGGTTTTATAAATTTTCCTGAAAGGCGTTGGTCCGTAATGATTTAAGACTGTTTGTCTGTTTGTTCAGCAGTATGTGACAGAAATATCTGTGTTTATGAGTTAACTGGTTTGGGAACCTGCCATGCAGCTGCTCACAGGGCTGCATGGTTGGACAGCTCTCAGGTCAGTGACACTACATGCTTCTCTGATGGAATATACAAACTCAAAGACGTTTATAGATTCAGCTTCTTTCACTGCATTTTTGTAGTTTTATTTAGATTTTTTTTCGCAATTCGTTTAAACAAACAGAGGAGACTTCTTATAGATTTTTATATTTAATTGGCCCAGGAATCTGTTGTTATGTTCCCTGTCATAAAATAAGTGTGTATGCGCATTTATGGTGCATGTGTCTTCGCGAATGTGTGTATTTGTTTGTGTATGCCTTTTAATGTGTAATCGTGTTTTATTGTGTGTGCATGTACGTCTATTTGTGTTGACATTTTCTTGTGTCCCTGTGTGTGTGTGTGTGTGTGTGTGTGTGTGTGTGTGTGTGTGTGTGTGTGTGTGTGTGTGTGAACCTGTGTGCGTATGCGTGTTTGTGGATGTGTGTGCCTGTGTATGTGTGTCTACCTTTGTACCTGTGTGTGTGTGTGTGTGTTCCTGTGTGTGTGTCTGATCCTGTGTGTGTGTGTGTCCCTGTGTACCTGTGTGTGCCAGTGTGTGTTTCTGTGTGTGTGTGTATGTGTGTGTGTGTGTGTGTGTGTGTGTGTGTGTGTGTGTGTGTGTGTGTCTGTGTACCCGTGTGTACCTGTGTGTACCTTTGTTTGCCTGAGTGCGTGTTTGTTCCTCCCTGTAAACGGACACTTCTTTAATTGTACTGCTCTAATGTTATCAGCTCCTTGAGTAAACTCGTGAAAGTGAAGCCGGGCAGATTCCCAGCGTCTTGCCTATTTAAGATTCATAGAAAGACCATCCAGTCCAATCAATATCTACTCCAGATTTAAGTTGCATTATGCATCTCCCCTTCACAGGCATGATTTAAAACATCAGCACAAAGTATTCTTAATTTTATTGCCTCCCGTAAATTAAAATTAATGACGCTGACATCCACAATTAACAATAAAAAATGCAGATTCTTGTAATTGCTTTAGCAGTAATATTGTTTTCAACCCCGGCTCAAGGTGCTTCCCGTGTGCTCCTCAACATTCGGCGAAACACAAAAAGACAGCTTCATTACATTTTATTTGCTATAGGAAACAATAAGAGGGCTCAAACAAAAATCCACAGCTCATTTGGGAATCTCTCGCCATGCATAATTAAGCAAATTTGATTGGAATTAAGCATGACTTCTTTTGGTTTGGTTTTAATGAATGCAAATCAGGCATCTACATCCCTAAGATTAATTTCAGCCAATTAAAAAACAAAGCTTGTTGGAAAGTGTAAAAAAAGTGTTCAAAGCATGGTCGCAAAGCAGTTCATCTCTTTTCCTCCCTCTCCCTATTGCTCTCTCTCTCTCTTTTCTCTCACTCTTTTCTCTCTCCTTTACTGTCTTTTGCACAGACCTCTCTCTCTCTCTCCTCATCCTCATCTTCATAATGCACACACAAAATCAGACACGCACACACGTCGGACACGCACACCCACAAACACACGTTTGGATCATTAGCGGGAAGGGAAAGACTAACACCAAGCATCAAATCAAATATGGCCAAACTTTGACGCTGAAAGCCCAACGTCTTTTCTAATCCCTGACTCTCCACGCCGCATGCATGTCCCTGGGGCCTCTTCATCCACACAGCGTTTTAAACCAATCCACCAATAGGGGCGCAGCACGCAGCTCCAAACTTTCCCCATGCATCAAAAGCGCTGTCCGTGCGATCACTTACGATCGACAGCGTGAAGTGTACACAACCCGTCTAACGCTCCTCATCCGGGGCCTTTTGATGAGACCAAATCTGACAATTATTCCGCGTTTGACTCGGGGGCCGAGCGTAACGTCGGCGCAACCCGATATCAACCTTTATCAGCGCTGCGGAGCGTCCGATCCATCTGACTTAGGCGCGCGGTGGAGAGATCCTCCTCGCGGTATTTTCCGTGTGAAGGCACCGATGCACACCGGGGGCCGGCGGGTGACAAATTTCAGGGGCTCGCACCCATAACAAATGTCACTGTCACACAGTGTCTGCCGCCAGCCGCAACCACAGCGGGCTCGTCTCATTACGACAACCTTACCCTACCCTTCAAATAAATAAAAATAACCTGATGGCTGGAGTATTTGTCTGAATTTCCTTTTTTTCCCGCGTGTCAGTGTTTGTGGGTGTGTGTGTGTGTGTGTGCGTACACCTAGTGGTTACCGGGGGAGGGGGTTGGGGGGGTTCACGGTGTGCCCCTAAGTAAATCCTGATATATTTGCAGAGTGCAGGATGTTGAACGTTAATGATTGGGGCTGAGCGAGGCTCCTCTGCTGCTAATGCTAATCCGGGGCCGCGCGATGCTCCGAGAACGGCCCGGCGCATTGATTTTGATCTCTCACATCAAAAGACAAACAGAGGTGCAAGTCAGCACTTCCTCTGTCAATGTCATTCCTTGAAGTGATTCCGTCCATATATGCATCTCCATGCGCACGGGACGGGGGAGGGGGGAGGGGAGAGGAGGGGGAGGGTGAAGGAAAGGGAGGGTGAAAGGGAGGCGAAGGGAGGGGAGAGGAGTATTAGGCGATCACATCTATTGGCATTTTCTTTAAAGGAGATTCATAGTGTTGGAGAGGTGTGTGTGTGTGTGTGTGTGTGTGTGTGTGTGTGTGTGTGTGTGTGTGTGTGTGTGTGTGGGGGGGGGGGGGGGGGGGTTAGAAAGTGCATAAAAGTGTTCCCCTCCTCACCTGGCAGAGCCGGGGAGGCTGGACGGCGTGCTGTGTTTAGATTGCATTAATCCCTGTGTCTCTACCTGCGACTGAACCTTCATTAATGTTGTCTCTGAACATCCAGCCTCCTGCAGAGAGTGGGGGGGGGACTCATGAATTGCGAAAGAGGCACTCAGAACTTTCTGCGGGAAGTTCAAAGCGCAACGATAGAGGGAGCGAGAGAGGGAGAAGGAGAATAAAGAAAAAACGCCTTTATGTTTTTTTTTCTCCTTAATCATTCAAAAGGCCCCCCTTGCTCCTTGTACAACACTTGCGTATAGGAGCTCCTTCGCCTGACAGGGAGAATTAATATTTGGCCTCTGATGCATTCTTTTTTGAAAGAATAAAGAGCATGTGAAGGAAAAGGATTATCTATTCAAGGAGCGCGGGGAATACTGCATGTCTGTGGCTGCGTCGCGCGCGTCTTGTGCCTCCCTCTCTCTCTTCCTCCCTCTCTCTCTCTCACCCTTTCCCTCTTTCTCCCCCCCCCCCCCCCTCTCTCTCTCTCTCTCTCTCTCTCTCTCTCTCTCTCTCTCTCTCTCTCTCTCTCTCTCTCTCTCTCTCGTAGCTGCTGCTGTGTCTCATTTTGTCTGCCGCAGATCACAGGACTGCAGACTGGCGTGTTTCCGAGGGAGACAGCGGCGAGCGGGGGGGGCTGGTTTGGGGGGAGGGCGGGGGTTGTATTGTTTCATTGGAACCCGGTGGGAGAGTTTTGTAGAGGCGAGCGCCGCGCTGTTGAGCCTATTTGCATCACGCCGGACGGGGATGGCGTTGATAATGTAATGATACCTTTGAATCGCTCGACACAAAAGGGGCTGCATTTGTTATCATTGTGATTACTATTTATTTTTCAGGGGTTTCGTGGGGTTTTGGCGGGATAGTAGGAGTCTGACTCTGTCCGATGCATTAATCGAGATTGATAGAAACGGCTCATTCGAATAAAATGAAAAATAAAAATAAGTTTTACTACAATTGTGTATACTCGTGTGTATTTTCTTGTTATTCAATCATTTCCGTGTTATTTGTGATCTTTGGCTCGTGCCTCGCGTTGATGCGTTCGCCCTGCTGCCTGGGGCTTTCCATTTTGCTGTGTAAAGGCTCATTGCTATACACTTGGCCTTATGCTTACTTTATGCACCACAGACCGCACATTCAAGTTCACCAGAGCAGACCCGCGCGACTTTTCATGCAGTCGGACCGCGTTATTGTGTAAGTACAGGGTTTCCTGAGTACATTTCCAACTCTACAATTGCTACTCAGTCAAGGGAGTCAAATGTGAGCCATCCCGGGTTAAGTCAGTGCGCCGACACACAAGGAATCGCAACGCCGGAAGAAATGTGAGTGTCGTACATCCTTTTTATCTCACCACATAATAGCACAACACTCAAATGATTATTCTGGGGCTGATACCGGTGAAAAGCCCATTCAAGTCTGTTTGTTTCAGTTCGCCCTCCCCCCTGCCCTCCTCCCTCCCCCCCACCACTTTCACAATTAAAGCGTGGGGTGGAAGACATTTTCTCCCTCCAGTCTGTGTAGGAGATCACACTATCAGCAGCAGGCTTTAAAAAGCATTTTAATTAATGTTCCTCAAATTGCATTGGACTATTTAAGAAGCGGGGCGGCAGGGGCGGGGGGCGGTGGTGGGGGGGGTGAAGTGTACGTGGGGGGGGGGGGGGGGTTAGTGTATCGACTGGATGGTGCGGAGGGAAGAGATGTAACTGAGAGACGGGGAGCCCAGGGGACGCACGAGAGGACAATGCTGCCTCCTGGGAACGTTTCCTTCGCTTCTCTAGACTGAATTTGAATACATAAAAGAGAGCGAGAGAAAGGGAAAGAGAGAGAGGGACGAGGTGGAAGAGAGATAGAGAGAGAGAGAGAGAGAGAGAGAGAGAGAGAGAGAGAGAGAGAGAGAGAGAGAGAGAGAGAGAGAATGAGGAGGGGGGGAAGAGGAGAGGGATAACATGGCATGTGTTCTCCTAGGTCCTCGTGCGATGAAAAGAAGAAAAGAAAAAAAGATAAAATTGAAACGTTAATGTCTCTATGTTGTCCTTTTCTGCCTTTTCTCCACAAACACTATTCGTTTTCGACGATAAGCTTTGAGCTAAGAAGGAGCGTTTGATCTGATATCTTCATATCAATAACACAAATAACTTGACATAACGTTTCACTGATAACCTTAAACGATGGCAAAATATCGCGAGCAACCCAAGGCTACGTAGCCTATGACATGTTACCCAAAACATATAGCAACGTATGAATAACATAGGACATAACATATCCGTCATGTACCATTCAAACGAAACGATACATTTGCACGTACCTAAAACACCAGAACCAAAACACAGCATCATCAGCCTTGCATGTCAAAACAAAAGAAGGGAGCAACATATTCTTAAATCAGTGCAATTTCCATGTTCTGGCGACGCCCGGCCAATTCTCCCCGCTTGGATTTTCCTGTTTGGTCTGCCCTCTTTACTTTGTCCCTTATCGGAGCATCTGTCATTCCTCCAGCCCTGCTTGATGCTGATCCCGGCCTATGTGACTTGGCAGCCTCCCACGGTCCTCCTCAAACCCCATGGAAGACACCGTTCTTTGTGTCCACAAACACACATCCCCACACACACACAGACAGACAGACACAAACAAACTCACAGACAGGCGACACCGACCGACGGAAAGACAGCGAAGATCCAGGGAGCGTGCGAGTGAAGGGGATCAAGAGAGAGAGGGAGACACTGAGATAAAGAGCGGAGGGCTAGAGACTCCCAAGCACACCTGTGTGTCTCCCCGTGCGAGGCCGTAGAGTCTGCAGGCAGTCTGAGCCGTGGGAACCACAACACTGGGAACGCTGGGATTCCCGCCGACGCAGGGCGGCTCTGCTGTCTGCCCCAGTATGGGCCCTGTGTGTTAACGTTTCAAAACACCGCTGTGCATGCCGTTTGTGCTGTTATCGAGGGCATAGCCTTGCTGTGGGAGTGTGTGCGTGTGCGTCTTTGTGTGCGTGTGTGTGTGAATTGTGTCGAAAAACTGACTATCACGTTACTATATGGATGGCCCCTCAGCTTGAAAGTGATGCTGTCTGTTTTTCCTGTAGAGGTCACTGTTGTGTGGTCCCTCTGAGTCTGAGTGAGGGAGGGTGTGTGTGTGTGTGTGTGTGTGTGTGTGTGTGTGTGTGTGTGTGTGTGTGTGTGTGTGTGTGTGTGTGTGTGTGTCTGTGTGTGTGTGTTTGTGTGTGTGTGTGTGTGTGTGCATGTGAGAGAGAGGGGTGGGGGGGGCAGAGAGAAAGAGAGAGAGAGAGAGAAAGAGTAAGAGCGAGAGCGAGAGAGACAATGAGAGAGAGACACAGAGAGAGACAGAGAGAGAGACAGGGGGAGAGAGAGAGAGAGAGAGAGAGAGAGAGAGAGAGAGAGAGAGAGAGAGAGAGAGAGAGAGACTGTGCACAGCCCCCTGCAGATGAAGTCCTGTTTGTTGTCTACCAGGAAGACTAAAATAAACGTGACATTGAGGAAAGAGGAGACAGGGAGAATGTAAGCAAGGAAAAGGATTACAAAGTTAATTTTTGTTTGCAAAGCCCCTATGCTCAACACAAACAACGGCATCACTTTCAAAGGGAAACATTCTTTGCGGCTTAATCTCGCACAAAGACTTAAACTACTTATTTTCATTCGCAAATATTAATCTTGCTCCGACAGTTAATGTGGAATCCGAATAAATCTTGTGTACATATGTCCTACCACTTAGCACAAATGTCAGATCATATTTTTCTCTTGAACATGCTATTAATTATATGAATCGCCAAATCCCTGTTTTTTGTGCGTCCGGGAAATTTATTTTGTTAGAATTATTGCTGTGCCTCATTATCAAATAGACAAATTAGATGAGTGCGTCGCATGCATTTGTAAACGCTACTTGGCGTCTCAAAGCTTCCTTATTGAACCAAAACACCACATATGAATAAACTCTTTGCCATGAATCCTCAAGTATAAGAGCCCAGATGGTACAATCTTAGCCCGACTTGAACGAAGGCTGTTGTGTGAATAACGGCTGCATCTCAAACCCTCTCAAGGACCTTTAAAAGAATGACATGAATAATCAGTGTTGTTAAATGTGTAGTTTATTAAGTCGGCAGGGGCACATTGACCTTCTGTCTAAAACCCAGCCATATTACGGTACATTCTGCCAAGACTTGTTGATGGATTGTGTTTTGAATCCGTAAACATCCATAAAGTAAAAGTTAGTGAGGCCCCCTATTAATATTGCAGAGTAGTTACACAAGGTTTAACCGGTACACAAGAACACACAACGCACTACTATGACTCCTGCTTCTACGACTGCTACTACAGCACCACTACAGTACTACAGTAGCACTACATTATGCTCACATA
>NC_082401.1:16624936-16645652 GCF_031168955.1 Gadus macrocephalus | reverse complement strand
GTTCAGCAGCTTTCGATATTGAGAAGAACAGATTTATCAGCTCAATTAATTGGCCTCATGAAAGTCAGATAGAAGTTTTGACAAATGGAGATTAAGTCTGTGTACCCAAACTGCAGGCCAACAGCAGAATTATGAGCCACAAAATCTGACTGTCAAATTTCTATACACTGCTAAACCGAATGAAGTCAGTGATATTTAATAAACAGCACAGTTTAATCGTTGGTCACTGATTGTTTCGTGCAATCGGGCTTGAATACTATCCTCTATGTCTATGTGACTTGCACAATGCCTGCTCTGTGAGAGAGCTTGTGCATGTTGGACATTTTGTCTCAGTGTTTTGTATTGTCCCAGATGTAAGCTGTTTCCAAATCAAACAGATTACACACCGAGCAATTTCAAAACGTTTCCAACAAAATGATAAATACGTCAACGACACAGACTTTTGTCAGCCCTCTCCGACCGCAGATTATTATGGGTGCGGTGGTGTGTGTGGGGGGGAGCTGGGAGTGGGAAAACCAGCGGCTCTTTGTTCTGTCGGACTTGGCCCCACCAGGTGACTCCGGGCATCCAGTGTCATGCTGTTCATTCCAGCGCCCGGGCTGGTGAAGTTTCAACTGTCAGTCGAAAAAAAAAAAAATCTTTCAACCCCAGTCTGCTCCTTCCCACCCCCCCCCCCCCCCCCCCCCCCCTTACCCCCTGCCCCACCCGCCTCCACCTGCCCCCACTTCTCCTCCGCCTCCCTGGTGGGGAACAAGGAGCAGGTTGTCTGTCCGAGGGCACACCTGGGAGGTGCGGAGAGGCCCTCGACAGACTTTACCTCCATGGCCCCTCTCTCGCCCTCTCTCTTTTACTCTCTCCCTCTCTCTCCCTGTCTCCCTGTCTCTCTGGTCCCTCTCTCTGTCTCTCTCTCTCTCTCTCTCTCTCTCTCTCTCTCTCTCTCTCTCTCTCTGGTCCATCTCTCTCTCTCTCTCTCTCTCTCTCTCTCTCTCTCTCTCTCTCTCTCTCTCTCTCTCTCTCTCTCGCTGCTCTCAAATAGGCAATTATTCCCCTGGGAAGACAGAGCACTGTCAACTTCAAACGCACCACATTCTTGAGGCAGATTAGACTTGAAATTATGTTTATTATTATTTCGAGAGCCTCCCCCTCCCTCCTCCCCCCTCCAGGGATGAATTGGACTCGACTTTGTCCTCTTTTTTTCTTGTGGTGAAATTTAAGACTTTTTTTTAAATGAGGAGAAGCATGGTTAGACTCTTATGAGGGCCGTGCTGATGAGAGAGTGTGTGTGTGTGGTTTGTGTGTGTTTATGCGTAAGTATATGCAGGCATGTGTGTGTGTGTGTGTGCGTCCAGGTGTGTGTGCAAGTTGGTGCAGTTGAATGTGAGCTTGTGTGCGTACATTTATGTGTGTGTGTGTGTGTGTGTGTGTGTGTGTGTGTGTGTGTGTGTGTTTATGTGTGTGTGTAAGTGTGTGTGAGTGTGTGTGTGTGATTTTTCATGTATGTGTGTGTTTGTGTCTGTGTGTGTGTTTATATGTGTGTGTGTGTGTGTGTATATGTTTTCATGTGTGTGTGCATGTGTGTGCGTGTATGTTTGTGTGTGTGTGCGTGCGTGCGTGCGTGCGTGCGTGCGTGCGTGCGTGCGTGCGTGCGTGCGTGCGTGCGTGCGTGTGTGTGTGTGTGTGTGTGTGTGTGTGTGTGTGTGCGTGTGTGTGCGTGTGTGTGTGCGTGTGTGTGTGTGCGTGTGTGTGCGTGTGTGTGTGTGTGTGCGTGGGGTCAGATCAGAAGCCGGACAGCGTGTGTCCGTCAGAGTGGCTGTGCTGCTATCGTCTCTGGCCTCCTGTCCGTGCCTGTACCGAGGTTAAATGAAATGGCTGCACTAAATGCTTTGCTCCCAGTTTATATGGTATGGCCAGGTATCAAACAGAGCTCGGTGTAGGGATCACAGAGAGACCAAGAGGGAGATAGCGAGGGAACCAATGTCGGAGAGGGAGGTGAAGTTGGGGGTGGCCGTGGTGATTGGGTTGGATGGGTGATTGGGGGGGGGGGGGGGGTGGGGGGTGGCGGGGTGACTATGTCAGCACATTACAAACATTAGAAAACTGAGTTGTTTTCACTTAAACCTCAATTATAATAGTGACTCCAGAAACAATTACACTGATGAATGCTTTCTAAGTTACTGTAATTAAATTATTCCATTTAATTAACAAATTATATTGAATTTCTCCCCCGAGAATGGCATTAGCTTCTTCTGCTGTTTTACAAACAAGGGAGGAACTATTTTCTGTGCTAGGGAAATAATTTCTAATGCCCAATAAACAGTTAGGTTAGAAAAATTCCGTACTGCTCATCATGCCAAAAATGCAGAACTGTTCAACTTGAGACAAAATATTATGGAGGACTTAATTATGAGGCTTTTTTTTTTCTACTCTTTGTAACTAGAACTCATAATCCATTTTTTAATTAAGGTTATAAGGAATAATGCTACATTTTTATATTATATTCAAATTAAGTTTTTGTGTGTTTACTTTTGTTAGAAGTCCATCATTATGCATGTAAAATATTTGAACTCTAAAATGTGGCTACCAAAATAAACGTAAGGAAGGAAAAAAGTTTGTACTTTGCAAATTGAAAAGCTATTTCAAAATGGATTTCCATCTCGTATTTCTTTGGCTTGAACGCTCCGCAAATATCTGTTCTTCACACAGAATGACAAAAATGCACAAATGTAGCAACAAACACAGCTGACCAGTGCCCTCTGCTGGGCATGTCAAGCACCTGCTGTTTTGGAATACACTGCTTTATTACAGCATATATATTATCTAGAGTGTGTAAATACCTATTTTTCTACAGCAGTTGTTGAAAAACCTGTTATTTCATTAAGACAGTCACAGAACAAATCAGACAAACACGCACACACATATGTGCACACACGTGAACACACACACAGGCACCCATATAGATGTCACAAAACAACCAAACATGCACATCCACACACATACATACACACACATTAGGTGCCATAGATTTCCACTCATCTGCCGTGCAGTTGTTAGGCATATTGTGAGGTTTTAATACCAGCGTGTGTGTGTGTGTGTGTGTGTGTGTGTGTGTGTGTGTGTGTGTGTGTGTGTGTGTGTGTGTGTGTGTGTGTGTGTGTGTGTGTGTGTGTGTGTGTGTGTGTGTTTGTGTGTGTGTCTGTGTGATAGAGACGAGGGATCAGTTTCGCTGGAGAGTACGAGACGGGCCAAGAATGACAGTTGGTCCTCTCGGAGCTGAGATATCTATGGATTTGGATTGCGTTTGCTAAAGGTCATTTCTCGCCAGGCAATCGCTCACATCGTAGTTCGAGCGTTCGAGGCATAATTGGAATAAGTGTAGTTGGATCGTGAAAGGTGGATAGAAACAGGCTTCCTACGCTCGTTGTTAGATACAACCAAGTTGTGTTGAGTTCATCCCAACTAGGTTCACTTGAGGACACGGCACGATTGACATCACTCATTATAAGCGCCTGTAAACAGATGAGTCTTTAAATATTTGAATTGGCGAAAGAGAACAGAAATGCCCTGAGGAGAAATAGGGGTGGCGTCACATTTGCAGATAGTTAGGTAATTTTCCTTTCAGGTTTTCCTTCTCTATCTAGTTAATTCCTCTATTACTGTGTGTATGTGTGTGTGTGGTTGTGATGGTTATGTGTGCATATATGTGTGTCTTTGTGTATTTGAATCTATAGGTGTGTGTGTGTGTGTGTGTGTGTGTGTGTGTGTGTGTGTGTGTGTGTGTGTGTGTGTGTGTGTGTGTGTGTGTGTGTGTGTGTGTGTATATAAGCATGTGTGTGTTTGGGCACGCATGGGTGAGTGCATATGCATGTGTGTGCCTGTTTGTGTGCGCCCAGGTGTGTGGGTATGAGTGTGTGTGTGTGTGTGTGTGTGTGTGTGTGTGTGTGTGTGTGTGTGTGTGTGTGTGTGTGTGTGTGTGTGTGTGTGTGTGTGTGAGTGTGTGTGTGTGTGTTTGTGTGACCACATACTCATGTTCGTGAGCACACGCCCTTCCCTGCCCCTTCCGAATGTTAAAGTGTTATTATCTATTGTAGCGTGTGTGTGTTTTCGGTGATTAAATTTGTCTCTTCCACATCAGGGCTTTGTTTGCCGTGACAGCACGCGGGCATACTTGTGTTTCCTGTTTCAACATGTCAGCGCTCGACTACCACTGCCGATGTGATGGTGCACCTGTGTGTGGGAAGGAAAATAAATCTGACTACAGTGAACAGTGTTGTCTTAAGCGTAGCGTACGGACGCAGACACTGGCTGGCTGTGATTGACCGAGCCCTGCAGGATTAGAGAGTTTTTTTACCCGTTTAGTCACGTGTTCGGGGAAGGTTCCTTGTTAGAACAAAGCCATGAAAGGCCTCAGATTGAAACACGCAACATTCAGGTTCAACAGGTAGGACTTTGGTTTAGACAAAACACAACTTAAACTAAACTGACCTTTTCTAATGTTATACGCCACTATTAATATCACTGACACAGAAAAGAAGGGAGGCCTACTAGTAACAGCGTGATAATAATAATAATAATCATAGTAAAAATATAGAACACAGTATATTCAAGATTATTTTAATAATTATTCATACTTTTTAATGATTAATTGAAATAAAAGTTCGATGGAATGCATTTGAACCGGCTCCAACGACAAACCCAACCCATGCTTAGCACTGACCACCCCTCCCCCCACACACACACACACACACACACGCACGCACGCACGCACGCGCGCGCACACACACACACACACACACACACACACACACACACACACACACACACACACACACACACACACACACACACACACACACACACACACACACACACACACACACAGTGCGGCTGATATAGGGGCCAACGGAAGAGGTACATGACACATGTGAGTTTCAGTGAAATGTTGGGCTATTTTCAATGAAACATCCCGTCCTCTGCCAGAAGCCTATCGCTGCAGACTTCCCTGCTGTCGCTGGAATGTTGGCATGAAGTATTCCGTCCTGACAGACAGCTGCTTTGCTCTGGCGTATCCAGCATGCCAGTTTATAGCATTCATCAAAACATGGCAAATATGTTAAGACCCTGAATGAAAGCAATTAACACAATTTTAGGGTTAGGTGGGGGATCTGAAGCAAGTGGGGAAAATACACCCGACAAGTCAAAGAGAGAACACATACACACGCACACATCACCGCAATGACATAAAACACGCAACGTGGTGGGGATAAGGAGTGGTGGAGGAGGTGAGACAGTCTGTGCGCCACAGACCGATACGAGTGATGCATAACTGGAGACGTATTCAAGTCAGTCAAGTCGCTCTCAGATTTGAACAGATTGTTTTCTTTTGCATCAGTCTAAGCAACAACGCCCATTCCATATGACTCATATTATTGTTTCAAGATTTGAACGATACCGGTGATTGATGGTGGTGGTGCACAATAGGCGTGCAAGTGTTCGGATTCTCAATAGTAATGTTTTGGTTCACTCCACCATATCCGTATTCTTTCCCAGTTCAGTTCAGGTCAATTCCTAATTTGATATCAAGCCAGCGGTATTTTTTAGAACTATAGGTGTACCTCTCAGTGTAGATGTCATGTTTATTTTCTCCACGTCCAGCCCCGCCCTATAGACGCACCGATCGCACGCTGCAGTTGCGTAATTTGACAAGCCAGCGCAAAATAGAGGGAATGAACGTTTGACAGCCGCCGCCTGTCGCGTGTTGTGTAGCCCCAATAATTGTGTTTTTTTCCCAATTGAATTGACATATGTGGAATTGTATTCCCCCGATGATTTGGGATAGCCGGTGATCGACACACTGCTCGCTTGCATGGCCACCGTGTTGAGGAACCATGTTTGGGTTGCTCCGGGGCAGGATCAGACTGTCCACAGTCAGACCGAGCCACAGCCACTAGCTGCTGGCCGTCTGAGAGCTGCTGAGGAGCCCGGACAAGTGCTCTTAAACACGAGGGATGCCACCACGGGAACTTACTTCTACGAATACAATGGGGTAGGTTTCTGATTGTGTTGTTGTTGTTTTTTTTGTTGTTTCAAGCGCCACTCTGTTTCAAGATCAGCTGGAACCATGTCTCGGTATGCACATCCAGCGTTTGCCTTCTAAAAATAGAGATGAAATGTGGATAGGGGACCAGCGGATTTTTTTTTTTTTTTTGGGCAAAACGGTGGGCCTACACTGGTGTGTGTGTCTGTATGTGTGTGTCTGTGTCGGGGGGGGGGGGGGTGAGGGTATGCCTGTGTATGATATGATAAATGCAGTTGACCTTTGGGTAAAACTGAAGCTTGGGCTACCCTAGTCTATCTCAGGTGGACTCAGTGGATTAGACATGTGGCCAGACGCAGTCCGCCTCTTCTTGTCGAAACTTGCTTGAAAAAGATGCGTAGCGCTACGGAACCGCCAACCGATGTTCTGAATCATCCACGGATCTCAGGACCCCACGATGCTTGTAAAAGCCGGGGGAAGAAGGCGGGATAAGCGAGAGGTCGTTACTTGGATGTGGTTAACGTTTACGCTACCCGGGATCCTTTTAAATCCCAAAAGAAAACGACGACTGATTTGATATTTGATAGATCATTATGAAATGTACGGAGTCCGTATGGAGAGAATCAATGGAGAACGAAGATAGCGGTTCTGTGTCTGCCTTTGCATTAATCAGCTGATCTTCTTTTTTATTATCTCACCCGAAGGATGATTTATTAGACAAGTGGTTTGGGGTAGGCCTATGTGACATATGGCGATGTGGGGGTTTCAATAGTCATACATATGATTGAATGCTATAAATATATATAGGCCTGCACGTGACCTAATTTCTCTTCCCTCATATCCTTAAGTCAAACTTGATATGAATTTTTCATGGAATCAGTTTGCTCCATGATTAAAAACATTTAGTCACAACACTTTCCTCTGATTAGGCCACCATATAAGAGAGTAGCTTTCATTCGCCTCCTTAAACTCTACTATCCACTCTTTTCTCGACCCTTTAGGCTCCGTCAGAGATGGACGGCTACCTGTTCCCCTGCCCCCAGCCGGGGTCAGACTCTAAGAGGCTGTGCCGGGACGGAGCTCTCCCTCCGGAGCCCTCCTTCACCGAGGACCTGGGCTCCCCCTACAGCGTCAACATGAGCCTGCTGCTCCCCGACGTCTCCTACCTGCACCCCGGCCTCTGCCGCCCCTTGGCCAGACCCATCAAGGCGGAACCCTTGTCCCACTCCCTCGTCCCGCCCAGTTGCCAGGACAACAACCGAGCGGGGAACCACCATATTCCCGGCCCCGGCCCGGAGTACCTGGGCGCATTCGGTGGGGCCGACACCGGTGCTGGCTTCTTCATCAAACAGGAAATGACATCAGGGGACTACCAGGACGTCCCCCTGTTCCAGATGTTGAACTCTGATCTGGAGCAGCTGGTCCACGGAGCACAGGCGAACTCAGAGCTGTGCGGCAGCAGCGGCGGCGGCCCCATGTCCCATTTGAGTCTTCCCCCAGTCGGGGGCGCGCGTCCGGGGCCGGTCCAGGCTTCTGTTAAAGTCACCAGTGTGACGCCGATCAGCGGGCACGGCTTCTCCCAGCACCGCAACCCGCCGCAGAGGCCTTCCTACCTGCCGCCCTCTCCGCCCAGTTCGGAGCCGGCTAGCCCGGACAGAGGGAAGGTCGTCCTCCAGAACCTTTCCCCGCCGCCTTCGTACGAGGCCACCATCGCATCCAAACTGCCTTTCCAGAACACCAACATGGCGCTGGGTCCAGTCGCCAGACTCAATCTGTCGGAGTTAGGCCCGAGCTCGTGTCTCACTAGCGTTCAGAGTGCGACTTCGGTGGTCCAGGCGCCATCGGCGGCCGGACCTTTGTCCCCGGTCTTGCCCCAGTCTTCCCCGGTCAAGATTACACGGCGGAATAACCCCGACCTGGAGAGACGAAGGATCCACCACTGTGATGTCCCAGGTGAGTCGACTGCACCGTGTACACAACACAATATCATCTGCATACAACTTTACTACAACACAGAAAAATGTACTGCCATGATAATCATGGGGATTTTACACGATATCGATATTCTTATGATGTATGTATTGGTCTAACAGATTTTCCTTTTTTTCTTTTTTCAAACCTCATGTTTTATCATTTTAAGGGCATATCATATCACCGTTATTCATTGATACTGTAAAACCTGAGATGCTGAGATACTATCTTAATTTCAAGGCGATACAATACCATTCAAAGACAATAACCGAACCTATCAAATTATTGCCCAGCCCTACGTCATATGTTAAGTCCCTAAAAGTATCCAATGTAAAAAGTTCAGTGTGTTCATAATGACCTTCAAATCTATTTTTCTACTCTAGGGTGCAAGAAAGTGTACACAAAATCTTCCCATTTAAAGGCACACCTGCGAACCCACACAGGTGAAGTTTACTTTACCAACTGAATGCACTATTCTTATTGAGAATCCTCTCTTGTTATCGGGTCTTCCCTGTACGGTCATGTTGCCAGGCAGATGAATGCACTTGGCATGCATGCACAGGAATCCTGTGTGCAGACAGACTGGGTCCATATCTCAAATCACAAGGGGTGGAGGGGACTCCTGATATATTAGTTATGTAGAAGGACGAGTATGGCACCAGATTTCTTGCTGCATGGAAATCAAGCGACTATGTGTAAAGCATGTGTGGGAGTTTGTGTGTGGATGATGGCTGCTTAAACCAGACATCATCCACACACACCCCAACAACACGTTTTATATCAATGATTATAAAAAAGAAATTACATTATATAAATTGCTCACATCATTTGAGGTTGAAGAAACAATCCCCCCTTTTTACAAAAGGGGGGATTGTTCAAAACACCAATCTGAAAATTGAGCATTGATATTGGCATGCAGCAGTGACGATGAAGTGTAATAATAACCGAATAACCTTAATTGTTGGTCAAATGGTGAAATGTAGTCGGCAAAGTCTTTTTCCTTTTTGTTAGCCTTCGGTGTGGAGATTTTATTTATAGCGTTGTTGTTGTTGTGTTGCTGCAGGCGAGAAGCCGTACGAATGCTCCTGGGAGGGATGTGAGTGGCGTTTCGCTCGCTCCGACGAGCTGACTCGCCATTTCAGGAAGCACACCGGGGCTAAGCCCTTCCAGTGCGCAGTGTGCAACCGCTGTTTCTCCCGCTCCGACCACCTGGCGCTGCATATGAAGAGGCACCAGGCCTGACGCTCCAGCTCATGATCCCTGATCAGACCTGCTCGTTTTTTTTTTACTCTTTCTGGGGTTGTTTCTGTTTGAGTTAGATCCGAATTCTTAGAAGCGGAAATCAGACGATTGTAGAACTTACTGGTCTTTTTCTTTGAGTTTTTTTTATGTTCCTTTTAGGAAAACAATCAAACAGGTGTAGCTGTGCTATGTTTGGATTTTTATGTTTTAGATTTGGATTTTTTTTCCCTCCTATGGTGCGGGAAATGTTTCAGGAAACCATGCCAAGCATCAATTGCTTTTAAAAAAGAAAACACCAATGAAAAGAAAAAAAAAATGTATTAGCTGTTGTTGGTGTTACCAATAAAATAGTCCAATTATGTATTTATTTGTATTATGCTTGTTCCAAAGTTCAAAAGTGCAAAGATTTTCATTCTTCGCCAGTTAAATGTTCACATGAATCATATACAAATTATTGTTTTCCTATCAGATTGGCTGCTTATCGTGTTAGGTTGAATGTTCTCCTTTGGTGGTAGAGACATTGCCTCACAGACACTGGTCATACCAGTTTAACTTCTGGCAATTAATCCTACGGCATATCATGCGATGGGTGTGGTTCCATCATAATGAATTCAGTATTCCGTTTCGAAAGACAAGATTTTTTTTTTTTTCCATTTCCTTATTCATTTGATGAGCAGTCTAGCAACAATTCATAGCACAAGGCTCAGAGGAGATATTCAAAGTTAATGTTCAGTTGTCAAACATACACTGGAAAGAAGTTCGCCATACCTGGATTAACATTGGTTGTGAGGCTTGCTTTGTAATGAAAAAGATTGTTCCGCATTTATTCAAATCAGTGTTCACCTGTGGAAATGACACATTATTTTAGTGCAAAGGGTTTGACTTGGCCACAGCTTCAAAGAGCTGTTTGGATCAAACACTGTTTCTTTTATGATTATTATCTTCAAAATGAGCACATTTTCCTTTCTGTTCTGTGGGTCTTTCCATGGCGTTGGGTTTAAATCATACTGAAAAGTATATTATCAATTCATACCTACATATAATTAAAGTGCCTTTTTTATTTGAAAAAGTAAAGGTTGTCAATGTAAATATGCCAATGCCGAATGAAAGAGCTTCCTATTTTTATTTTTTTTATAGTAGCTATGTTTGGGAGTTAGATCAGAAAATAAAAAATATACATTTGTTGACCTTGCTGATATATACAGAGCCAATGATATCTAAGATAGAGGAATTATATTACAATTTATTTCAATTAGTGACCAAATGTTTTCGAAGACTCAGTAATTTCAGTTTTCTATAAAAAATTTAAATGTGTATAAAAGTTATGAAGCTCTTTGCATAGCATCGACTCCACTGCTTTGGTTTTTTATTTAGATTGAGCTTAACAACGGCTTTTTATAGAGGCAGCAGTGGTGAAATATGACCACATAATGGTTACACTATTGGTACATTGGTCTTGATCTGTTGCACTGCCATTAGTCAGAATATTGCCAATATCCTCATTTTATTTTATTTACCCAATCCTCAATGTTGCCTGATAACACAACTCTGTAATTAGTGTTACACAATGTGGTGCCATGGATAAGGAATATAAACCTTTATCCCACATTAATACCAGCTAATAACAATACATTTAAATAAAGTCTTGTGTCAAGGGTGATGCATTGTATTTATTTGTGGACAGTTGTATGAAAAGGGTATGTGGTACTTATGTATAACAATATAGCTTGGTGTTTTATACTTTTGGAATACAGCATCATGTCTTACTGTGTTTTGCTACAATATCAATATAACTGGTAGAGATTAGATTAAATATTACATTTGTTTAGACATTCACGCATCAGTTCTTTATTCTAACCGATACGAGATAATTTCTTCAAATATTAAATACATTTGAAGAGTTCCTCGCTGTGGTGCAGTTATTCAACATCAAATCACTTGTTCTCACTGAATTAGTGAAGTATCAGTGACATGAGTCATAGAGGAGGTTACGTGTCAAGCCCGCTGAACCCACTACAGCAGAATCTGTTCCGGCTTGTCTGAGCATAAGGAAAGTTTCCTTTCTGGTCTTTAAATGATGTGTTCCCGGATCATGTTGTATTTGCTTTGAGGTTTGTTTTGATATGGCCTACGTAAGATATTAACTTATCCTATCTTTTTTCCTGACCAATCACATTCTCCCAAACTTGCCTATAACGCAAAGGGAAACATACATACAAAAGTCACAACTATTGAATAGGATCATTTTGGTTGTTTTTTTACTTAAAGATGCGTTGTGTAGGATTCAATGGCATCTAGCGTGGGGTTCCAAATTGCAACCAACTAAATATACACCACCCTCATCTCCAACTCTCAAACGACTTAGGAGAGGCTAAGGTCGGCCTGGACTGGCCTGTAAGGGGCCAGTTGTTACTTCCAAAATTATCGTCTTCAAGTGTCAAGTGAAGAAGTTTGTTAAGTTTGTTAATCTGCAAAACTTGGGTTTGTGGTTTACAAGTAAGATATCGATTATGCTAAAAGCGTCTGTTTGTCCGTTCTACTCTACTGTAGAAACAATATGGTGGGCACCCTGGAAGAGGACTTGCTAACCATATGAGCTAATTGCTTGAAAAAAACGTATTTTCATGGGATAATACACTAATTAAAACTCACTTATGAATGTTATATTCCATTTCTGGTGGAAGGTCAGGTCTGTTTCACTAGATGCCACCTTTACAACGAAAAAATAAACAAAGTTAAAATAACTGCCATGGTATCTGTTCATTTGAAGGTGGCGATCTTCAGTGATCAAGCTGTCTTTCGTACGAGGCCTACAGCCATCCGTGGCCTGCTGGTTGCTGAAGTGTACAGTCAAAGGCCAGAGATGCTTGGCTGTTCTACTCCTGAACAACGTGTACTCTGAGAGAGTGTGGCTCTCAGAAAGCCATTCATATCTATATGTAGAGATCATTTGGCACGGCTTTTCCTAATACTAAGATTAGGTTTCAGAATGCCACCGGATGTTTGGCGCTCTGCTCAAATGTCTAATGGGACACCAAAACCACATTCCATCCCAGCTCACAGTCATGCATGTCCTTCTCAGCTCCATACCAGGGCCTTACGTACAAAACGCTGCTTTATTATCCGTCATGCCTCCATTCATATGAATATACATGTGTATGTTTGAACTCATTTTTTTTAATTTCACAGCTCCATCCATATGAAAAATACAGAGAAAAGAGCAAGAGGAACACTGACTGGATATCTAAACAACCGTTGGATAAAAGGAAGAACAAAATAAAAACAAGGTAGAAAGACAACTGTTCTTAAACTTTCTGAAAAAAGTTGAATTAAAAACGTTTTCTTTTGCAGATTTGGAATTCCATGAGCAGAATCTCCCTTTTGAAGCATTGATGAGCAGTATCACAATTTTTTTTTCTTTACGGCAAGAGTGAAAATATTTGAATATATCTACAATACACTCACTTTACATAAATACAGGAACAACAATTACTGTACGTAATATCAGCAAACTCGAAAACAAAGGCATTGGTTTCACTACTTCAATTTTTTTTATCGGCAGAAATAAATTGCAGATGATACAGATTACGAAAATAGATATTGAAACCCATAAGAAGAGTAAGCGGTGTTTGTTTGCAAAAGGAGTCACTCTTATTATAATGTAATATTTGTCCACAGCGTTCAGTAGAACTAAGTTATTCCCCATTAGAATCTCTTTGCCAAATCTGAATAAAAACATCCCATAATGAATAATTCTTGTTCCCGTTGTAAAGAGTGACTTACTGCAAGCAAAAACACAGGCTTATGGACAACATATGAAAAGGGGGAGGGAGGGGGGGTGGCATTCAAAATGATGACATAAGGCTCAGTGCGGGAGGGAGTTAAACATTAGAGGTCAGATTTGCATAACGGCGTCTGTGCTTTTACAAAATTTACGGTATCATTTCTCAGCAATTTCTTCACTTGAACACACCTCAAGTGTGCTTTATAAATTAAAACTGCACAGAGCAGTCGATATTACAAGGTTGTGATATGAGGCACTATTAATTGTTATTGCATAACTTTGACCCTGGTTGCCGTTACAAAATTATGCTTCAAAAATGAGAAAAAGGACAAGTTGAAGGAAAATACAATACACGTTGTCCTGTTGACACACTCATCGCCATCTTCAAGTCAATCCTAAGATTTTAAAAAAATATTGTTGGATTAAGGCATGCAAAGTTATACTGAATACAATATAATATGTGTTATTGATAGGTGACAAAACCATATAATTTATTGTCTAGGTCTGGTAAAATAAAAAATAAAAAGAGAAAAGGGAATTAAGTACCATGATATGGTAATTAAATACAAATATTTTGTTAAATTATAGCGGGCACTGATTCAGCCTTGGGAAATAATGATTTAAGCATGAACTTAATAAATCACAAACCAATCGAGACAAACTGTTACATAACATCATATAGGATCATTTACAGAATGCTTTCGCAAATACCATTAGCCCCATTTCACTGTGTATCAAATTAGATAAATTACTGTCTCTGAAAAAGACTTTACATGTATAAATGTATTTCCTGTATCTACTAATCAAAAGCCCTATTCTTCCAATGTATATACAGCCTGTAGACCTTGGTAATAAGATTTATTTTCACTGTCACATATATTACAACATTTCAAAAATCATTTTTTTTTACAGAAAATAGTTATATGCAATGACGAAGTACCCCTCGGTCATCAAAGTTTTTCGTCTTTTTAAGGTTTTTTTCTTACACAGTAAACAATGGTAAAATATAATGGTGATTATTTGTGGATAAATTGCCATCTGAAATAAAATATGTTTTTGAAATGATACTAATACACAAACAAGGTGCTGATATGCTTTTGCCAAAATAATAATAATAATACAACAGGGCGTAATCATGTGTGCACAAATAATCAACATAAATATGACATAAGGACATTACAATTCTTAATTGAAACGAAGGGGAGTCGTGGCATACTTTAGATGCATGTGTTTGTAACGGAGATGTTGGAATTTTGTTGCTTGCTTGCTGTGTGAGTGTATGGGGGCGTGTGTGTGGGGGTGTGTGTGTGGGGGTGTGTATGCGTCGTTTTTGTGAATGTGTATGGGGGCGTGTATGATTGTGTGTGTGTGTGTGGGAGGGGGGGATGTGAATGTGTGTGTGTGTGTGTGGGGGGGGGTGAATGTGTGTGTGTGTGTGTGTGTGTGTGTGTGTGTGTGTATGTGTGTGTGTGTGTGTGTGTGTGTGTGTGTGTGTGTGTGTGTGTGTGTGTGTGTGTGTGTGTGTGTGTGTGTGTGTGTGTGTGTGTGTGTGTGTATGTTAGTTTGTGTGAATGTGTATGGAGGGGGTGTGTATATGACTGTGTGTGTGTGGGATGTGTGTGTTTGAGCTGCTTTTATCAAATAAGTTCACATTAACATTTACTGGCTTTTATTCCAAAACTTGTATTGAACTGTTTTGGCATTTTGTTTATTATTAGTTCTGGGTTATTCTTTTTGGAGAATGAAAAACATAAAATGGATGACATTGTTGCGTTTTAATTTTAAAAATACATTTTCTTTCTTGAAAGTTTCCTGCTTTGATTTTTCTTTTCAGATAGCCTATATTCAGTCATCGTATGTAACATAGCATGTTAAGCTTGTGCCTTGTGGATGCACATGCATTTCCTAAAGTAAGATAAATTAAATAATCTGTAAGAACCAAACGTCTGATATATTGGATCATCTTTTTCTTTGCATTAATTTCAAGTGCTATTCACATTATTCATCGTTTTGATATAATTTTACAGAGACGGACGGCTGAACTGCAGTCCTTTTGTTTTGGAAAATCAGGTAGACAGAGGCGTTAGACTACAGGTAAAATGTGCTTTTGTCTATGAGGTGGCACAGTTAAGAAAAGACTTGGACCGATGGCAGACCCTCCTGGTCAGCGGCAACACCACAACATAAGAGGAACAGTTGGTCCAACAACTCGTGACCACATTCACAATGTATTGCTCTTCTAATATTGTACCTCAGAAACCACGTTTTGTCACTGTAACACTGTAGACCCCCTAAGGAGTTGCTCTCATGCTGAAGTATGTGTTGCGCTCAACCACAAATCCATGGACCTATCCCTGTCAAAGTCCGCCGATAACATGACCTTTGAACCCGATCCGTGACCGTATAGTCTGTAAGGTGCCAGTTTGTTTTGTGTTTGTTTGGCCGGTTTACAAGGTTGAACATTGTAACTGATCACTGATTATTTCATTGTTTCGATGCATGCAATGGTTTAAACTTTCCTTGTTGAACATAAGTCAAGCATTTTATAAAAAGGTAATAAATGAAACACAAAAGAAAATTTCATTTTGAAACTAGAATTACCCTATGAGATTGCACTTTACTGATTGCTAATCACAGCACAAAATGCACCAAAAAAAAAAACGTTTTTCAGGAAACAAAAGAAAAAAGGAAAACTTCCAAAAGGCTCAGAATGAAGAATAGTATTGTTGGGGAAGGCTGGGGAAGGGGGAAGTGGAAAGGTGTATCAAATATGGCGCGTCTCTCATTGCTGGTGAATCGTGTGCATGCCCGGTTTTCGATGTCAGAGCAAACATAATATCACAAGCGGTATAGCGGGCCAACATTTTACCTAGATTAAGTAGATATAATTGTGACTTGAAGTCAGCAATGTGGTGGTGGCTTTACAACTAGCCTCCTCCTCACTGATCCTTCGGGGTGCCTCAGATTCCACTTCATGAGATAGCGGTTGAAACCTAATCATTATTATGCAATGGCGCCCTCTGCTGGTAAGGGTTTGAAAGTACAGACAGGCAGCCCTGCAATACTGGCTGTAGATCAAAATAGGCCCGAGTCCTTCTCTACTGGCTGAGGCCAAGTTTGGTGCTTTATTTTTTACAACGTCCTCACAGCAAATTCATCCCATACACCTTCACATTATGATCGCCTCTAAAGCAGCCGTCTTTTTGGACCGAAAGATACCAAGAGAAAAAAAAAAAAAAAAGGGTTTGCGATTGCATTTTTCTCGTCCAAATAAAGAGTAGTAGCAGTCCAACTTATAAATCTAAGCCAAAAAAAACAAACATCAAAGAACAGTGCTGTAAAATATTCCATTTCAGTTTCATAAAACTCCAAGCGACCACGACGCGTTAAAGGTCCAGTCGTCGTCCGTTTTCCTCCGTCCTCGTGAGTAGCAAATACAACCCTGTCTGTGCTCCGCGAGCTGTTCCCCCCGTCTTCTTTCGCGGGGAGAACCATGTACGCGAGAGAAAGAGAGAGGGTGTGCGTATGTGTGTGTGTGTGTGTGCTTGTGTATGTACTCATGTGTTCCTAATATGTATCTGTGTGTGTTTGCGTGTGTATGTGCAAATGTATACGTCCAGACCAGCTGAACAACATTCATAGAGAGACCCCGCTCCCCCCCCCCCCTCCCTACCTCGTACTGTGTAGGCCTATGAATCCGCGTCTCCATCTACGCGTATCTCCGGTATCCTCCTCAATCGCTCCTCTCATCTCTCTATCATTTCTCTCGCTCTCTCTCCATTCCCGCGACTTCATTTTTTTTTATACCAACATGTGCCTCCTTCGATGCAGGGCCAAGTGGTCAGATCTGGAGAAGCTGCGATCGCAGTCCGCACACTTGAAGGGTTTCACCCCGGTGTGTTTCCTGTAGTGCCGCGTCAGCTCGTCGGAGCGGGCGAACTTCCACGTGCAGCCGTCCCAGGTGCACTTGTATGGCTTTTCACCTGCGGGGAGAGACCGAGTTCAAGTTACACATAGGCTGCTGCAATGTAGGCCTATGTGCATTTTGTGTGCCTACGTAGTAGAGACGTTAAGGATGATCGCATTTCATATAATGTAGGCTACATATATGTAAACGTGTAACGTTACGGTGTGACTTTGCCTAAGAGCAAGTAGGTGGAAGAGAGTGACATTACATGGCAATATTAATTTTATATATACCTATAATGTTAGGCCTATATGCGGTTATTTGGGAAGAGAGTAAACAAAAGAAAAGAGAACCGAAATTACAAAGAAGTGACGTTATGCTAATGTCTTCACTGTTTGCTTCCTAATCTGCTTCAGACATCAGTTCCTGTGTGCAAAGGGTCATGTGAAAAAAACTTTCAGATGTTATCTGATGTTTGACTGATGTCACACTGACAAAAAGCATTTTAAACGTTTACACATAACCTTCTGACTAACTTGGGGGATGTGTTCTTTCATTATTTATACATTTTAAATTGTTACATTTATTTGATTTAAAAAAGCTGTTATTTCCATTCAAAAAATTCAAAGTGTGTCTTTGTGTGTCTGTATATGTCTGTATGTATGTGTGCGTGCGTGAGTGAGTGAGTGAGTGAGTGAGTGAGTGAGTGAGTGAGTGAGTGAGTGAGTGAGTGAGTGAGTGAGTGAGTGTGAGTGAGTGAGTGAGTGAGCGAGCGAGCGAGTGAGCGTGCGTGCGTGCATGCGCGCGTGCGTGTGTTTGTTGACAGGGTGCACCCACTGCGGACCAGCGTCCTCACCTGTGTGGGTTCTCCGGTGTGCCTTCAGGTGGGAGCTCTTGGTGTACACCTTATTGCAGCCCTCGAAATCACACCTGTGGATGCGTCTCTTCTTGGACTCGGGCGACTCGGACCTCCTCGGGCGCCGTATGCTGTCAATACTGAACGGCGACATAGAACTGCAAAAAAATCAGAAAAAATAATCACATTATCGTATCATATATATATTTTTTACTAAAAACCTTGTCATAATGGTCGGCCACGGGGTTGGAGACCGGACATGCCCTGACAAGATCAATTATTGGGGGTAGTTACAATTTTGGCCACAAGGTGGCTGCATAACACTGCTAGACTGTCGCACAATGGACTCACAGCTGCTCGTGAAAAGCTGTAAACGTGGTCATAAATCACAGGTACAATTGTCAAACATCTTTGTGCCATTCAATAAAGCTAATGAATGCTAACCAGCCAGTATCATCAATATAATCAGCAATGACATTTTTCCTCTATTCCACTGTGGGTCCTATAGGTGCTATAGTCGCCTATCATAAGAGTTTGTGGGTGTGTGCTTTGTGATTGGAGTGTACACACACATACACACACGCACACACACACACACACACACACACACACACACACACACGCACATTCATACACACACCTACGTGTCTAAAACATGTGCTTCGTGAGCGACACACGTGCATGCGTGCGTGTGCATGTACAAAAACATGTTCCTGTGTGCTCTATGGTTTGTACCCACATGAAAAATAAAAAAAGGGTTTCACACACGCTATTGTGAAGCCACAACACACGGTTGCACACACACAGGCCCCACTCGGCCACAGAGGAAATGCACACAGTGATACTACATGCCTCTATATGTTCTTTGTGGCTCAATAGCATACAGTGCAGAATAAGCACATTCCACGCACACACCACCGCACACACACACATTCACTGACACACAGACAAATTCACACTGTGCCGAAGGAAGCCAGCAAGGTGGTACATGACAACTGACAATTACAGGGAACAAAAGAAGCAAGGCCTCCCTCTGTGCACTGCGTGCACGATCAGAGCGCTGTGTTCCATTTAAATGAATGCTACCTCTGCAGGTTGAGGTGGATAAGAGGAGGAGTAGGGTAGGAGGAGGGGAGACAAAAAAGAGATAAGAAGGAACCATGAACAGGCTCCAACACACATAGACACATAGACACACACACACACACACACACACACACACACACACACAGACACACACAGAGGCACACAGACAGACACAAACACACTCGCACATACACAACACCCACTTCCTGTCGCCGTGTTGCACTAAGCCACGCCTGTGCTCATGCACACACACACACACACACACACACACACACACACACACACACACACACACACACACACACACACACACACACACACACACACACACACACACACACACACACAGAGCTGTTTGGGTGTTTGGGCCCACAGCAGACTTGAACATTTAGATCACCTGTTGTTCTTGGCCAACCTCCAAACTGAAGCTGTACAGGAAATGACCACATGGATCAGATATTAACTAAAGTTCAACTCCCTTCTCATCACTCTCTTACCCCGAGTCTCCCTCTTGCTTTTAATATAAAAAAAAACATACACACTCTCAGTCTCTAATCCGATCTCACATCATCCAATAACAAGAGCTAAAATATTAGAAGAAATTGAAACCAAACTGTAGGCCAAAAAGGAACTATCTCATAATCCGAACATCTGGTAATCCAGAGTCCAAAGTGGGTCTGTGAGTGTGTTTGTGTGTGTGTTTGCATGCATGTGTTTTTGAGTGTGTGTGAGCGGTAATGAGTGTGTGTGTTTGTGTGTGTGAGCGTTGGTGAGTGTGTGTGTGTGTGTGCATTTGTTAGTGTGATGGCGAGTGTGTGTGTGTGTGTTGATGTGTTGGTGTGTGTATTGGTACGGGCTTGTATACATGTTTTAGTGAGTGCCTGTGTGTGTGTTTTGGTGAGTGTGTGTCTGATCATGTGTGTGTGTGTGTGTGTGTGTGTGTGTGTGTGTGTGTGTGTGTGTGTGTGTGTGTCCAGCGAGGAGTAGTGTAAAGGGATTGATAGCATCACTCTTTCACGGCGACGTCTGGACGAAGCAGCGGATGTTTACATTGGAACATCGTCCGCATGGCGATTTCCTGATTAGCGTAGCGACGGCTTCTAAAACAAAGGATTAATGCTCCTGCCGATTCATCAATGCCGTACTTATTCTAGCCGTACTTCACGCCACTTGCCCTGTCCAAAGCCCGGCCAAGTGTGTTTGGTTGGTTGTGTCACTATCATAAACGTGTAGCGCAATTTTAACTCAGACACAAAGGACTTCTGTTCTTCCTACAGATGGTGTTCATACAAAGCACATCCAACCCAACACCGATACACACACATGTCACAAAACAAGAACAAAAACGTGCATGCATCTGAAATGAACAAACCAGAAAGAAAGACAAAACAGCGGCCTTGTTCAGCCGGGGACGGAGGGGTGTGGTCCGAAGGAAGGAGGGGCTGGAGGAGTGGAGGAGGCTGAGGGCAGCAGAGAACATGGCAGTGTACATTCAGAGCCGCGAGTTTCTGGGCACCCTTGGCGACGACACGGCCTTCATGAATAGCAGCCGTTGTACGCAAAGTAGGCGAGGCACTGATCTTTCTCATGTGAGCCCAGGGGGGGCAAATACACGCCACCGTGAACCCTGGGTCACCTTGGCATCCCGCGGCCCGTGTGAATGCGCCCGTTGTGTGGTTGTGTGGGTGTCACTCCCTCTCTCTCCTCTCCCTCTCTCACCCTCGCTCGCTCTCTCGCTCTCTCTCTCTTGCTTTCTCTCTCTTTCGTTCTCTCTCTCACTCTCTCTCTCTCTCTCCCTCTCTCTCTCTCTCTCTCTGTCTTTCTCTCGCTCTGTTT
>NC_082401.1:16560270-16619836 GCF_031168955.1 Gadus macrocephalus | reverse complement strand
TGTTACTGCGAGACTTGTGTGCGTGGAGACAAGGCCGAGGAATGGGGGGGGGGGTTGGTCGTGGAGGGACAGTTACTAGGGGTTGTGGTCCGCTTTGTAAAGAACTGGACCAAGTTCCAGGAGGTTGGACAGTGAGATGAAAAGATAGGCAGGACAGAGAGAGAGAGAGAGAGAGAGAGAGAAGAGAGAGAGAGAGAGAGAGAGAGAGAGAGAGGAGACAGAGAGAGAGATAAAGATAAAGAGAGGGAGGAGAGAGAGAGGAGACAGAGAGGAGACAGAGAGCAAGATAAAGAGGAAGAGGGAGAAGAGAGAGAGTGAGATAAAGCGAAAGAGTACGAGAAAGAGAGGGAGAAGAGCAAGAGCGAAATGAAGAGCAAGAGACGGAGGATAGAGACAGAGAGAGAGAGAGAGAGAGAGAGAGAGAGAAGGAGAGAGAAAGGAGAGCGAGATAAAGCTAAAGAGAGAGAAGGGAAAGCGTGAGAAAGCAAGAAAGCGAGGAGTGTGCGGTTAGGCTGGTACTGATGAAAGTTGTGCCCCGGTACCCATTTTCACGTGAATTCTCAGTAAACAGAGCCGCGTGTGTTGACTAGTGACGTTAAAGGCAACGATTAAGCAGTCAAAAGAAAGAAATCAGAGAGATGGGAGAACTAGAGGAGTCCTTTTCCAATATATATATTTGGAATTTTCTAATGGAAAACGGAAACAAATGTGAAGTTTAAATAAGAGCTTATCTGTAAAGGAAGATCATTTTGTTGTGAACAGAAACACATTGAGGGGAGGGGAGGGAGGTGTGATTTATGATTTTTCTCTTTTGTTTGTTAAGTTTGTCCAGAGATGACGTCACACTGCGTCCTGACTCACACATAAGTCTGCCCTTCGCCTCTGCGTTGTTCGTGGCCGTGTGTGTGTATGAGCGTGCGCGTGTGTAATGTGTGTGTGTATGCCCCTTGTTGGTCATGGAAAAGAATGCATGTACATCCCCCTCTCGCGATTCCCCCTCAAACACACACATACACACACTAACACCCCCCCAAAACACACTCACACACATACTAACACCCCCCCCCCCCCCCCCCCCAAAACACACACCACACACACACTACGCAAAGCATGATGTCAGATGTGTCTCACCTCGGTTTCTGACACACCCAGAGTCTCCCACTACAGTGATATCATTTCTCCTGGGGTCCTGAGGTTTAACCCCCTGAACTCAGATAAAGTGAGCTCCCCGCAAACAAGAACCGGGGAAAGAAAAAAGATGAATTAAAAACCGGGGATATCGAGGACATGACAAAGGGCGTCTCCGCGGGGTCCTCTGATCCCAGCTTGTTATTTGCACTTTGGGGGCTGTGAGGGTCTCTCCCTCCTCTCTGAGGAGGATGTCCTCCGCTGCCTCTACTTTGTGTGTGCGTGCGTGTGTGTGTGTGTGTGTGTGTGTGTGTGTGTTGTGTTGTGTGTGTGTGTGTGTGTGTGTGTGTGTGTGTGTGTGTGTGTGTGTGACTCACTCAATCACTTGTCTGACTGGACCACCACCACCCATCCCCGTCCAACCCCTACAAACGCACGCACACACGCAAGCGCGCGCACACACACACACACACAATCACACACACACACACACACACACACACACACACCCCTCTGACTATCCCTATCTCTCGTTTTCTCTTCCCCTTTACCCCCTCTCGCTCGTGCGGCCGTGTTTGTATTAATCACTGGTGAGGTGATGTTGGGGGCAGGGCGAGGCAGGGACAATGGATAATGTGATTAGATGGGGGGGGGGGGGGGGGGGAGTGGGGGGCTCGCAGGCATGGTGTCTCTGCTGGATCAGCGCAGTCACCTGGGATTGCACTCACATTTGTCAGGCGGTCGTCAGCTGCAGGAGACACGGCCTCAATGAGATCTCCTCTCTCGTTACTTTCGGTCGGTGAGCATCTCTCGCCTTTTGCTTTTTTCTTACCATGTTGTTTTTCTCTACACGTGTCACACTGTGTGTGTGTGTGTGTGTGTGTGTGTGTGTGTGTGTGTGTGTGTGTGTGTGTGTGTGTGTGTGTGTGTGTGTGTGTGTGTGTGTGTGTACCAGCTCTGCCCCAGATGTCTACTAGCTGCAGACCCCAGCCGCCGTGAGCTAGTGAGTGTGTGTGTGAGTGCGTACGTACATGAATACGTGCGTGCACAGCGTTCAGACCTAGAAGGAATAGATGCAAAAGGAAGCTTAACTTAATGTAAACAGGCAGCCGGAAACAAAACCTCGACAAATAAGGAACCGGGCAATTTGGTGCAGAACCTGGGAACCCGAATGCATGGAACTGAGGTGAACAGAATATCGAGACAAACATTTGACTAACAATGACGAGGAAAAACAGGAAGTGAATCAGGTTGGGGCAGGATGGTCACAGTAGGTGGGTGTCGATCGGGTCTTTTGTATGGGCAAGCGTGTCTTGAGTGTCTCTTTCCATTTGCCGGTGTGATTCTCCTGTTTTTGCCTCTGAGTGCATGTGCGTGTGTGTGTGTGTGTGTGTGTGTGTGTGTGTGTGTGTGTGTGTGTGTGTGTGTGTGTGTGTGTGTGTGTGCGTGCACGTGTGTGTGTGTGTGTGTGTCTGTGTGGAGCTGCACCGTGTGTGTTTTCACAGATCTCACGGGGCTCTGCGGATGAATGCGACCAAGGATCAGGCAAAGCCGGGCCGAACCTTCTCAGATCGTGCGGGAGAGCCATCGGGCCTGGGGGATTATGGGTAGTTTGTGCAGGTCCGCCGCAAGGCCCGCTGTTCCTTTTTTCCTAAGGGGGGGGGGGGGGGGGGGGGGGGAGCCGTTACAAGAGAAAGAAAAAAAGAAAAAGAAAAAAAAAGGGAAAAGTGAAAAAAATATGATGAGGGATTAAACATGACAACCGTGTCATTAATCAGACGACCTCTCCGGCGCTGGTGGGGGTGCAGTGGCGGTACCTGGGCAGGGCTCCGAGAAGGTGGAGAGAGAAAAAGGGAGAAAAACAAAGCGAACGGAAATGTGGACGAGTCATGGGAATAGAAGAGCGCCGGGGCTTTCTTATGTGTGCAGCAGGGCTCTGCGTTTCTTCTGCGGCTTCATTATTGTCCTATTCCCCGTTCCATGTGTCGTTCCTGCTCGTCTCTCTGGCCGAAGGCCACCACCGCCACCACCGCCACCACCGCCACAACCACCACCACCACCACCACCCCCTCCGGCAGACACACTCCGCTGACAGGTAGAGAGAGGGCGAGGGAGAGCGAGGGAGAGAGGGAGAGAGAGAGAGTGGGAGCAAAGCCACTCTGCAGGAAGCAAATCTGTCACTATGCTAACTAAAACATGTCATTGGAGGTATGGTGCGAATACGTGCACTAACATTCGTCTGTGCGTGTGTGTGTGTGTGTGTGTGTGTGTGTGCGTGAGTGTGTGTGTGCGTACGTGTGACTACATATTTGAGCCGAACCCAAGTCTGCTACTCTGAAGTTCATTTCACAAGCTGGGTTGTAAGAAAAGGACTGTTAAAAGGACTAGCGCTGGTACAACTGCATAACTCGGGGAGGGGGGAGAAAGGAGATGGAGAGAGCTAGGCAGGGCCCGCTATGTGTTTAGGGCTGCGTGTGCGGATGTGCGTGCGTGCTCGCTGTCTCTCAGGGGGGGCAGCCTCTCTCTGGATGAGGCCGAGTCCACCTGGGTCCCTCTACCACCCCTCCAGCTGTCTCCAAGCCTAACACCCCCCCACCCCCGAACTCCCAAATACCCATGCCTCCACCCATCCCCCCTTCCTCTCACTACACCCCCCTTTGCACTTCTGCCTCCCCACCCTCCTTCTCACTTTCTTTAACTTTCGAGAGAGAAATAAAAAATATATTTTTCTCTCTCTCTATTTCTCTGCTGGACAACAGACTGGATGCTGCATAGATGAGCTCATCTCGCTCTGATGATCCTGTCTCGCTCTGGCTGGAGTTCAGTTTGTTTGTGTGTGTATGGAGTGTGTGTGTATGGAGTGTGTGTGTGTGTGTATGTGTGTGTGTGTGTGTGAGTGTATGGAGTGTGTGTGTGTGTGTGTATTGAGTGTGTGTGTTTGTGTGTATGTGTGCGTGTGTGCACGAGCATATGTGTGTTGTCTGCGTGCCTTGCTGTATTTCGGTCTGAAAGCACAGTATCGATTCAACATTTCTTTGGATGACCGTGCTGCAGAAACAAAAGCTATTCTCAAAAAGCTGGAATACATGGTTCTGACGACCGAACACTGGCGGGGTCCAACAGTTTTTTTTTTTTCTCTTCTTTCATTGCAGACTCTGGTCTGCACCAGCGGCAGTGCAGCATGAATTCCCCTATTCTCACCACCACCACCACCACCACCCCACCCCACCCCACCCCACAGACATCAGCCAACCCCACCCCCACACTCCTCTCTTGTCCAAACCCAAGAATAAGCTCTGGTATCAGAACCCCCCCCCCTCTGAACCCCACCCTTTGGGCTGACCCTGGCCTTAAAACACACAAACACACAGACACACAGAAAATACACAAAAATACATGCACACTCATACACGTCCGCACGAGTTAATTTCCTTTTTTGTACTTTGAAACATTGACAGGCTTAAGTTTTTACTACGATACACGTTTCGCTTACGTCTTCCGTCACGTCCTGGATTTACCCCCGTCTCCCAAACTAGACTATTACACTTGGACCCCTGACAAGAAACCCAGCCCACCGCCCAAATAGAGAGCTGGGGCCCGGCCCCTCCCTGATCCTTATGGGAACGAGAGGCGCAAGGAGGAGGGGACACACACACACACACACACACACACACACACACACACACACACACACACACTTATTTTTTTTTTCCATGATGACCAATAAAAAACAACAGTGTTACTCCTTACGTTTTTTTCATGACGACCAATAAAAAACGACAGTGTTACCCCTTAGGTTTTTTTTCATGACGACCAATAAAAAACAACAGTGTTACCCCTTTTATGTTTTTTTTCATGACGACCAATAAAAAACAACAATGTTACCCCTTATGGTTTTTTTCGTGACTACCAAAGAAAAACGACAGTGTCACCCCTCATGTTTCATTTGATAAAAACGACACTGTCGTTTTTTATTGGTCGTCATGAAAAAAACCACAAGGGGTAACACAGTCGTTTTTTATTGGTCGTCATGAAAAAAATTGACAGTGTTACCCCTTGTTTTTTTTCATGACGACCAAAGAAAAACGACAGTGTTACCCCTTATGTTTCATTTGATAAAAACGACAATGTCACCCCTCATGTTTCATTTGATAAAAACGACAGTGTTACACTGTCGTTTTTATTGGTCGTCATGAAAAAACACATAAGGGGTAAGACTGCTGTTTTTTATTGGTCGTCATAAAATAAACATAAGGGGTAACACTGTCGATATTTATCAAATAAAACATAAGGGGTAACACTGTTGTTTTTCTTTGGTCGTCATGAAAAAAACCACAAGGGGTAACACTGTCGTTTTTTACTGGTCGTCATGAAAAAAAAACGACAGTGTTACCCCTTGTTTTTTTCATGATGACTGATAAAAAACGACAGTGTTACCCCTTATATTTTATTTGACAAAGACAACAGTGTTACCCCTTATGATTTTTTTCAAGACGACCAATAAAAAACAACAGTGTTACCCCTTATGGTTTGTTTCATGACGACCAAAGAAAAACGACAGTGTTACCCCTTATGTTTCATTTGATAAAAACGACAGTGTTACCCCTTATATTTTATTTGACAAAAACAACAGTGTTACCCCTTATGTATTCTTTCATGACGACCAATAAAAAACAACAGTGTTACCCCTTATGGTTTGTTTCATGACGACCAAAGAAAAACGACAGTGTTACCCCTTATGTTTCATTTGATAAAAACGACAGTGTTACCCCTCATGTTTCATTTGATAAAAACGACAGTGTTACCCCTTATGGTTTTTTTTCATGACGACCAAAGAAAAACAACAGTGTCACCCCCTATGTTCTATTTGATAAATATCGACAGTGTTTTCCCCTTATATTTATTTCATGACGGCCGATAAAAAACGACAGTTACCCCTCATGTTTTTTCCATGTTGACCAATAAAATACGACAGTGGCACCCCTGTCGACGTTTTTGCAGGGATCGGAACATGCGCTGATTAGAGTGTTAACCTCCGAACTTAACAATGCACCATCAAGACACCGGTTAAAGTCATCACAAAGGTTATACTTGAATTTATAATTCGCATGAAATAGAGATAAGAAACTTCCAACAGAGGTCATCAACCGGACTTGAACGCCAGTCTCCAGGGGGTTAGGCAGAGTGCACCCCACTGCACCACTGAGGCGATGACAAAACACAATAATCAATCATCATTAAAGAGGATATACATGACATTAAAATGTATGTGTGTATTTCTATTATTTCCCATATTTTTTTTTTCATGACGACCAATAAAAAACAACGGTGTTACCCCTTATGTTTTTTTTCATGACGACCAATAAAAAACAACAGTGTTACCCCTTACGTTTTTTTCATGACGACCAATAAAAAACGACAGTGTTACCCCTTATGTTTTTTTTCATGACGACCAATAAAAAACAACAGTGTTACCCAGGGACGCGGGAAGTGGGGGTGCTTAGGGTGCAGCAGTGGCCCCTGTCTGTAACTGCAAGTGAGAAAGTTTTCCGAACAAATCAATACTTTTTTTTTTGTAATTTTATCATACAACATGATTTTTCATTAAATTATTGACATCCACCCTTTTTATGATATTTATCATATTATCGGTACTATGCTGATTTTACATAAGCATGTTGGTGTTCAACATCTGTTGTAGTGAACGTTCTAAAACTGGTGTAAAATGTTGCTGCCATATTAATAGACACGTTGAATGTTATCGTTTTGATTCTGGAATCCCGCACGTAAACTGGTTGGCAAAAAAAGAGCAAAGACGGGCGGTTCACTTGACGGAGAAATCGTCACCTTCCTCATATCAGACAACTCGTAAGTCTGGATGAAAATTAAGGATTTCTATTATTGTCACTTTCCTTTGTAAACCTTTAGAAATACCCTCCTGAATCCTTGTTATAACGCTGTGTATAATCCCGGACCGCAACAGCTTGTCGGCATGTTGTTAGTGTGTGAAATTCAGCCCAGTATCAGCCGAGTTGACTCTAATTTCCACATTGTTTATTTGCTAACGTTTGTGAATAACAGTGGCTAGTTGGCAGAACTCTTTTTACACACCAGTAGAGTGTTTATCAGAGCGGATCCCTGAATGTGACGTCACCCCTCATCTCGTCTCTGTAAACAACGGATGTTGCGCAGCATTTATTATGACGTCATTATATAGATTCTCTCTCAGCACCCCCCCCTCGGACTGACTTCCCGCGTCCCTGCATGGGATGAAATAAAGTTATTATCTTTTTATCTTATCTTATCAGTTCTAGTTAAATCATACTACATGAGATGCATTCAAAGTTGGTAGCTGAATAACACATTTACATTTTGTGAAATGTTAAGCATTTTCTACGCTTGAAAAACTGCACTGTCGCCGGGGCTCCGGCGACAGAGCCCAGGCTGCGGATGGTAATGCTGCGGATGCTAATGCTAACTAGCTAACGTTACATGTGCGTTTGGCTAGCAGTCAACAAGCAGACCATTTTAAAACATAAATAAACGGCTACATGATGCATAAAGCTCTTGCGATATTTCAAGAAAATTGTTGAATACTTACTGAAGACGCCACTTGCTCCGGGTAAATCATTAATATGCATCAAATTCGACGGTTTCACAGAGATAAAAGGCTCTTCTTCTAGATTGAGGTTGAACCTTCTAGATTGAGGTTGAACCTGACTTCCTGTCTGATTTCACATGAAAAGCAAACGGCCAAATTCACAAGCCCCTTGCTAGCATTGGAAGAATGTATTGTTTGGACTCTTAGAAAAATAAGAAAAAAATTGGAAATATACGTTTAATCTTATTATTATTATGGAAAAATACCATATCTATAAATGCTAATTCACTAATAAGAAGTCATGTTTTATTGCTTTTACTATATCAAGCAATATATTATTTCAATCAAACACTCAATTAATTATAAAGCAATTACAATTCCTATAAGTTGTATTTTGTATTGAATAAAATTGCCAATGCTGTGAACATTGAACGGAGCGTGCATGCGTTCTCCCCGGACGGCCACCGAAGAGGCAGTCACGTCAGAGAGCGCGCAGGTTGCCAGCAATCAAGCGCCATGGTTAAAGCACCATTCTGCTGTCGCAAATACAAATATCCCTGATATATGTAGAAGACTATTTATTTTACAGTATTTTGTGTCATAACCATTGTTTGTATTGTAAACATGTGTGCGATATTCATAGGCAGAGTTTGACACGATCGCCAGGGTAGGCAAACATATTTTAACCGACAATGTCGGCACAGTAGCCTACATCTAAATTAAAGAAACCACACAGCACCTAGTACTTGAAAATCTGATATTTTAATCTAGCATCTGCCATAATACACTGCATAAAATCGGTTTCTGACAACTTTGCACTGTCCCGTTGCACTGGCTTATCAATTTACAGCACCAGTTAACGTGGCTGTGGGTTACTCCTAACCACTGGCGCAGGCTAATTAGGCATTACTTTTTCTTAATACGCTTTAAAACATGCAATGTACACGTGAACTTGTTTTGTGTTAAATTGAGAACTCGTTGATATCTAACTTACTTCGTGCACACAAGCACACAATTAGAACATGCTAAAGTAATCTGCCTATGGTGATATATAACTTGCGTCTTCTCTGCACAACTTCTTAGCACTGTAGTTGGCATCTATTGCAAATAAACGTTTCCAATAGCCTAATTGTTGAATAACACTGAAAAAAGTTCTTAGTTTTTGAATTCATACATTATGGGGACCAGGAAGGGGCGGTACCTACCATATTTGGTAGTGGTGTGTGTGAACTATTAGTTGCAATACCAACTTGGGATCCTAGGGGGCGATAGTGAGAAATCCGTGTGTGTGTGTGTGTGTGTCCCGACAGAAAATTGTGAATTATGGGCCAAAGCTAAAAATCACACAGGCACCTTCAGATTGACTCCTGCATTCATTTAAAGCACTTTCCCTTATGGGGACCTCGATTTTGGTCCCCATACTGTCAGAGATCCCCACGGCGTGACTGTGTGAACAGATCAATGTCCCCATAAGTATAGGAATACAAGAACACACACACACACACACACACACACACACACACACACACACACACACACACACACACACACACACACACACACACACACACACACACACACACACACAGAGATAAGGAGCCTCTGTGGAGGAAATGTGGTTCTTGGCCAATCCCCAGCGGGGTCCCAGCATCCCTTGGTTGCCCCTGCTGCAGGATGTGTCCGCGTGTGGGAATACACCAGGAATGTGCCCCCCCCCCCCCCCCCACCCCCCCACCCCACCCCACCCCTTTTGTTTAGCGTGCGATAGGCCCTGGCGCGGTCGTGGCTCTTTGTGTTTGTGTCTTGTGTGTTCCCTCTTGGTGACGAGCTCCAGAACACCTCCCCGGCACTGCTGCTGCGGGCCCAGCCCTCTTTGGGGGGGGGGGGACGTGGGACTCTGGTCCGCTGCACCGGAGGGCTCACCACCAGGTACTAGTGTGTGCTTGGTCGACAAAGCGAAAAACATAAAAAAGACGATATGAAGTGCTTCCAAAATGTGTCGGTCGATTCTCTCACGCATTCACGCACGTATGCACATGCGCGCGCACACACACACACACACACACAGAATCTTTGCACGCATCTTTTCTTTGTTACTTTACAAATGTACATTTGTCAAATCAAAAGGCGTTGTATTGATGGAGGGCTGTGCGCGATGAGCAGATCCACTTTTATATTTACATCTCGTCTCTTTTACAATCAACGCCAGGGATGCATTGTAAGGCCAGTGAGCGGATTCTTTATTTTTTTTTGGCACGACTTCCGAAAGACCGTACCTGCACTCCTGTCTGCCCCGAGGCGTTGAAAGAAAGTAAGAAAACTTCCAAAAAGGTCTTAAAAATAGAGTCTGTAAAAACTGACACGAACACGTTGGCCTATTGCACCGCTGTTGTTATTTCGCACAGAGAGCCAGGTTCGGCTCAGGGCTACATCCCACACCGCGCAGGACCCCGAGGACAAGAGACGGCCCGAGAACGATGGAGGATAAGGACACGAGGAAGCTGAGAAAGACAACCAGAAAGAGGTTTTTATTGAAGATATCATGACATGTCTCCCGGCTGGGTGCGGAGGCTTCAAGTTAAAGGGAGGGAAACGCGCAACGCGTTTGCCTTTTGAGCTACGTTTGTGTGGTTGATGATCAAACAAGAACACGGTGCTAATGCTGTTGATGCTTAAAGCACCAGGCGGTATAAAAGAAAAGAAAAATAAATAAAAGAGAAAAGAAAAACAGAGCAGAAATCATTAATTCACCATGTGGACACAATTGACATGCAATAGCAGAACTTGCGTTGCCAACGTGTTGCAGATTGTCAGACAGTGAATCATTAAGGCGTTCAGATTTTGGCAATCATCAGAAAATTAAATGTGTAATGCATAACATTGTTTATCAAAGATTATGTAAGCCACACTATGATCAGTCAACCACATCCAGTATTTACCCACAACACTGAAAAGCTATTTTTAAGTGAGCATTAATAATGCTATTGTACGTGTCTGTTGAGGAGTCTATGCTACATTGTCTCTAAACAGCACACCTGATATAAAATGTATCAAATAGCAATGTAAAGATCGTAATACATTGTAATACATTGTGAAATTGGTGACTTTTACTTCAGATAACTGAATAGACTGCCTCTTTGGTTCCAAGAGCTGATGTTATTGACAATGATTCATCCAATATTCAACGTTAAAAAGCCACCAGTGTAGAACAGGTTTCTACTGGTCATCCAATAGTTTTAAGAAAGAGAAGGCCTTGGAAATGATTAATTTGAAGTACATCCTGTACAACGAATAACCAGTCTTCACAAGTGATTACTGCAAGTTTTGTAAAATACAACAAAAAAACAAGAACGGTAACAAAATGTCAAATATGTTACAGTGCAACTTTTTGCCCGCTTACGAGACCTGACGCATTGCTCAGGGTCGTCTACTGGTCGTTTCAAAACATAAGTTGGTAAATTCTGCACATTCCTGTTTAAGCAAAGCAAACGAACAGCAGCCTTGTTCAGCAGGCCGTGTTGCATGGTAAAAAAAAAAATGTATGCTCATAAACAAGCAGCATTTTATGTGAAATACAGCACTCTGGACAACCGTTTGCCATCAAGGGTAGGGAAACGCAGTTGGCCTTTCGTGCAATACTTATTTTTACACAGACACTGCATACGTGTTGTATAACGTAGCACTAAAGCCCAGGAGTGTCTTCTCCTTCAGTGAGAAACCTTAAGAGATGGTGAGTCAGACACAGCGGTGGGATGGAACTAAACAAAAGAACCAAGAGACAGTTTGAGAGGGAGAGAGAGAACTGAACCGTCTGTCCCTGAGGTCAGTCGGTTCGATGTCTGCCTCCCTCCGTGTGTGTGCGTGTGCGTGCGTGCGCGCGTGTGTGTGTGTGATTTTCCGTGCATGTGTGTGTATTTGCGCACGTGTGTGTGTGTGTGTGTATTTGCGCGCGTGTGTGTGTGTGTGTTACCCATAAGGAGCATGGTGTAAGAACTAAAAGGACTTTCTCTACTCGACAGACACTGGCAACCGTTTTGATGTCCTCCCTTCCTGTTTGTCTTCCATCTCTTCTCACCTCGCTGAAGGAGAGCTCAGCGTCTGCAGTCCAGGTGTTCGAGGGGAACGTCTTAAGACAACGCGAGAGCGGGGGACACCCGTCCTCTCCCGATCCATGGCGAGATACGACCGGTAGAGTCGATCGGGCGAAGGAGCACCTGGTGCGTCACGAATAAAAAGTAAACACAGAGGAGGGAACAACGCGACGAATGCTTTTGATAGTGAAACGTCTGCTGCCGCAAACGTTTCTAATGAAAATAAAAAATAAAAACAAAGGACGAAACGAGAAAGAAGTACAAACGGGGGGGTCCCGGACCACGTGAGTCACGGCCGGGGCGCGGTCGGTTCGCTCTTCTGCGGTGGAACCTCGTGGTCTCACACACGCCCTGAAGCCCCCCCTCTCCTGCTCCATGACTAGATCAGCTGGTCCAGGGCGGGGCAGAGTGTGGGGGTGGGGGGGGGTCATCACCACGGCGAAGACTCCACAACACGACCGGAGACCACTATCTGGTTCACTCACACAATCAGCGTCTTGACACATCCCTTTGTTTGTGTTTCCTAGTGAGTGGAAGCCCACCCCGACCTCCACCTCCTCCACCAGTAGACACAGACCTCCACACAGGACCTAGATGCTGAGCTCCCCCGAAACACAACAACAACTTTCCCACGATTGTATTCAGTGTCTTTTGTTTTTGGGATGGACATTACATTCACATCGTTTTCAAGTACAAACAACGGGAAAAACAACAGTTGAACAAAGTTATGAAAGCAAAAAGGAGGACGTCTTTTCATGATAGCCTCCAAAGTCTCTGCATAAAAGTGAGTTCACCGACAGGTAGGGGTGAACTGACACTTGGTTGATTGTATACCCCACTAAATCATGCCTGCAGACGCCATACCCAAACGTCAGACTTGGTCCACCACCTCTGACTAGCAGTGGTTGTTGTTACATTAAGGCAGTGCTTGATTAGACTCAGACCGGAGTCGTCTCTCTGCCTGAAGCCCCCTGGCAAAGACCTTGAGCGGTTATTACTTTATTGCTGAGCTTCTAACTGGCAGTGAGAGAATGATGACTGAAAAATGTACTTTGGTGCGCCATTAGGAAAAGTCTGGGGGCAGGAGACGGCTGTGTTGGCTCGTCTGAGGCCCCAGACATCGTATTGTGAAAACTCTCAGGCTCTTTATGTGGCCGCACAATGCAGCCCAGCCTTCAAACAATATATACAGTGTTACTTTAGAAATGCCATTTGCTGTGTGTGCCGTCTACCTCATGCAGCGTCCTTGCGGGGCAGGGAGAGCGGGCGGGTGGTCGAACCCACATCTCCACACCCCCCCCCCCCCCCCCCCCCCCCCCCCTGCTTGGGGTACCCAATCAGGGCTTCTTGGCCACGGGTTTGGCTTTTCCGTTGGGGCCCATTTTGATCTGGGTCATCTCCACATCTGCCAAGGCGTCGGCAGGGAGACAGGAGCGCATGCGCTCGGCCGTCTTCTGGTACGACGTCCTCTCCTGCTCCAGGGAGCGAATGGCGTGCTTCATCTTGCTCTCCCGGGACAGGAAGCTCTCCACGTTCGTCTCCAGCGTCTGGATCTTCTGCCTCGCCGCCTGGAAGCACGGGAAACATTGAGGTTCACCGGAGAGGGAGAGGGAGAGACGGGGAGAGAGAGAGAGAGAGAGAGAGAGAGAGAGAGACAGAAAGACAGAGAGAGAGAGACAGAGTGTGTGTGAGATATCAGACCATCCAACCACCAACCATCTGGACTATCTCAGTAGTCAGTACTCAACACTATGCCCACTTCATCAACGCACGAAAGGTTCCATTTGTTTTTTTTAACTGAATAAATTCTTTGTCACTGGCAATATATATACATAGATATATACACATATAAATATATATATATATATATATAAATATATATAGCTATGTATAAACCAATTGATCAACGTCATTGACCATAAACAAAACAATTCTCCTTAGTGGCGGGAATGTCTGTAGGGAAACGTTGTTTCCTCAAATGTTTTGCAATCACTTCCCACTGTAACTTTTACAACACAAATCCCTGTAATAGCAAGCCAATAACGGCAACCGCTCAGTCCTTTGTCTCCCCTGGCCATTCTTTAACTTGCACTCTAGTGCCACCTACGGGTGATCTTAGGCATTACACAACAAAAACAAAAAGACCACAATGGGGCACAGAAGTGTCAAGCAAAGGGAAAATGTAAACAAAGCTGAACGAAAGCATACTCCTACTGGCTGAGCTCTGACCTGAACCGTACTCATTAGAACAAGGTCTCTTCCCTGTTCCCTGACCCTGCAAAACACCACGAGGTGTCCTTCAGAGTGCTTCCGGCCGCACCATACCTGCAGCTTCTCCAGCAGCTCCATGTTCTGCCTCTTCAGCTGGACGTTGGTCTTCTCCAGCTTCTCCAGCCGCTCAGAGTCCTCCGCCAGGGGCCCACCCTCCACCATCTCGTCCTGGAGGACGTGGTACTCCACCTCGTACGTGTGGAGCTGCTTGGAGATGTCCATCTCAGACACCTGGAGAGGGGGAGAGGTGGCCGTGCCGGGGGCGAAGAGAGCAGGTCAGAAGCAAACGTCGCAAACGGGACCCGATGCTTCGCAGCGGTTGTCCGCTGGAGTGCTGCTACGAATTGATTGATTGAATTTGACATGCTTTTACTTTAGATCATTATTGTGGCTTTGCGGAATTATTCACATAAAACCCTGTTAGTTCCTTGGGAAAGGGTCAAAACTATTTATTTTATGGCTTTGGAGGGAGAAAGTGCAACGTGCGTTTCCACACGCAGGCACCGTAGTAAAAATAGTAAAAAAAAAAGTAGTTAAAAAACGACATTAATTTTAGGTGTAAAATGAACAGAATACTGTATTATGTATAACAGTATTCTGGCTACTAAAGTTAATAACTAAGTCTAAAGCCTGAGTAACTCTTAACAGTTTTGTGAACGGTCAAAACAAATACATTTATTTTGTGTTTGTTATCTCAGTTATCTCATTTTGAAAACCCTTAATCCCTACCTTAGCGATGGTCTGCTCCATCTGTGCCTCGGTCATGCTGGGAATCGTAGTTTTCAGGTAGTCCACGATGCTCTCGAAGCTGTCACACTCCATTATCTCCTCCTCATGGCTGCTGAGGAGGCACAACGCCACCTTGAACACCACCTCGGTGCCTCGGATGAAGAGGAAATCTGAATGCAAAACAAAGTACACAACAGCAAGGTTACCTCAGCACATCAGAGGACACCGACGGACAGCGGTTGGCTTTCGGGGGCGTCGGGAGGGCTGATTGGACGCCGGGAACGAAAGGGCGGGTCCCAAACAACGTACCAAAGATGCGTGAGACGAATCCGAGGGGGAACTGCGAGGCGAAGAGCGTGAGGAACCAGGGCGCGGCGTAGAGGCTGGGCCCGATCTCCTGCTCCTCCAGGTGGGTGTACAGCCGGCGTTGGTAGTCGTGCAGCAGGCGGGAGAGCTGGTACATCTGGATCTGGAGGAGAGGAGGCACAGCGCAAAGGGCAAGGAGCGTGGTTAGACTGACACTTGTTAAGGACGCACGCACGCACGCACACACGCGAATGACATGCTTATCAGATTATGCCCACATTCAGAAGCTTTGTTGTTCGTCCGGTTACACGAGGGGCGAACATACGAACACATGGCTAATGGTATCGTCTTAACCTTTACGTGACAAAGTGCAGCTTTTGGTTCAGACGTATTTGTGCGTGTTCAGACATGCAACGGAGGCTAGGAATTCAGTACAACGCGCTGCAAACTATTTAAATACATTCTAAACAAAAACCTGACTGCGAAGCGAAAAAGTCCCAAAAGCAGAAGTGAGAACGAAGTAAAAAGTAAAACATTACCAGTCTGTCAATATCCTGACTCGCTGACACGCAATGCCCTCCACAACATTACACACTCACAAGGAAGTAACTGCTCACTCTCTCTCGCTCTCCCTCTCTCCCACCCCCCACCCCCCTCTCTCTCTCCCCCCCCCCCCCACTCTCTACCTCTCTCTTTCTCTACCTCTCTCTCTCTTCAGTCTCAGCGAAGCACAATAGGAGCACAGATGGACAGAGGAGGGCACAGAGGAGCTAGATTGCACACAGCCACGCCTCACAAAGCTTTCAACGCGGTGGGGTCAAAAGGTATCGGCACAGGCAGGCATACTAAGGTTTGAACAAGGGGTGGGGACACAACGACACTCATGCTACTGTTTACTGTTGATCGCAGTTTCCCAGGCACGTCAAGCCAACAACCAACCCTCATGTTGCTTCTGACAACCGACAAAGTAATGGTGGGTAAACGCATGGACATTAGGTCAAACCTAGTCTCACAAATCAGACTGAAGATTAATAAAAGACTGCAAGATAGTGGACAAGCTCCAATCTGGTTGAAAGGCCGTTTCACTTTCTTTTGCTTCATATTTATTTCGCCCAATCATGTTGCTCGATGGGGGAATCAGGACGCACGGACTTGGCTGTTAACAGCGAACAAAAACTTGGCTAGCACAAATATACTGTAAAAAGAGTTGCTGTAAAGGTATCACATCAACAGCTTGTAAACTGCCCACTGTAGAAATACACTTATTAAAATCCCCTCCTCATCCAATCACGCAAATGAGTCCCTTCCCCATAAAATCTCCGTTACAAAACAGAAAACAACACGTAGCTCCAGCCCTCAGTGTTTGGTTTCCGGAACAGGCTCTGAGGGGTGTTCCCCCCAGAAGTTGTGCTACAGCACAGTAGGACTGCTGGATCCGAGAGTATCGGTGATTTAACCCCCCGAAATCCGAATGAGAAAACAAAGCAGTGCAGTGCAATCAGCGTCTCACCTGCAGAGAGACCATGTCGGGCCTGTACTGGCGCCGGAAGCCCAGGTCATACATGAGGAACTTGAGCATGTCAAAGGCCTGCTCCTCACTCATGTGGAGCAGCAGGATCCCTGCCACGAAGCTCACCCCCTGGCAGTAGCCCACCTGGTTGGGAACAGGAGGAGAGTCGATGGGCATTATCCCATGGTGTTTAAAAAGTCGATTCAAAAGGTTTTTATTTGTCACATACAGGATGTACAGTGAAATGTTTATGTGACATAGTCCGTATATCTGTGCTTAAAATATAAATAAAATACAATAGAATAAAAGAATAAAATAGAATAAAATGAGTGAGTGAGTGAGTGAGTGAGTGAGTGAGTGAGTGAGTGAGTGAGTGAGTGAGTGAGTGAGTGAGTGAGTGAGTGAGTGAGTGAGTGAGTGAGTGAGTGAGTGAGTGAGTGAGTGAGTGAGTGAGTGAGTGAGTGAGTGAGTGAGTGAGTGAGAGAGTGAGAGAGTGAGTGAGTGAGTGAGTGAGTGAGTGAGTGAGTGAGTGAGTGAGTGAGTGAGTGAGTGAGTGAGAGAGATTACCTCTGTATCCAGCAGAGAGTAGGCCTTCAGGAGATTGTAAAGAGAAAGCTGCCCTGCTCCTAGCTGGGCTGAGAAGTACTGGTGATTTGGGAAGGTCCGGCCTGACCAGGGATATAGACGTGAACAATTTAGGGGAACATTTGACAATAAAGCTTTTTCCCCAAACTAAAATGTGACCTGAAAATTTGCCCAGCGCCCTTGCAGAAATAAATGCATCTTTCTAACTCACATCTTTCTCTTAATAATAATGCACTCAATAATTCTCTCCCATAACATGGTCAAAAGGACCATGTTATGGGTGATTAAACCACCTGGAGCCGTTTTAAATTATGAACTCTAGATTATGTCCAGAGTCCATTGTCCAGAGTTGGCCTTTCACACATGTAACTGGACAATGTCGGTGTCAGACGTGTTTTCACATATGTTGGACATAGTCCTGTCCAGTCAAACTCATTCTGACATTTGCGTGCTGACATACAGCTCTTCTGGGTAATGTCTGCGTAAGTTCAGGGTTGCAGTGCACGTGTGAAAGTGGCTTTGCATGGTTGTCATTTGTGGCGAGGCGCCGCCAAGCTAAACGCCCTCGGGCGGAATCGACACACACACTAAAGTCATTTCTGACTCAAATGTTTCAGTGAAGCCAGAGGAGACGGTTCCGACGGTTTGATCGCCCCCTCTCTGCTGTGGTCCTATAACTTAACAGTCGATGGGATGTCAGCCCCCCCCCCCCCCCCCCCGTTTCCCGCCCACATGCGTGCGTGTGTGAGCCCACCTAGATCCACCAGGATGGCGTGCTGCTGGGCCGTGAGCTGCTTCAGCAGGTCTTGGTAGGGAGTGTCGGGGGCAAAGAGCTGGCGCTGGTCCAGCCGGTGGCGCAGGCGGTGCTGGTGGGACAGGAGGAGCCACACCTCGCCGCGCCGGCCCTTAGGCACGCCTGGACGCCGGGGAAAAGGTCCGGAGCGTTCAGTACGGAACGATGACGGAAACCCCGAAAAACTAATTCACATGGAGGTTAATGTAGGCCCACGGATCAGACTTTAGACTAATGATCGAACGCCCGATGGAAGACGTGCTCGGATTTAGACGAAAGGGGGGGCGTTTCGAGCGCTTTCGCCTCATGTTTCGACCAATCATGTTGCTGGAGGCGGGGCTCTGTAAGCGCGTGACTGGCAAACACAAACTTGACCATCTGAAGTAAAGTGTAGAAGTCCCCCACACACACCCACACAAAGGCACAAGGCAAAGTACACAGTGGGTGTACTTCTCAGTGTTATGCTTCAACTTGCCCCCCCACACACACACACACACACACACACACACACGACCCCTCACCCTGGCAGAGGGCAGAGTGCAGCTCCTCAGTGCGCTGCAGTACGGTGGTCCGTCCCGGGGCGGTCAGCCTCTTCTCCCACTGGGCCAGCACCTCCTTGGAGGAGGGGCCCACCTCCTGGTAGTCCAGCTTCACCTTGCGGATGTGCAGCTCGTCACGACTCGCTGGAACAAACAACGAGACGCAGCACGGGAGAGACACCTTAATGGTGCGTCCAATTGAAACAAATCTTAGCGTCAAAAAACATGCGTGTCTTCGACAAGTTTTCCTTAGATCTTTTTTGGTCTCCGTTTGAGGTCAGCTTTTTTGGTACCTTTTTAAAATGTTAATAGAGCAAATCATTTCAGGAAGTAAGGAGAGGCAATTAAAGCAAAAATACATCTCTTGTTTTTTTTACCGTCCTCGGAATAATTGAATGTAACTGATTGATCTTGGGGTAAATGATTAAGCGCAACTGAGTGAACTCGGCGAACAATTGAATGTAACTGATTAAAAGAGAGTCTCCGGGACTTCAGATGCTCTCTTCTTCGGGGGGCGGGAGCATACGGTTGCTATGGCGACCCCTCACTCCATTGATAGGAACCACACAATAAGCACATGAGGAGGAAAAGATCTTCAGTTCAAAGCCTGGTTAGGGCGTGGAGGGGCCATACGAAGGGCATTTTTGAGCGAACGGCCAAATAGAAATGAACACAAAAGACGGAGAGACGCGGGCGATCCTGAACATGCAATACATAGAAAGCAGGAGGTTGGTTTTGTAGTAAGTACCACCACTGCCCCCGACACCACCACACTGCCAGAGCTACGCTTCAAATTTTCCTTGAACCAAACACAATCATCGTCCTCCCTTGGTTTCTATTTAAATATAAACTGAATTCACTGTTATGACCTCAAAGCAACAACTGTATCTATCTCCACACACACACACACACACACACACACACACACACACACACACACACACACACACACACACACACACACACACACACACACACACACACACACACACACACACACACACACACACACACACACACACTTTGTGCCAGGAGTCGAAATAAAGAGTTTCATTGATGGCAAGATACTTTGTTATTTACACCAATAGGGGGCAACCTTTCTCAAATCCCATTCCCTGATCGGAAAATGTATCTAAGATGAAAGACAATGTGTGTGTGTGTGTGTGTGTTGATTTCACACCGAAGTTGAAAACAAGAAGACTCTCTCCCATGCACTTTGACCTACTAACAGGCCACCTGTGTGTGTTTGTGTGTATCTGTTTGTAGTGTGCCCAAACACGCCTCTCTAAATATAGCGTGTGCTTCGGAACACTCAAGCTCCGGCTGGGGGCGGTGGGGGGGTGGGGGGGGGGGGAAGGAGGGAATTCCGCCTCGACCCATTATGTAAACAGCCGGAAAAAAAAACCCGGAAAAAGTATTCATACATCGTTTACACAACGCATATCTTTCCCATTCAACGTACGACAACAGCAAAAACACCGAAGATAAATGGAGTAAACGTTCACAAGAGATACCATCCCAAATCGAGGCAGGTTTTAATCTATTTGTTGTTATTATTCAATTCTGTGTTTTTCCCCAAGTGAGCAGGCCCCTCTGTCCGTCCATGTCACAAGGAGCGCAGTCATCGGCTGCGCCGGGGGCGTCATGTGACTCGGGACTCACCCTCCAGCTTCTGGTTCTCCTTCTCCATGCGCAGCAGCAAGATCTGCTGGTGGATGGCGTTCCTCCACAGAAGCCGGTAGTCGGCCACCGTCCTCCGCGGACGCCCCCCGGGGGGGCCGCCGTCCTGGGACGTGGAGCAGGACATCTGGCAGTCCAGGGGGCTCAGATGGGGGGACAGGGGCAGCAGGTCCCGGGCTTCACACGGGTCTGAAAGCACCGGGTCAGAACTCATGTTAGCTTGGAGCTCCATACCGGATAAGACGTTCATTAATAATTCTGCTTATATGCAAAAGTTAAACTTTTTTATTCAGCTTCTAAAATGGTGACAATTTGGCACTTGTTACATTTGTTAAATCAAACTGTTATTTACGATGCATTCGTTAGCGCCACGCTCGTTTTCAAGCAATTAGCATCTCATTAAGCGATGTGAAATCCCGGTCCTCCTTATCTCATTGTGTCCACCGTTTTCTTTCAATCCTCTGTCTACTGTGTTCAGTGCCAGGTCTCTTACAGTTGTGATGTTTTGCGGCATTATTGGCATCGACTCCCTGCCCGCACTGTACCATTTGATCACACATTTGTTACACACATCAACTTCTGACCGTTTGCTCCCTCATAACCGCCTTGAACTTCGCACAACATAGTCCAGGCAGATTTTACTTTCCAAGAATACATTCCTTCGTGTGTAACTCAGATACTTGATCTCCTGAGGTTAAAGTTAGCCAACAACTATGTGTTTGCTCAACTGCTGAAGCCCACATACCGATGTCAACTACTCTGTAAATATGCTGTTTTCTTGTCAAAAGTGCTCACATGCTGTCAGACCATAATTAAATAGGTAAAATGTTAACCGTCCTATGATCTCACATGCACAGGCCATTTGCACCTCGTCGAGTGTCTTCAAAATTTTAACAAAGCTGTGTGTGTGTGTGTGTGTGTGTGTGTGTGTGTGTGTGTGTGTGTGTGTGTGTGTGTGTGTGTGTGTGTGTGTGTGTGTGTGCCTGTTTGTGAGAGTCTGCCTGCATGTGTGCGTGCGTCTTCACCTGGGTCCTGCATGGACGCGGGCAGCTTGTTCATGGGCGAGGCGACTCTCAGGAAGATCTTCTGCCTCCAGGAGACCTTGCGGGGGGTCGCGACCTCCGCTGCGCCTACAGAGTCGTTGCTGCAGGCAGACAGGGTCCTCTTCCTACCCTCCCCATTGCTGCCGGAGGGGAGACAACCATCAGCCACCAACACACCCGCGCGGTGAGATACAGCACCATGACCTCAAGTCATCTACCAAAGCGACCCCAAGCAAACATCAGGGTTTCTCAGCTGACACACGTTCTAGCTTAAGCCTCCTTCGTGCATCCACGTCGAATAGCCACCGTGGCACTGCGCCCGGGTGCTACGCTGTGGGTACTGATCCCTGGGTACTACTCCGTGGGTACGCCGCAGGTGCTACACTGTGGGGGGGCTTGGTCACCGGCACAGGCAGGTGATGGCGGCCGTGCCTAACACACACCGCAGCAAAACATGCAACTCGAAGGTGCGATGCAGAACCATAACTGGGAATCCCGTCCTGGCGGAGGCCCACGTTGGCTGATCATCACGGGAGTATAACCAGTATGGTATGAATATAATATGAGACAAGTATTAGTATAATATTAAGTGGACAGCGTCTTCATCGTGGACTCCCGTCCAAGATGAAGTGTTTTGATGTGTCCTGGAGGATGCTTTGTGGTGTGGTGGCAGGGATGCGGTGTTACGACGTGTGAAAGACAGTGTTAGCTTTTAGTGCTAGTACACTGCTTGTCACTGGAAAGGTTGGCTGCGGAACAAACGCAGTGCGAGAGAACGGTTCATAAATGGAGAGTAATACTCTACTCCGTCGCGGGCTGATTTATGAAGTCGGCGTTCTGGAATTTATTAATTTATCGGTGGTCCCGTCCCGGGAAGGGAGTCATGCTTATGAAGAAGCATGAGATGTAGAAAAATTCTGTTTTCATTGCTACTTAGCGAGAAGTTGATTTTGGCAGTGGGGTTGCACGGTTTAGCCAGTGGAACAAAAAATTATCCCATTTAGATATGGTTTAACTGCGGTATGATATGCATTCCATACCCCAACAAGTATGTTCTAGTAGCTTCTAGTAGGAACAGATGAGGTGATAAGCTGTAACAGATGGACACTTATTCTTAGGCAAGGGTCAAACTGATCAGCAGGCAGCTAAACAGACCTTAGAGTTTGTGCTTTGTGAGGTTTTTTTGCCTAATTTGACCATGTCTGAAACCAAAACAGTGATTCTTTGGACAACGGAACCAAAATATAATTTCTAGGTCCCTGATAATCATTAGGTGATATACAGTGTGTACCAAAAACATGTGAAGAAAAACCTCTATGTGCACATACATGCACACACTGACACAAACATAGTATATACACACAGTTAAACTCTCGATAGAAAAACATATTTTTACTCTTTTGCCCTCAATTTTGGCAAAGGAGATGACAACAAAAATGACTTTTTGACGATAAAAGTCAGAAAAATGTATTTAGGGACTCACACACATGCGATTGTTAATCAAGCAAGTGAAGGGGTTATAATTAGTTAGTAAACAACACAATAACATTGCGCCCAAGTGCTCATTTTCATGTGCAATGTTGACCAATTTCTAAACTTCACTTTTCCAACTCCCGTTTCAACAGTGAAAAAGCTTAACAGGCAGTTATGCCCTTATGCAAGAGATAACATGATGAGCCATGGGTGAGCTTGCTCAGCACACACCACTCTGTCTGGTCCTGTGGTTAGAGAATAACAGGAAATGACCTCAGAGAGGGAGGCCAGAGTCGCTGATTTGTTATCGCAGACATCCTTGAGACTCAACTGTTGGTGTCACAGTTGGAGGTTATTAAGAAAAGACGTATGAAGGGAGTTGTGTTATTGATTACACAAAAAAAGATCAAAACTAACAACGACAGCAGTTGGGGTACAAGCTGCTTCCTTATTGTGGCATTAATAAACAAAAGGCCTCGATGAAGGAAAATATACATCTTCATTTTAAACATTAGTCAGCATATTTAAAAGTCTTAAGCAAACTGTTGTATGTAACCAAGAACCATACACAGGTTTTAAAAATATATATATCTTTATATATATATATATATATATTCTGTGAATATATTTATAGATATATATTTTATTTTGTTACTATGTGACATTTATTTGGAACACACAGTTCTTTCCCCCTTGTATGTTGGTGGCCTGTTGCTGCCCTCCAAACAGTGCTGATGTAGCTTTATCAAGGATCAATACAGTCTGTTGATCCCTAGGTGCCAGAAGGCAACCGCTTAAGCTACTCATCAAACAGCGACACGATTACCAAGGCAACATCGATTTACTGCGTCTTACTGACGCCGGTGGCCAAAGTGCTCAACTTGAAATCAAGTCGAGGACTCACAACAAACCGATTTGTCTTTAAATCAACAGGGCAGCCAGTGTGCGGTTAATAGAGGCGCTCACATTCCGGGGTTATGGTCTATGCATGCAAAACAACCCCGTGCATCCGCATGCGGGTCAGGCGAGACACAGTGCCATTCAGCATCCCTTCCTACTTGGGGGGGGGGGGGGGGAAAGAGGAAGAGGCAACTAGGTCCGCGGAGCTGCAGAAACCAGAGAAGAAGAAGAAGAAGAAGAAGAAGAAGAAAAGAGCGAAGGAGGGAGACATTCTTTTTTTTTCCCTCGTGAAGAAGAGAAAAGGAAGACGTAGCGTGTTGATAAGGGGCGGGAATGGTGAAAAAAAAGAGTCGAAAGCTGACCGTTGTTAAAACACAATAATGACCCTCCCTTGGAGTGTCTCCCAGCCGTCCAGCCTATAGCGTTGCTCCTCCACAGCCCTGTGGGTGTGTATCTGAAACCCAGACCCATGCTTTGCGGAGGCTTCAAAGCAGGGCGTTGGGGGAGGCCCCTCTCACCTCTTGAGACTCCCACTGTCTGCCAGCGAGCCCAGAGAGCCTTGGTAAAAGCTTTTCAGGAAAGTGGGAGCGGAGAAGGAGGAAGCGAGGCTGAAGGAGGAGGTCTCGCTCTCCGAGACGCTTCGGGTTCGCGACACGCCCGCGGGACTGGGACGAGCGACAACGGAGCAAGGACGACGCCACAAAAACAAAAACAAATGAAATGTTAAGGATATGTTAACGGGATATCAAATCATGGGGACAGAAGAACACAGTGACAGGAAGTGACTGGTGGGGCTTTTGTTCAGGGGACGGTAACGCGGTTCGGAGCTGATTACTGAGGGGGATTTCTCAGCTCAACATTGCCTGTTTAGGTCAAAGGTCAACAGTTAGTTTCGGAATGCTTCATTGGGGTAAGGGGGAAAAGGGGGGTTAGGTTTAGACATCCCATGATGTTAGCTTTACATTAGTTTGTTTGTATTAAAGATCAACAACAAACTGTGTCTGGTACAGCGATTACGCCCCCCGGGAAAAAAAAAACTGAGCATTTGACGGATGTCGCCATGGGAACGCAGATGCTTAACCTCAGACTTTGAACTCACACTAGGGAGGGGACGGGACGGCGGGAGGTCGGGGGTCGCCCCCGGTTACCTGTGCTGCAGTAGCTCGGGAGCCAATGACTGCTGCCGACGGAGCGGGGGGTGCTTGCTCTGGTTGGCCGGCGGGCCCTCGAAGGAGATGCGCTTCTTGACGGGGGGGTGGCTGAAGGTGTGGGCGCGCCGGCGGAACTGCAGGCCCTCGGCCCCCGGGTCGTCGTCTTGGAAACCGGACGGCGACGCGGGCGCTGGCGGGGAGTGACCCGGGGACTCCTCGTCCTGCTGGGGGTCAGAGGTCAAACAGGGATGACGTTTACCCGGAGCGCTCGGTCAATGATTGTACTGGAATAGAATTTAAATTTTCTTTTTACATACACAGATCTGGGAATAACAAGTCAATTATTCAAGCAATTAAAGGAAAAAAATAATAAAAAGGATGACTACACTTGACTTGACGGAAGGGAACATAAACAACCAAATCCTCTTGGAAGCACGTCCCAAATCCCCAGTCCAGCGCTGTACTCACCTAGCAAAACACCTTCACGGGCGACCGAGCTCCTACCACACACCCTCGTAGCTCTAGCGCCAACCCCGTGCCTCTTCACACAACATGCTCCCGCAGCTATTGTATTCAAATGGCCAACGTCCTGTGGCTCGCAGAACCACACGCAATTGGTGGGGCAGCCCTTTGGGGGAGCTCCGGTCGTATCCAAAAGCCTTCCAATCTGTTTCCCCCCACACGCTTCCCCACAGACCTCCCGCTCAGCAGTCTGACAGACCCGTGCAGTGACACTTTCTGTTGAGCGGAGAGCAAAAAGTTACAGCATCGTGACCCAATACTTCATGATGGGGAAGACGCACCTAAGCCGCACACTTCCTATAATCAGTTACCTACCACGGCTTTTGCCCTTGTTAAGACTTCTGGATCGAGAGATTGTGAGATCGTTCACCAAATATGGACCCAACTTACTGAGCGCCGATGCAGACAGTCAATCACAGAGCACCAAACACGTGCTAAACACGCAGATTGCGATAGGAGAACAACACATTACCCAAAGAGAGCGTGCTGGTTCCTTTCTCAAGCATGCCTTAAGGTCCTGTTTACTATCCTCGAAGGAGGAAGTGGACGGAGGCACGGCCCTCTGGCTGTGCACACACACACACACAGGCCTGCACATCCTGGCTTTGTTCCCTCGCTCGCGTGGAGCTCCTGCATCCTGAGCCTCTCACAGCGCTCAGGGCTACACGGACCGCTTCCAACAGAGACGGACGCAGGAGGTAGGGTCAGAGAGGACCTGAAGCCGAAGCAAGCGGCTGGGGCAGGGGTGTGTGTCTCTCTCTGTGTGTGTCTCTGTGTGTGTGTGTGTGTGTGTGTGTGTGTGTGTGTGTGTGTGTGTGTGTGTGTGTGTGTGTGTGTGTGTGTGTGTGTGTGTGTGTGTGTGTGTGTGTGACCTGGTAGCAGGGTGTATGGGGGTAAATAGATATTCAGCATTTCCAGCCATCTACATTCCAAACCAAAAACCAGAAAGTGAATAAACTAAATGTCCTAAATGTCATGTCCTGAATCACATCTTGTGTGTTTAGTATGATTATAACAGCCTCAGACCCCTTCTTATTTATTTGGAGTTATGGAACGGAGATCCAGGGGTTGACTCTGATCACACAGCTCCCTCATATTCCGCCATGCCACGACATAATGGAGGCCCTTCTTCCCAAATTGGTCGACTGACAGTTCCACAAACACGCTCACACCCACGCCTACTGCGCTGTTTATCTACAGACGGCTTCGGAGAAACATCCCAGAATAACCTTTCAACAAATTCCACACACAAAAAACAAAAAGGTTTTCTCTTTGATGGATGAGCAAGAGTCTTGGTATATACAAGTCAGCCGTCCAGAGTCTATCTCTCCCGCTCTCTTCCTCACTCTCGTCCTCCCTTCTTAACAGTATTTAACGTTTTGTTAACATAACGTTGGTTCAAAATAAGAGATAGAAAAACATATTCCCCGAGCTGCTGAGCAAAGGGGTTCCTGGGAGCCATCGCTCCCGTCACCGTGGCGATGAAACACTCACTCTGTCGAAGCTGCTCATGCTACCGATGCTCCCCAGGCGGTCGCGCATCCGGCTGGCACCCTGGGGAGACGGGAGATGGGGCAAGTACGGCTCAGTTAAACAGGGTGTCAAAATGTACACAGACCACGTAGAAAAGTACGACAGCTTCTGATATTTTTTTACTACAGGCACTGTGGATTTTATTAAATGCTATTCTCAATATTATAAATTATGAATCATTAAACACAGAGGATAATCAATATTAAAGGCAGATTCAAGTTGGTCAAATGAAGATGGCCATGATAGTTCATTTGGGAAGGGGGATCTATTGTGAAATATTAACCACTAACTCACATTGAATGAAACAACCACTATTGCTGGCTTGTGAAATCAGAAAAAAACTGGATATAAAAAGCTCTAACTTGTGTTGGCAGGTCATTGTTTGACCCATTCTCTCTCTCTAACAACATATTGTATCACAGGACTCTGTTGATGATGGAATTATAGGAACCCTTACTAGCAGATATGGGTCAGCCCCAAATCCCCATGGATGACAATGATACAGAAAGAACACAGGCGTGCGCACGCACACACACACACACACACACACACACACACACACACAAACACACAGGCTGTCGGCATACAAATTGGAAAGGAGGACAGGGAGCTCCTCTGAAAAGATGAAACGGTAAAGTAAAAGCAAATCAAACTTTGCGAGATGGGGGATCTGGAAGATGAAACGGCAGCTAGCCTACCCGCGTGAAGATGTTCTCCAGGGAGCTGGTGAGAGAGGTGCGAGCTTTGTTCTTCAGGGCGTCCAGTTTGAAACGACCACCGGCGCCGTCTCCCGCTGCGCTGTTTGGCGAGTTCTGTCACGAAAAACCATCGCAACACAATATATCAGCATGGGGGGCCGGGGTCCACAATGCAACAGCATGCTACACAATGCAACAGCATGCTACACAATGCAACAGCATGCTACACAATGCAACAGCATGCTACACAATGAAACAGCATGCTACACAATGAAACAGCATGCTACACAATGAAACAGCATGCTACACAATGTAACAGCATGGGGGGCCAGGGTACCTAATGTAACAGCATGCTACACAATGTAACAGCATGCTACACAATGTGACAGCATGCTACACAATGTGACAGCATGCTACACAATGTGACAGCATGCTACACAATGTAACAGCATGCTACACAATGTAACAGCATGCTACACAATGTAACAGCATGCTACACAATGAAACAGCATGCTACACAATGTAACAGCATGGGGGGCCAGGGTACCTAATGTAACAGCATGCTACACAATGTAACAGCATGCTACACAATGTAACAGCATGCTACACAATGTGACAGCATGCTACACAATGTGACAGCATGCTACACAATGTAACAGCATGCTACACAATGTAACAGCATGCTACACAATGTAACAGCATGCTACACAATGTAACAGCATGCTACACAATGTGACAGCATGCTACACAATGTAACAGCATTCTACACAATGTGACAGCATGCTACACAATGTAACAGAAAGGCGGCCATGGTACATAGGCCCTTGTTGAATAACTCCTGTTCTTTATTTTTGGCAGACCGAAAGCGAGACAAAACTGAATCCACTCTCACACAGTAATAATAATAAATGTGTCCTAAGGCACATAGTCCTGCGTCATGTAGTGGTTAGTAAGACACGTTGAAGTGCAGCGCAATCTGAAACTGGAATATGCCATCGATTTCAGCTGAGGCAGTTATGTTCCATCGAACATCAAGGTCAAGGTAGGTTGACTCTGAAAGGTATGCCCTCACGGCAGGCTTCAAAAGGCATTACCAATCGCACACTGAAAATGATGGATTATGAAATCTAACCATAATTTGGGGCAAGAGAAGTCAAGCACCACTTATTTTACCAACAGTAGACTCTTCAGGGGCTTTTAATATAGGTCTATAATTTAGAAATCCTGAAATATGAACTGAGGGATTTACATTTCTTTGCGTGCTGGAAGTCGTTTCTGTAGGTGTGGGCGGGGCTAACACATCAGGGCTCAGAGCATAAAGTTGTCATTGTTTCTGAACCGAGATCCTCCAACTGGAATTGGGTGACCTCCAACTGAATACAACCTTGGAAATCCAGTTTTCTTTGGAAGAGGTCCCAATCTGCAGCCAGCTCAAATGAAGGACTTTTCACCTTTAGAAGTCCTCCAAATACATAAAGTAAAGTACTAACCTGCAGACACTTAATTTATCAAGATTAATCTAAATTCTTTGGGACATGTTTATCGAGTGTCACGGGAGGGGACAGGACATTGGTGTGCACCAGACAGAAAAGGAGGGGGAGGATTGCAGTATTTACGGTTGCTGGATTGCGACGTGATTCAGCATGTCTATCGATTCATAAAGCTCTCCCCCCCACACCTCGCCACACACAAGCTTGTACCGTGTCTGTCGTTACCTGCGGGCACTCGCCGATGTGGAGGTGGGACTTCTGTTTGGTTTCACACAGCGTTCTGAGATGAAGGATCACCACCTCGTTCTCCTCTTGCTCCGACGAGGGCTTCATTTTCTGCGGGCAGGGGACACAGACACATGGGCACTTTGTTAGTGCTCAGCCGCTGGAAGCACGTGACCCCCGGCCACAACAGTAGAACGAAAGGTGAAGCCGGGTACTTTCAGTTCTTATGATGAGCCGTGTCTACCAATCAATCACCAAACGCTGGTTAATAGTTCACCACCTCTACCCGTCAAAGAAAAACGTTTTCCCTTCCCTCTGCGAGGGTTGGAGTCGATGCTCACCGTAACTCGCTCGAAAATGTCCACCTGCTCGTTCTCGCTCATTTGCGAGAGGTATTTCTGGATGCCAATCTTGGCCTTGGGAGGGTAAAGGCCTGGAACACACAGAGGGATCCAGAAGACTTGTTAGACGGCTTCAACAGCCACAGAGTAATAAGAGTCTGCTATAAAAAAAACTATAAGGGGAGATAGGAGGCAATTTGTGCATGCACGTCCATCTGTCTGTCTGTCTGTCTGTCTGTCTGTCTGGTTGTGTCTGCCTGTCTGTCTATCTGGTTGTGTCTGTCTATCTATCTGGTTGTGTCTGTCCGTCCGTCTGTGTGTGTATCTGTCGGTGTGTCTGTCCGTCTGTGTGTGTGTCTGTGTGTCTGTCCGTCTGTGTGTGTGTTTGTCTGTCTGTGTTTCTGTCTGTCTGTGTGTGTGTGTGTGTCTGTGTGTCTGTCCGTCTGTCCGTCTGTGTGTGTGTGTGTCTGTCTGTGTGTCTGTCCGTCTGTGTGTGTGTGTGTCTGTCTGTGTTTCTGTCTGTCTGTGTGTGTGTGTGTCTGTCCGTCTGTGTGTGTGTGTGTGTGTGTGTTCTGTGTGTGTGTCCGTCTGTGTGTGTGTGTGTGTGTGTGTGTGTGTGTGTGTGTGTGTGTGTGTGTGTGTGTGTGTGTGTGTGTGTGTGTGTGTGTGTGTGTGTGTGTGTGTGTGTCTGTCTGTGCGTGTGTGTGTGCGTGCCCTCACCCTCGATCCTCTCACAGAGCTTGTGCAGGCCGTGCATGGGGCAGGCTTCACACAGCTGCACCGGAGTCTTGTTGCTCTGTAGGGTGGCAGCCGTACTGAAGGCCTGCTTCAGGGTCAGCATCACCTCGTCCACCTGACACACACACACCAAAACAAACACACGTACACAAACAGGCGCACAAAAACACACACACCAAAACAGACACAGGTACACAAACAGGCGCACAAAAACACACACTCGCAAACACACAAACGTGCACACACACACACACAGGCGCACAAAAACACAAACACACACACGTGCACAAAAACACCCACACATCCAAACACAGGCACACACACACACACACACACACACACACACACACACACACACACACACACACACACACACACACACACACACACACACACACACACACACACACACACACACACACACACACACACACAGAGAGGAAAACAGGCTCAGGATTGAACAACCATTAACAATAACAAAAAGGGCTTGAGTTTAAGGACAGGAAGTCGGTTTGTTTTGGAAGAAGTCTTGTCATGTCAAGGAGACTCACCAGGGACTCATTGGCACACTGGAAGACAAAGCACACATACTGGCTGGGGCCGGACTCTACCGGGTCACGACAGATGAATCCAAAGTGGTCAGTCTGCTTTATCCCCTGTAGGAGACGTCAGGTCAGGAACACAAGGGGGGTCAGCGATTGTCTTTGCACAACAGCAAAGGAAAAGCTAAATTCCAACAGTGCTATTGTTTTTAATGAAAATCTAAAAGGTCAGAGTGCTCAAAACATTCATGCAGAAGAATTTGTTGAAAAACAATAAGAGACTTTGCAGCTGTAACACAGGATCTAAGGAGGGAGAATGTGACCAAAAAATGATTAAATTGCAACGTCTTAGCTTCGTGTCGGGACCGTAACAGTCCGAAGGGATGCGATTCAGTGAAATGAAAGCCAAAGGCAGTCAATCTAACCTGAGAGCAGGACGATATATCCTTAAAGTTCTTCTCCAGCACCACTGATTTACTGTCCGGACTGATGAGGTTCACTTCAAACCGGCCCACCTGTAAAGTAAAACAAGACCAAGGCCAGAGCAGACAGAGCAACGCTCAATCAGGTATTTGACCTTCATGTGTGATGGTTACAAGCAGCTTTATGAGAAACCACATTACTCTCCCTGCACTCTCCTCGGTTTCTCATAACGAAAGTCTCCTTCAGTGTATTTTCAGACACACTCAATACAGCAACACAAAATCAAGGTCACCGTTCCTGGGTAAATTATTTTTCCCATAATTGACTGCAACAGAGTTTCATGTTGAGTGCAGTGTACTACTTTTCCATATTAGCTCCACTTTAGCCAGCTAATATTAGCTCTATTTCTATGGCCCTAATATTAGCCTTCCTTTTCATCCAGCGAAAATATACATGCTAAATGGATGAGTGTATGGGGAATGGCAGAGGGTTTGTTTGGGCTCAATGCTAGTCATGAAAAAGGGTATCCCAGTGTGTGGGACCAGTGTTAATAGTTAACAACAACAACAACAACAACAACAACAACAACAACAACAACAACAAAAATAAAGCCGCTACCCCTCATGGGTAGCGGCTCTCAACGTGAGGCAGGAATGGTCTACGTTGCAGTCTGCGACTCCACCCCAGCCCCCATTAGAATGATTTACAGCCTGCTATACCGGCCACTGCAGCCGCCAGCCGACTGGGCTAAATGTAGAAAGGGATTGAATGACAAACAGAGCTGAAGCCAGCAGCCATGCCGTTTATTCTAGAGGAGCAGAAGGCAGAGTGTTTAACCCAATTATACAAACGACATGTGACTGATAACAAAAAGGTTGTCAGTGCTTCTAAATAATAAAAGGGGGGAAATGTAATTTGTATCTGTAAAACTAGACAATAATTCTGAGGACATCGAATGAGTGGGGCCATTTGAAACCTTTCATTACATTCCCTGTCGTCGCTTCCTCCATCCATCCAGAACAAGCATATACCATTCATTCCCCTCAGCGGGCTGTAAGCCATTGAGTCCCACCACATATGAATGGATCCCATGGTTCCTCATAAAAGCATGTGCTTGCACCTTCTTCGGCATGTTCGCTCACAATTCTGTGTGATATTGTGTGTTGTTATGGCGACCCGTGTGTTGGTACCGTCAGAAGAGTGACACATCGAAGGCACGGATAGGCCTAAAGCTAATAACAATAATAGCCTGGATCATGGGGAAAGATGGACCTTGACTTACGTCATTACATTATACTCGGACGATCTGTTATTTACTTTCTGTGATGCACAGGTGTGTCGTTGTTTTATCAGGTTAACTGCATCACACATGACTTGTGTGATTGTCTGCTCTTAACTTTTATATTATTATTGTCTGTTCTTATTAATGACATGCCTACGGCTGCTGAGGGTATCTAGGTCATCCGTATTATCATAAAATGTTTGTGTATTTTGTTACTGCAATCATTTATTTTTTTTAACACTTTATTTCTCTGTGTATATGCTCCATAAATATCTTATGTCCCGATTATTTTTATTAAAACATTTATGGGGCATGGTGTTTACAGAGCTCCTGCTAAGGGACGACAGATGAAAATGAGCTCCAAGCTTTATCGGGTGCAATACAGTATATGTACTGTGCACAACCCCTGTGTAATAATCATAAATAAAACAAACAAATCTCCATACTGTTGTACAATGTCTGTTACTGTGCTGCACTTTCACTGCAAAACAATTTAGCCTCTGGAAATCAATAAAGTCTTAACTTGAACTAAAAGGCTCAATAACTCCTCATGTTTCTTGGAGTTATGAGGAGGCTCAATACTCCTCATAACTCCACTATTTTTTTAGTTAATATAATTTGTGTGTGAAATTGTCAATAATTAGACTTGAAGAAAATACTTTTGTTTTGAGAATTCTAACCCGTCCCTGATTGGTCGACGCCGGCGTACCTGGAAGAGCATGGTGCGGTTCTTGTCGGCGTCGGACGGCTGCACGTGATTGGGTGCGCTGGCATGGCGGCGGCGAGCGGGCGGCATCATGGCCGTCTCCCGGGGCCGCCTCTGTATGCCGCCCGCCAGGCTGCTGCAGCGCGTGCGGAACTCCTGCTGCTCCTCGAAGCCGGAGTCCTCCAGGATGCATTCTGGGAAACCGCCCCTCAGGCTGCCCTGGCTGGCGCTGCCGGACAGGCTCCTTCCTGGTGGCGTGGGGCACGGACACACGCACAAGGTCACACGCACGCACACACAAGGTCATACCGAGCACGCACACACAAACCACAGTCATGTGCACACATCAAAGAGTCGTATGCACGCACACATTGCATGCACACAGTCATATGCACACACACCCACAGTCATGTGCACGTATCGAACGCACAATCATCTGCACGCAACAAACAGTCATATGCACGCACACATTGATGAGTACGCATGCACACACAGTCCTCTGCCTGCAACAAACAGTCATATGCACGCACACACGCACGTGTACGTTGATTCACAGGCACACACACAAATTCATATGCATGCACGCACGCACGCACGCACACACAGTCAAATGCACAGTTATTAATATGCACGCACGCAAACACAAACAGTGATGTGCACGCATCAAACAGTCTTATGCACACACATATTAACGCACACATTCATATATGCACCCATGCACGAACGCACACACAGTCATATGCATGCACGCACACACACTCGACTGCTTGATGCCATCATTGAAGCATCTTGATAAGAGAGTCCTCCCTCTTGAACTCCCTCCCCAACCACATCCGACAGGCTAACACACTCACACTTCAGGCCCTCAAAACCCACCTTTTTAAGATGACCTTCACAACATAACCTCCTTCCCTTCTCTCCCTCCTACTATTCTATATTTTTACTTATAAACATCCTTATTAAAGGATTTTATTTTGGATTCACTCTGTAAAGCGTCTTTCAGTATTTAGAAAAGCGCCATACAGGTCTAATGTTTTATTATACATGCTGCGTAGCTCTTGTTGTACATAGCATCGATCCGGGCAGCATAAGTGTTACACAGAATAAGACTAACTTCCTCCTTGAATTCTTTTTCATTCCATTCAATTTAGGAAAGAAACGGCCATGCCGGGGCAACACCAAGGGCAAGGTGCGCACACACTCAGCGATAGTAGCGGCCCTCAGCTAAAAATAATTTGAAGGAAAAACTAAATCGACAGAGAGTGTTCCGGAGGGGCCTCACCTCGGGCGTCCGGGAGCTCCGCCTGGAGGCTGTCCATGTCCTCCAGGCTCTCGTTGAGGACGGCAGACAGGGGGTCCCCCTCCCCGCCCACGGTGAACTCCACCGTGCTGCCGTCGGCGGAGGCCCGCTGCCCGCTGAGCGGACACTGGCGCTTGCGGTCCACCTCGTGCTGTCGGAACTTCTCGATGCAGTCGTCCACCAGCGTGGTGGGGGCCTTCTTCTGGCCCACCGTCACCTAGGAGGTGTTTGCTTTGGTTAAGGTCTCAGCCTTCATTATCTTTTGACATTTAAAAAAGGTGGTGTGAGATTTGGGAGCCATTGTTGGCTTTTGATTTGATCGTAAAGGCATAGCCATCTGTCCACTATTAATCAGTGGAATGCTTTGTGACAGTGTCTGTTTTGAGTTTCCCTGATTGGTTCAGGTAATCCATCCTGCCCATCAATCACAGGTCAGTGATTGCAACACTAAATGGTGGAGAAACGTAGGGAAGGAGGGAGCAGAGGGTGAAGGGACCTTTCTTAGGGTTGTTTGTTCCCAAAATGGTGTCCTCTTCTGCTCTTTTAACTGCTCTCTCTCTCTCTCTCTCTTACCTAGAGCAGCTTTAACACACGACATTGCAGTGTTTCTCTCACCTTGCCGCAGTACAGGACCTCGTACTTCTGGGAGTTGTAGAAGGCTTCGTCTGTCTCCTGTTTGGGCTTGGCGTCACCCTTCAGCGCAGATTTGGACACTTGGCGAATGCTGCTGATGACCTCAGAAACCTGACGTGGAGACGACAAGGTTAGGGTTTGCACCCACGGCACAAGGGAAGGCACAGGGACAATCAGGGTGGAAGGGAATGTAAACCCATCCCTGCTGGGGGCTACATTAATACGTACACTACGTAAGCAAGGAAAGGGATCGAATGGATTGTTCCTTCAAGCCCAGAGGAAATACAAAACTAGCTTCACAAGCTAGCAAGACGTTTTATTATTAACTCTCCTACTGTTCTCTCCATTCACTGCCCGAAATGTGTGTATTCACTAGAGGATTGCATAGATTACAGTGTTCGAAGTGGTCGGTAAGATATTGTAGCATTGTAAAACATAAGTATGGTAAATAACAGTCTGATAGCCACTCAACAACACAAACACTGTGGTTGGCGATGCACTGACATGCGACAACAAGAAATAGATCAAAGACTTGCAGAGAAAAACAGCGGCATTACACTTAAGGACATTGTTGGCAACGGAAAGAGAGACCCTGACAGAATAACAGGGACGGAGCTTGCTGGGGCTTTGGGCCAGCAAGGGACACGCCCGGACTCCATGAGAGCAGAGACAAAACAACCCTGGGTAAAAGGAGCAACATGAAGGTCAACTGCTGTGATTGTCTACTGTGGCACGGAGCTTATAGCGGTCCTGTCACTGCCCTCCATTCTTGAAAGTAAAAATCTGGGAACATAAATTACACAAGACAAAGTGGTGATTGCCAAGCTTTATTTAAGCCTAAACGGAAATGAGGACAGGGTTCGTCCAAGTACTGCCGCGGCATGATTCCTACTGTGGTGGGAGCTGAGCGAGGACAAGTCAGAGGCTACACACATAAAAACAATCTGCTACCAGAGTGTTCTGACAGACCCAATTGCTGTGGATTACCGACCAATGTCGGCTTCTTTAAAATGAAATGGAGAGTAATCAGAGCCAAGGTCAGCTCAACAACGTGTTTTGAGGCCAACATTACTGCCTAACCAAACAGCAGCACTGCACTCTGCACACATGCACTCCTATTTGGATCTCTGATAAGAACAATACGCATTCTGCTGTTCAAATACACCTGGGCGCTTTGGAGGGAAAAGTACCAAACCAAAAGAACATGAACCCGGAACCATTGGAATTGATACCCAGGTTGTTGAGAAGGAATGGCATCCCATACGAGGACAAATTCCTGTTATTAAGGGAAAGGAATTCAGCCTCATAAAAGGCAAAATCAGGTGGTTTACCTGACCACCAGCATGTTGCCGTGGCTACCAAAACCATTTTAACAGCACACTCTGTAAAGGTCACACACAAGTGCTTTGACTCCCTGGGGTAGGAGCCATGCAGCGCTAGATATAGAGGCTCCTCTGTTGAGACAGAGAATACGTCCTCCCCTCGCAGAAATCCCCAGCGCTCAGTAGGAGAGGTAAGAGAGCTGGGAGGGCCTGAGATCCTGCGTGTCAATTGGCTGAATCCCCTGGAATTTCTTGAGGATCTTCCAAAAACAACTTTTTTTAAGATTATGGTAGATGCTAACCTTTGGAGAAAAAAAAGTTGTGAAATCAAGCTCAGTAAAAGCATACCCAAGTAGTGTCCAAACAGAGCATGAGTCAATGATAACAAAAATGCGTACACAGAAGTGTTTTTCCTGTCCTATCCGGTCCAATGTAAAACACACCTGTTAATGCACACAGTCTTCATTTCAAAAGTCTGCAAGGATGTGCGCTGTGCACAACCTATCACTTTGAACTTCAAAACCATCCCTGTAATGAAAACCGAACGGGTTCAAATAAACAAACAGAAGTGTACCATAAATACAGGTGAATAAAGTAATGGACGCAACAAAGTATTGTTACCCACAGACTTAAGGCTGTTTACAGACAATATAAGGTCTCTAAGCGTTAGCAAAGACCTCGCCAGGCCCCATCATGTATTGGAGGAACATAGGTGTGCAGTGTGCACCCTATCTTGTCAAACCCCTTCCCAATTTACGAAACCATCCCACCCTGTGACCTATACTATAAAAAAGGCCCTGTTGGATTATTAATGAGCACCATGACGCCCCGGTCCGGCACCATTTGATCTGATCAATTATTTGTAGCGTGAAACCGATACAGATTCAATCCGGCGTCGAGCAGCCAGGCAAGGCGTGTAGAGTACAGAATGCACCGATGAGTCATGTGGCGCACGCAGGGACCAGTCTTTACTTCTCCGCCCACTTTGCATTGTTTCACGCACTGCTTTACATCCCCAAATTCCATGACGACTCGTCCGATGACAGTCCCTTGCAGACAGTATACGTAACACTTTTTGGTTCGTGTGCGTGCGTGTGTTGGTGTGTGTGTCTGATATGGAGCCAACCCTGCAATTATAACCTAGTGCAGCTGGCGAGGGCTTAGGGTCGGACTAAACGGGATTGTCCTTTCTGAGCTGGGTCCGTGTGACTCAGCTCCTGCCTGGTTTTCTCGGGGCAGGCTAATAACGTGAGCAGACACAGCGGCTGGCACGTAAGGACCACGTCTCGGTTACACTTAGCGGAATCAGAGTCAGAAACAGATTCATTGCCAAGTAGATTTGCACATATAAGGAATTTGTTTCCAATAAGCCCGTATTGGGACAAGACAGGCGAAAACAAGTGATAACAATAATGATATGCTTATAGTAGTAAATAGGGTAGCATGATGCCACAAGAGTGTAATGAAAAGGAGGGATGACATTAGCCTGATTTGGTGCCCAATAGGAGTGCAGGGTCAAACCTATGATGCAGGCTTGTGTTTGTTGACACGCTTTGACAGAAGAGGGTTATCATCCTCAGGGCTGTCCAGATAAGGGAAAAAGAAAGCTAAATAGTTTCCAGTGTGTCAGAGTATGTGTCACACTCACAAGAATAAAAGCGACATGAATACATCTACATAAATAAATAATGACTTCATTATAACTGACGAATTTATAAATAAATAAATAAAAAATAAAAGATAAAAAACAAAGCACTATAAATAACTTTATTTTTAACTGCTAAAGCCTATTTTTGGCTGCCCGACCTCTTAAGAGAGACAATCGTCTGCAATGTGCCACGTGTTCTTGGGTTGAATACACCTGTTTGTTTAAGTTCCAGATGCGATTTAACACAGCAGCCGAACAGAGCTATTCCATTGTATCCTATGCAGAAAGCGCATTGGAAAAATGTTGAACTACTTTATCAGGCATACGCCCATAAAGTCTGGATGTTGTGATTGGCCCAGAGCATCAACAGGCTACGGCCTATTTAACAACACTCAAGCCGGCATATTCCCTCCTGCTTGACCACTAACTACTTCTGCCCGTCTCCATGACGGCACATAGGATGGAGGATTTAGGAAAATGCTTTGGAACACAATGCAAGAGTTATTTAGTTTATCCAAGGATAGCAGTGCAAGGGACTTTATGGTCATCTTTGCTAGCACCAAATTACTCTGTAATCCTTATTACAGAGTACTTATTGATATACAAGACCTATCAGATCCCCAAAGCTTTGATGCTGTCATCAAATTCTAAGAAGCCATGCTGTCAAAGGCGCTCAAATCTGAGATGGCTTTCCCCCTGCCATCATCCAGATTGGAGAACAAACCACTGGGTCGCCTAGCAGTTAACAAGTGAGGTCAAGAGATCCCATCGGGTTACTTTTCCCAAGTCAAACACAATCAGTAAACACTGTGAAGGCACAAAATAAAAAAATAAAACGCTGAGCTGATAATGGCCCAACAAGAGTGAGGTCAGTGTGCTATTTGTACCCACGCTATGCCAGTCTCACCCCCACCCCCCTAGACTCGCAACCAGGTCAAAGGCTGGGACTGCATTAAGCCAACAGATTTGTTTCGATGCAGCCCCCTGTGACTGTTTGTGTGAACCCACCCACCCTGTTGGTTTGCAGATGTGAAACTTTAAACTTTGCTTATATTGTGTGCAACGTATCATGTGCATACTGTCAACTGCGTACAGTGGATTTCAAGCTGACAAATGTCCTGAAATGTCTTTAAGACATAGCTATTCCAATGTCTAAAACACCTAATGAAACATAACAAATGAAAACACTTGTTTTAATATTAGAAGCTGCCACAGACAGTTAATTAATTATGACACAACAAAGACACAGCTTGTGTGTTTTTCAAGCTGTGATATAATGGATGTGTGTGATATAATGGATGTCAGTGGAATGCCGACTGCCTAGTTTCAGACCGCATCCACACTGCGAAAGGAGTTCAGTGGAACCAAAAGCATGGATTATTTACATCTTCACATGAATAATGTAAACAATTAACGTGGGGTCTTTACAAACCGACCAAATCCTTTAATGCTGTGGTGAGGGGTCAAACCTCATCATATTTTACATTTGTCCGTCACACATGTTTGTGTGACAAATGTTATGAGTAGCTCAATATTTAGATGAGTGTGCAGGTTGGCCACGGTTACAGGGTCTATGACTCATCACCCTTTCCGATGGCCCTGCTTTCCTCTCCGATGAACCACGCAACATGACTCCCGACTCAGTTTGAACCCCTTCACATCATACCGACAGGTGCAAGAAATCGGTCTTTCTTTAGGCTGTTTACACCCGGCTCTGCAGAGGAAACTCCATACACGATCAACCCTCTCCAACTATAGCAACTATTTCAGTTACTAATTTTAAACTTAACAGCACAAATTTAAAAGAAAGAACAAAAGGAAAGCTCCTGTTCCCTGTGGTACCTGTGTAATGCTCTTATCAGGTCAGTATATCCGTACTACCGGTGTAGTGTTCACACCAGGACTGGCAAGCAGACGAATAATGCAGTGTTCAATGAGGTAATGGTGTGGGTTCCACATGGTTCATCTTGCACATGTTGTTAGCTGCTTGCTACCAAACCTGTTTGACTTGCGTAACTGTAACAATGCAGACTGGGGCCCTGTCAGCGATGCCTCTCATGGCTCACATGGCTGCATGTGCTTGGATGTACAGAGGAGGTACAAGAGTTCCTCCTCTCTGACGTGTGGCATCATACATCATACTCTCTCTCTCTCTCTCTCTCTCTCTGTCTCTCTCTCTCTCTCTCTGGTTACCCCAGAAGACAAACAACCCAGCCCTTGGTTTCTACATACCAGGGGAAACCTGATAGCCATGCATGCAGACCGATCCCTGAAGATATATGTGAGTTACTTTATGGACGACCTGTGCCCCATTTCCTGGTTGCCATGGGAAAATGCTAGCACATGGCTGGAGAGCATGGCTTTAGGCAGGCCCCAAGTTGCACCTTGCTTCATGCATATGTCAGGAGTCATGACACACTACCCCAAACTGTAGCGTTTATGATACAAACAAACATACAAATGCATGCAGGCCAAGCCCGACGTTATCAGTATGAGACCTTCACTTCTTCAGCATGCCTACTCCAATCAGAGCAGACCAGACCAAGAGCCATACACTGTGTGTGTGTGTGTGTGTGTGTGTGTGTGTGTGTGTGTGTGTGTGTGTGTGTGTGTGTGTGTGTGTGTGTGTGTGTGTGTGTGTGTGTGTGTGTGTGTGTGTGTGTGTGTGTCTCAGTCTTAACTCCCACCTACTCTCCAAGTAGGATTCTCAATATTTATGTTAAACATGATAATCAGGTTAAATCTAAAATAGTTTCTTTCCATGAGACAATGGGCCAGATGTTCGATCCACCGCAAGGGAAGGATCATGGGATTATTTTGAAGGCAAATCTAGGTTGCATTATCCACAGTAGCCTTGGCCCAAATCCTTAATACTAGAAACAAACAACGTTGTTTTGACTGGGTTGTTATCTATGTTGTCTGGGCCCATTCTGAAATAAATTAAAACGAAAAAAGTATCTGATTCCAGGAACTGGAACATCACTACAGTCTTTCAGGTTCCAGTCAGATAAACGTATTACTCCCCTCGTGAAAGTACCGCAAAAGCATTGCAATGCGCTATTGCAATTACTTTGGTGTTACTGGTGCTGCTGTGTTTATTTCTGTCACCTACCTGGTTGGGGTCACAAGCCTTGAAGACGTGACACGACATCTGGGATTCGGGGTTGTCTTGTTGCCCCCGGATAAGGTAAGCAAAGTAAGTGAGATCATTGCTGTTGTGAATGAATCGAGAAATGAGCTGTGCTTTGTGTTCAAATATGAAGACAGATGAGTTGGCGTTATTGGAAGGGACGCATCTGATGAATGGAGGTATGAGCACAAGCTGAACTTCTCTAGCCTGGATGGGACCAGAGTCGTTTTTTTCGCTCTTCCTCCGAATTTCGGCAACCAGCCACGGCAGCATGGGCAAGGTAGTCCGTCTGTCCAAAGCGGACGAACCGATGTACCACAAACTGAATCGTTTGTCTGATTTCGGTGGGCTGTTTTCCTTTTCCTCTTGACTCTCCATCTCTGCTGATCTGATTATTTTCTTTCTTGAGTGGACAAAAACTTAAATGACAGCGAAAAAAAACTAAACAAAATATGAATATTCAATATATGGACGGCCCGGGTACACAATTTGCCCCTTCACGAAATAAGATATTACCTAAACATATTTGAATACGTCCAAATATTTTTCAAAAGTCACACAATAGCTTGTACGATCACGCACCATGTGCTCTGTGTGTCGATCATAACAGTCCTTTGATACTTCAAATCGGTAGGCTTAATTTTCGAAGAAAATGTCACAAATTGTACTTGTCATGCTTTTGCGTAACATGCATAACAATGCATAAGTTCACGAGTTTCTTTTCTAAAACGTGGCGTTGGCAGACTCCGAGATAAACAGTTGTCCATGAACCACACTCCCAGTCAAACGCGTCTCGTCCTGTTGTTGATGTATCTTGCGCGCTACACTAGGAAATTGCATACAAAAAAAAATAAACAAAAAATAGAATAGTGCATCAGCCTCCAGTCCTCCGCGCTGTTTGACAGCTGTCTTCAGAAATTAATAATTCCGTGCGTCTGCAACGCTTCAATGCAGTCTCCCATCCCTGAGATTCTGTCCACACAAGAACGCCTTGGAGGAGTGGCTGTACCTCCATAGGCCGTGCGAAGGGAGGGGAGCAGACCCACAAATCAGTCTGTTCCTTGGTTTTGCATGTGCGGTAGTGGGCTGTCCCGTTCAGCTGTCTAGGTCACGTGACCCGCGCTGCAGCACGCCCCGCCTTCCATACAGTACACAATAGTTGGCATGCCAGTGTGGAAAATTGTATGTTCTGGTGTATCCCAAAATGTGCGCCAAAAATGTTTCCATGTAAAACACGTGCAGCAAGAAGACCAATACATAAAAACAACTGTTGAAAAGCAGACAGCCAGGCAGGTCCACATCACTGGAGGGACTTAGGATAATGCGTTATTTCATTTCAGACTACATGGATTTGAAAAAGTCGTTTATTTATCGTAATGCTGTACAAATCACTTACTGCTGTACACCACTCTCGTGTCACATTTCCCATGTTGCCGATACATCGTATTTCACTCCACCCTCTTTTCTCAGTAAAGATAGGAACATGATGCTAGAATAACAAGCAGTGCTGTCGGCATCATCATCATAAATGGGATTCCAAATGTCAAACAGATTGCAATTGAGCTTTTATTCATTGTTGTTTATAAAAAAAACACACACCCCACCACACATGGGCATATTTATTGAGCACCGCGGTAGGGGATCCCCTGTTGCCAACTGGATGCCAATTCCAGAAATAGCGGCAGTGCTACATGTATCGTCAGCAACGAACCATAATGCCAGCTCTAAACATAAAAGAGTGTGAAAATGTTTGCGTGAGAATATTGATCATTGGACGTCTGGGGTTGCAGTAAAGTTTCAACTCATTAAAAATGTAAAACAATTCTTGCCTTTACAATAACCATCCATGGTTTGCCACAATTAGTATGTTGCAATTTTCTACTACAAATAAGATTGTTGGCACGTTGTTGATAGAATTGATAACTCATGTCTTCTTGCACAGCATAAAAACATTTTAACATATTTTACCACAACAGACCATTGGACTATGTCGTGTCAAGAGTCACAAAGTATGCTTCTAACATCCGCAATCTCCACACGCAAAGCTAATGTAAATGAGCTGAAAGACCTGCATGTTCTTTTATAATACTCTCTCCAACTAACAAAGTTACTTCATTTATATAAACCGTTACCAACCAGTGAACTTGGACATTTACAAGCCACCTCGGTAGTCTGATATAGCCATCTTGATTTAATCCTTTCAAGCTATTTCCCAGTGTTGCACTGAAAAATAAATCAATGCCATCTGATCAGATTCCTACACCGTCTCCAGAACCGCTGCCATCTCCTTGAACTGCTTGTGAAAGTTCTGCAAATACATTTTGTGATTATTAATACTAATAACGAACAATCCTGAATTTGTCAAAAATTTGTATTGAAATGAACCGATAATTATGTGTTCATATGTCACAGTAACACAGACAAAGTTCAATGCAACTATAGGAAATATTATCAACTGTAATAAATATGTACCTGAAACTGTGGAATGGTCATTTCAAAAGACTTCTGACTAATCTGTCCAGAAGGCTCGACGATCTTCAGCAGCACAGACACAAAGGGAGAGTTCAGAGACCGACATGTATCTGAGCTCACTGCCATGCCGAGTTTCCACTGCATGTCCACCAACTAGACAGAAAGGACAAAACCAACAAGTTACATACCAAGCTTGTGACCCAGTACTCATGCCATGTTCGAAAACATGAAAGTCTGAGCTACCTGCGTACAAAAAGGAGAATTTTTATGAAAACTAGATAGAAATAGGAACAAACGCACATGCTTATTATAATATTTAAAATAGTTGAACAGTTCGATCTTGCACCATGCTTTTAGCCCGCCCCATGTACATTAATGGAGGGTCAAAACGGGGTGCGGTCAAACTATTGGACACAATATTTTAGAAATTCACTTTGTGCATGTATTTGATGGTCGGTAGTTATTGCATTACAGTAATCAAAATGGAACGGGCACCAAGGGATCCCCTGCATTGGCAGTTGGAGTATAGTAATAAAAACAAACATGCCTGTCCAATGCTAAGCAAGGCCTGGACCTTCTGCTGGCTATGGACCAGAGGACCTTGCTCGGTCCACAGCTTGTGCACAACCTGCAGGGAGGCTTTGGGCCACTGGGTACAGCCCTCTTCCAGCTTGGACACCAGGTCTCCTGCAGAGAGGTTGCTCTTCCCCGCTGACCTTCATAAGATAACATGGCATTCATTCAAATATTGGAGCTTGTATAGAGAGATTAGTTTTACATTTGATATATTTGTAATAGCATCAGCTGAATGGATTGAGCTATGGGAGCTGCATGCAGTATAGCCAAAGAAACATGAAACCAAGAAAGTACCTGAACGTCAGCATGAGAAATCTGATAATGCTCTGCAAAGCATTTTCATCGAGATTCACTCCATTTCTCTGAAATGTCTGCCAGGAATAAGAACACGGGTAAGAATGAGCAACATAAAACGGTGATGTGGTCTGTGAAGATAACCTAAACTAGATATACTCACGTTCGATATTTGAGATGAATCCACCCCCCTGGTGAGACCTTGAAGATAACTCAAAATGTGCTGACACTGTAAAGGTCACCAGAATATCAAAACCACAACTTCTTCTGAAGCCAAACAGCAAACATTAAATATTCTGCTATGCACATTTTGAGCCACTTGGTGGCCCAAAATATCAGATAATTTTCTAACAACAATATGTGTAAATCACATACTGGTTTATGACCATTGGATTATTGGTACAATGTGTTATCCCTAAATTGCATTTAAAATAAGACAATGTATTTGTTTTACGAGAAATATCAGACTTACTGTGTCCGTGAACAGCTCTAAGGAAAGTGTCCCAATGTCACCTACTACTTCGGTTGCGCCTGAAATGCAAAAACAAGGTTATTAATCCTCAATACTGTTTCACCCAATGAGAATAGTATAGCTTTGCAAAGAAAAGCACAACACTGTAGTGTGGTTCTGGAAGAGTGGAGACCCTGAGCATGCTGGCAGCTTATATTGAGTTATAGCACGATCAGACAGTAATCTATGAGAGCAATATGCGTACCACGCAATTACAGTATTGCTTGGCTTGGGGTTCACATTTAGCCTGAATATGCTAACTCTTTACAGTAGCATTATCTTTAGGGCACAACAAGACAATCGTCTGTTAGAAACTGAAGTTCAAACACACCGTTGGATGCATCAAGTCCCGGCATCTTAAATATCCGATAGATGAAAATGTGAAAGAGTAAGGAACCTAAAATCGGATTAAACTGAGTTATGGTCCGTTGTTATAAAAGGCAACATAGCTCCCCCGCGACTTCCATATGTCAGTGTGACACACCATCAACAATTCATCAATTATTTGTCTTAACAAATGTAATATAGACCGTATATCTCAATGTTATGGTTAATGTGAGAGATTAGCCTGTCCGAAAGTAAAGCTTTGGGCGTCCACTTCTGGTAAACGGCGCACGTGACACTGGACTGTTCCAAGTCACGGGGAATTAACTCAATGCGTGTTTAATGCAACGGAGAATATTGTTTTTCAAAAACAATATTTCTAACTGAATGAAAATATTAAACCGTATAAATGCGCAGAATAAACCTTAATTGTGTGATTGATACATAACCCGACATGAATATCATGATTAAAAAATCCCCCCCCCCCCCCAGTATTACCTAAGTTCCTGCGATACGGAAGATACGGAAGCGCATGTCAGCTGTCAAAGCAAACAGGCTGTCTGCAAATCTGCTAACAATCTATTTTGTTACCGTTCAGTAACACATTTGCGGAAACATCGTCAGATATGGATGGCAAGCGTTGGTTACCTCTGGAGGCCAATCCAGATGTAAGTATTACAATCAAAATAGAGAAGCCATTCATAATTGTATCGTCATTCATTCAGAAGAACGCCATCTCATTTAGCCACTACAACAAAAGCGTGCAGTAAATGTGGCCTAATGTGATAAAGTCATACAAGATTGTTTTGACAATATCCCTTTGTTTTGTTTTTCCTTCTAGGTAATGAACCAAGTAAGTAATTTCAAAGTGATTTTGATTTGAATCTTCGGCAAGGGCTGATCTACCGTGGTTGTGGGTAAAACAAGTTTGCAGCTTTTGCAAAGTGAGCTAACATATGATGTGAGTCAATGTTGTTTGGCACGCAGCGCACCTCTCGCTCCACTGCACCACACATGTTTTAACAACACCCCAAGCCCTATTTGAGCTCGTTCTTGAATCCATTAGTATTCATATCACTTCCATCAATACATTTTCTGACTTGTCCAATCTACACTATGGTAATATAACGCGGTAGATTTTACAGCATTGCATTGGGTTATGTTTATGTGAAGTAGCAGCTGCGTATACCTTTTATGGGCCGTGTCTTTAATGTTAATTTCCCTTTTGTCAGTTTCTATGTCAGTTGGGCTTGCGTCCAAGCTGGCAGTTTGGGGATGTTTATGGGTTGGACCCAGAACTCCTCAGTATGGTACCAAAACCAGTGTGTGCTGTTCTGCTCCTCTTCCCAGTGACGGAGAAGGTAACGTCTCTTTGTGCAATTGTAGCTTATAACCGGTATTAAAACTGTTGTGCAAATCAATTTGTATCCCAATCCATTAATTTATCTGTATTCATTTATGTTTTAAGATTCTACCGTGTTTGACATTATTTTAACCCGTAGCATTCAAATTTTTTCAGTATGAATCATTCAGGTTGAAAGAGGAAGGAAGAATCAAAGAAGAGGGGCAAGAGGTGTCTTCTGATGTGTACTTCATGAAGCAAACCATTGGGAATGCCTGTGGTACAATCGGATTAATTCACGCCGTGGCAAACAACCAAGCCAGTCTGGAATTCGGTAAGTGCTTAACATCTATGTGTAATACCATCCCTATGAGTAATGAAGTGCAACGAAGGAACGATATTGTAACGTTGTGGTTACCACATTGTCCTGCTCACTTCATTAATTCCACATTCTCCATCCTCTGTAGAAGCAGATTCTCCACTGAAGAAGTTTCTGCTGGAATCCTCTAAATTGAGCCCAGAAGAAAAGGCAGTCTTCCTAGAAAAAGATGAGGTAGGATATGCACAAAGTTTGAGAAAATGTCAAAAGATTTGTATTTTGTAATGGTGTAACTATCTTATCCAATGCTAACTAAATAATGTGTACATAAAATTAAAAACTGTAAAATGTCTACCATGCATTCCAGCATATGCGCGTTACCCACGAATCAAGTGCACAGGAGGGTCAGAGTGAGGTAGGCCACAAATTGTACCTGTAAACTTATGTTAGATGTACTTTATTATACATTTCCCAACTATACATTTTGCATCAGTTGTGATGGACCGATATGTAAGACGTCTGTAAAATCCATCTTGTTTTCAATTTTCAGACCCCAAGCATAGATGATAAAGTAGACTTGCATTTCATATCTTTTGTAAACGTTGGAGGACAACTGTGCGAACTAGGTAAGTTGTCTGCCATCAAAACACATGTTTATATAGAAGCGCATGCAGACGTTTCTGTATCTAATATTGATGAAAAGATTAATTTCTATGTAGCAGTTGAGTGACGGTCTGTCGTTTTGCCTAGATGGCCGCAAGCCTTTCCCCATCGTCCACGGAAAAACCTCAGAAGACACTTTCCTGGAGGTAAAATAAATACAAAGCACACCAAGATGCAGGTTCACAAGATTGCATTCAAATGCCATATTTCATGTTATGTTAGATGAGTACAGACATTGAGTAGTATCACTCTATGAGAATGGTGATGAACATCGTTATTCTAATTATGGTTATCATCATTATTTAGGATATTATCCATCTTATGGTGGAAATGTATTGGATATAAGTATTGACCCTTATAGGTATATGTAGCCGTGTATGTATATATGTAGGTAAGTGTATGCATGTATATGCAAACACACTGTATGTATGTCATTTGTTTGTTACTCTTAAAATTGTGAGAAGGGGGGGCTGGATATAAGTGGAAGTTTCTGCCCCTTCCCTTTGGTTACAACCAAAATGCATCATTCATTCATTCCAATGTCCTGCAGGATGCCGCAAAGATGTGCAAAGTGTTCATGGCACGCGACCCCTTGGAGCTCCACTTCACGGTTATTGCCCTCTCCAAAGCTTGAAGCCTGAACGCTTTCTTGTTTATGACACTTCCCTTCCACACAGAAGATTTCAGAATTCAATTCTACTGCCAATCATTCGCAAGTGCTGACCTTTTAAGAAAGAAAAGTTCAATTTTTACAAAGTAAAGAACAGACAAGATACTGAAAATATATTTAAAAGAAGGAATATTTAAATGGTCTTCCATGTCTGTCATGCATTTCTTGTGAGGTTTTCAAAGGAATTCAAGTGTGTTGTGCAACTAAAATACTTACAATTAATAAAAAATGCATATTCACTGTCAAACCCTGTTTAAAACATAATCGGGCTGCCAGTATAGATATTAACACTATTTTATGTAAATTCTGAAAATTTACATTTTGTGGCTGTTGAAGATTAAACTATAAAATTGGTCATTTTCAAAAAGGCTTGTGTTGTAAAAAGCTTGACTTAAACCGAATGCATACTTTGCAATCAAATTAACCTAAGCAGTGATGCACTGAAAAACGTCTTTAAAACAGCTTGATTGCACAATGCCTGGAAAGCTGATTCACTCAAATGTTAAGATAAAATCTTTTGGAAAGGTGCCTATTTCTTTTTTTTATTGAGCTGGAATGTGTGTTGAATAAAAACCAATGAATGACAACCAGATTGTGTAGTCACTTTGCTGAAGCACATCTAACATTAAATGAAGAAATGTCAGTATACAAATGTGGCATCCACTCTTCTGGCAGACAAAATGGTGTAGCCCAGCATTGTTTTGAAGACCAGTTGATTTTTTTAGGACTTAAAGAGTTTATTTGACTGGTTTTTAATCTGTAAACTATCTTTTACTAACCTCTTAATGAGGTTAAACTTAAGTTAACATATTCTTGTCTTCATTTATATTTCTATCTTTGACCAGTGTTTATCTACCTCAATGGTACGTTGACTGTCTATAATGATTTAAAATGATGAAATTATCATAAAATAAAATGTTCATTCGTTTTTGCCAAATGCAGAATGTTTACATATACTCTGCTTATTATGGATATTACTTTTGCTCGGGCTCAAGCTACAGAGGTAGCAAAAAGGGTTTAAGGATTTCGTATCACTCAATCGTTCCACTCTAGATGGCATGTCCCAACGTCTTATTGAGTAGTTTGTTTTAGAAATGGTTATCACATTTTCCAGTTGAACACATTGATTTTTGACTGATAATCTCCAGATCCATGTTTTTGTAATTGATTCCCAAATAGGATGATGTCAGGGGTTTTGTGGCAGGGCTTTGGTAAAAAAGAAGTATAGATAGTACCTAAGAAGATGTTTGTGTCGTTAATCTCTTTATTAACCATTAATCACGTGTTTTGAGAAGGTTCAATAATCGTATTAGTTTAGGTTACATCACCATAACCCATTTTTTTTTTTCAATATTATGAATAGGCCTATATTAATTTAAATATATAAATACAATAGTTAACATTCCATCATAACTTTTGATGCGCTACATATTTGATTCCGACACAACCCTTTGTGCAGTCGTCGTCAGGTCCAGTGCAACAGGCGATTTACATGATTTCATAACCAGGTCAATGGCAGAGAGACCCCTGTCCAGCTTGATAACAAACTTTGTTTGTGACGAAATCTCCACCATAGTTGAACTGGTGTAAACGCACACTAGTTTATTTTATACAGTATAATCTACGCCTATTATTGCTAGTCTACCTTATGGCCTTTTCCCATCAAATTAAGAAAAATATACAAATGTCACTCCTAATATATCATAGTCAGACATCTTCCCATCTCCATAGATTATTTACTCGGAATACATGTTGATACTGACATAAGCACATTCCTGCCCCCCTGTCTTTATTCTGCATCGATGTACAAGATAAGCACATACGTCGGACCTGTGTGTCAAACACACAGAATTTACCCCCCCTCCTCTAGGGGTTAGGAGTGGGCGGGGTGGGGGGAACATACGCAATATCTATAAAGGCTCTCCCCTGAATGGTCTCCAGTGTACACACTCCCCTCTCCACTCCATCGCTACGAACCCCACCCAGGACCCGGGAGCACTTCAGCTAAAGGACCACCATGAACGCCATGCTGATCCACTGCCTCTGCCTCGGGCTGGCCCTGGCACTCAGCCACTCCGCCCCACCGTAAGTCCTTGGACAGCTCTCCCTGAAGCTGCCCTCTGTTGCTGGGTGTTTGTCTGACCCCACCAACCACCTCCTCCCGGTTAGGGCATTGCGCTAATTGCAGAGCTGCATGCTTATGTGCTTGGTTGTTGGAGGTTGGCGAAACGGAGTTGGTTTTGAATTATTTGTGTTCTGTGTGAGCCGACGTTGATGATAGTGATTCTGTGTGTGTGTGTGTGTGTGTGTGTGTGTGTGTGTGTGTGTGTGTGTGTGTGTGTGTGTGTGTGTGGTGTGGGTGTGGGTGTGTGTGTGTGAGAGTGAGTGAGTGAGTGAGTGAGTGTGTGTGTGTCTGTATGCCTGTGTGTGTGTGTGTGTGTGTGTGTGTGTGTGTGTGTGTGTGTGTGTGTGTGTGTGTGTGTGTGTGTGTGTGTGTGTGTGTGTGTGTGTGTTTGTGAGAGTGACTGAGTGAGTGTGTATGTATGCCTGTGTGCGTGTGTGTGTGTGTGTGTGTGTGTGTGTGTGTGCTTGTGTGTGTGTGAGAGAGAGAGAGAGAGAGAGAGAGAGAGAGAGAGAGAGAGAGAGAGAGAGAGAGAGAGAGAGAGAGAGAGAGAGAGAGCAAGCCACCATAGTTGCATGGGCTTGAAATTTGCCATTAAAATTAGCATCAGGGTAACAGAGTGATAAGGTGACAAGACAACATCATGACTGCCGTGTGTTTTATATGCACTGTTGAATTGGTGTTTGCATTTCTATTTTAGGAACCTGGATATGATGATGGCAGGTAATGAGATTTCCACATCATAATACTTACATGAAAAGACACAAAGGAATAAAAATCAAGCCGAATATAAAAGTATGATGTTGATGAAAGCATAATGCGTGGGCAACATGCAACAAGCTAATGTGGTATAAACGGGATGTAATATTTGGCAAATTAATTGCCTTACATCGTTTAAGGCCACATCATTTATATCATTATAAATATATTTGTATCATTATATTGTGAGTCTGAAGTGCACGTCAGCACAGTGATTGCAGTTTACATCATTGACCAGTAGATGGAGGTATACCCATGTAACGCTGGCTAACAGTCATCACAACAGCAGGCCCGTCGAATATGCTTTTACTCAGCTGTAAACTGTACTGTACATGTCATGTACATCGTGAATACGATGCAAGCTACTTTGATACACATTCATGTAGGCCTATGTACTTCATTTTTAGATATGGGCCATGATCACTCTCACGATGGCCATGATCACGCTCACGATGGCCATGATCACGCTCACGATGGCCATGATCACGCTAGCGAAGGTCATGCTCACGTTCACGACGGTCAAGATCACGTTCACGGTGTCACTGGTCATGATCACGTTCACGATGGTCATGTTCACCACCACGCCGACCATGAACATGTGGCTCAGATTGACCGCTGTGAGGCTGTTGAGTTTGATGCCATCGTGCCGGACGCTAGTGGAGTCCCCCTCTTCTTCAAAGGTAGATTCAACTAATCATATCTGTCTATCTGCCTGCCTGCGGATACACAGATAGATCCATACGTAGATTTGGTCCTTTAGAATATCCGTTTGACGCTCGTTTTCTGTCTTTCAAGGGGACTTCATGTGGAGGGGCTTCCACGGACCCTCTGAGCTGATCAATGGCTCCTATAAGGAACTGATTGAGCAACACGCGGAGCTGGGTAAAATCAACGCTGCGCTAAGCATGATCGCCGAGGATTCTGACAAGCACGTCTTCTTCTTACTGGTAGGGCCATCACACACACCCTTAAACTTTACCTTTCAACTCGAATCTCACATAACCCACAGCAGACAACCCCTAAAGTATGAAGCCTGTGAAGTTGGAATTTCTCAGCAGGTCTTTTAAGTCTGCAATAATTATTTTGCAGGATTTAATTCTTAAATAATAACTTTTAATAACTTAAATACACATTGCTCTAATGCAGTGTCTATTAGCTTCCCTCCAATGTAATCATCTTGTGAATGTGTCAATGTTCGAATAGGAAAAGAGGGAAAAATCTTGACCTGTTCGTCAAATCTCAGAGTCGTGTGTTTGTTGCAGAATGACAAGGTGTTCAGCTACCATGACCAGACCCTGGAAGCGGGCAATCCCAAGGCCTTCTCTGAGGTATTCCCCGGGATCCCGAACCACGTCGACGCGGCTGTGGAGTGTCCCAAGGGAGAGTGCGTGCGAGACACCGTCATTTTCTTCAAAGGTAAATAAATAATGGAATATGTACGGCTGTTAAGGTGCGGCCACACCAGACGCGTATCTCGCGTACTTCGCGTATGAAATCGCCATTTTTTCCATAGGGAACCATTGGTTTACGCGCGTATTGCGCGTATGAGGCGCGTATATTTACGCGCTATACGCGCGTATATCGCGTACATTTCAAGAGTTCAAAAAATTGAACTTTTTACGCTCATACGCATGACGATTAGCCGTGTTGCCCAATCAGCGTTGAGCTTGACCCGACGTCACTGGCAGAGAGTAGTGAGCTTGGACAGAAGCATACGGCCGACATCTTTCTTTATTCTGTGTGGAAATAGTAACATAGTTACGCCATTAAATGCGTTTATGGAAACATTTTTAGCGAGAAATGTGCATTTTACTTTCGTAATGTTCGCTCGGTGAATGTGAAGGATGTTTGGTTTGATAGTTATGACGAAGAGGGAACGCTCCGTTCACTTGCATGGACATGGACTCATCTAGGCGAGTGACGTAGGCGCGTATGGCGCGTATGCGACCATTTTTGACACAAATTAATGGTCAAGCAACATTTTACGCCCGTATCTCGCGTAAAAATTACGCGAGATACGCGTCTGGTGTGGCCGCACCTTTAGTAGGACGAAGCGGCAGCATCCAAAACCGCTGTTTCACTTGTAAATGACGGATGCTATGAAAGGAATGAAACATCCCGATGGAAAGGGACCATGTCCTCTGAATTCCTTCGAGTCTGTTTAGCTGATTCTGTGAGGAAAATGTGGAAGCTGCTTTTTCAAGTGTTGCAGGCAGAAATAAAGCATGAAAAAATGATTAATACTGTCCACTGTGACTGTACATAAACATGGGTGCGCTCTTCCACCAGGCTGTGAGGTCTTCCACTACGAAACCCAAACCAAGAAGGTGAAGTCCAGCCACTGGACCCACATGCCCAACTGCACCTCCGCCCTGCGCTGGCAGAACAACTACTACTGTTTCCACGGGAACCAGTTCACCAAGTTCCACCCAGTCACCGGCAGCGTGACCGGCACCTACCCCAAAGACGCACGCGACTACTTCATGAAGTGCCCCAACTTTGGTGAGTGACGGGGGCTACCGTTGGTGACATTGAAGAACTTGAGCCTTGAGGCGGCCTGATTTGCACGATTCCAAGTCAATAATAGGTTATCAAGTGACTTGGAATCGCTTACATTAAATGCATTTAACTCAAGTTAACATGAATCTATTTTTACTAGCCAATGTTGATTAACTGTAATATTGTACAACTTTTACAATTGTAAAACTTGAAGTTGTTTCCAATTAAGTCTTAGTATTTTGAATGAATTGTATCATTTCATTTTACAGTTAATTAAAAGGGGATACAGTTAAACGATACAATTCAATATAAATACAAATATATAAATGGATACAACTCTTTTTGATTTTATTAAATCAATTAACGCATAATAATTAAATGGCTTGCATATCCTACATCTCTACGAGTGGCAGCCGGATCACAACCTTGTTGTTGTTGTAACTCGGTGGTCCAGTCCACTCACTGTGCTCCTGTGTCGCCTCGCAGGGCTTCTGAGCAACCACACAGAGAGGGAGCGCTGCAGCCATGTTCCCCTGGACGCCATCGCCTCCGACGGCCTGGAGAGGGCAGTGGCCTTCAGAGGTCAGTGAGACGCTGGGCACTGGATCCCGGGAATGTTTGCATGAGCTGCCTGCTTAAATGCACCATTCACAATCCTTCCCCGCCAGACTGTACACAATTCAGTGGCATGCTATAGGATCAGATAGGATTGAGATCTACCTCTCTGAGCCTGTATGAGAGCGGCCCCCGAATCTGAATTTAATGTGAAGCTCATTCCGACAGTTCAGTGCAGATCACTGTCACATGCAGTTGAGATATGATAGTGTTCCATAGCAGTGTGTTAAAGGGCCTAACTAACACTCTCACTCTCTCTCTCTCTCTCTCTCTCTCTCTCTCTCTCTCTCTCTCTCTCTCTCTCTCTCTCTCTCTCTCTCTCCCTCTCTCTATCCCTGTCTCACTGTTTTTCTCTTTCTCTCTCTCTCTCTCTCTATCTCTCTCTCTCTCTCTCTCTCTCATTTTCTCCATCTCTCTCTCTCTCTCTCTCTCTCTCCCCCTCTCTCTCTCTCTCTCTCTCTCTCTCTCTCCCCCTCTCTCTCTCTCTTTCCCTCTCTCTCTCTCTCTCTCTCTCTCTCTCTCTCTCCCTCTCTCTATCCCTGTCTCACTGTTTTTCTCTCTCTCTCTCTCTCTCCCTCTCTCTATCCCTGTCTCACTGTTTTTCTCTCTCTCTCTCTCTCCCTCTATCCCTGTCTCACTGTTTCTCTCTCTCTCTCTCCCTCTATCCCTGTCTCACTGTTTCTCTCTCTCTCTCTCTCTCTCTCTCTCTCTCTCTCTCTCTCTCTCTCTCTCTCTCTCTCTCTCCCTCTATCCCTGTCTCACTGTTTCTCTCTCTCTCTCTCTCTCTCTCTCTCTCTCTCTCTCTCTCTCTCTCTCTCTCTCTCTCTCTCTCTCTCTCTCATTTTCTCCATCTCTCTGCCCCTCTCTCTCTCTCTCTCTCTCTCTCTCTCTCTCTCTCTCTCTCTCTCTCTCTCTCTCTCTCGCTCTCTCTCTGTCAGGTAACTACTTCCTGCGTGAGGATGAGACCCACCGGGACGGCTGGCACGCCTCCCTGGTGTCCGAGGCCTTCAAGGAGGTGCAGAGCGACGCCGAGGCCGTGTTCTCCCACGCTCGCCTGCTCTACATCGTCAAGGTGACGCACCAAAAAGAACTCCCATCACAAACAACCACATATCGTTTGCACAGAAGGTCACGCATACTTTTCTCGCCATCCACCTGGTTCTCTAGCTTTATACTTGTAGTACCAAGTGGCCCCTCTTCAGATTGTTCTTTATATATTTATAATATTGTGTAACATTGTTCAACGTAGGGCTGCTCGATTATGGAAAGAAATAATAATCACGATTATTTTGGTCAATATTGAAGTCACGAATAATCAAACATTTATTTTTTTAGTTTGAAAACATTATTCATTTATAATATATTATAATATACTACTTTATATTATTTAGTATACGATTTATATTAGGTCTCAGGTTAGCTTGTAGAAACAACACAGTGCGGTGCTGTTTGTTTCTACGTGCGAAGCATTTCATTCAGTCATTTCACATCCTATAATAGTAGTCCTTGTGCTCTAACCCTTCGTAGGACAACAAGGTGTTTGCCTATAAGTCTGGGGAGCAGTACCAACTCGTAGAGGGGTACCCCAAAACCCTGCAGGAGGAGCTGGGCATGGAAGGACCCCTGGACGCTACGTTTGTCTGTGGAGATTACTCTATCCTGCACGTCATCAAAGGTAGGCCTACTGGCTCCAACATCTGAAATACTTTGTCATTCACTTGGTCAAACTGAGGGGGAATGAGGGGGACGGGAGACCGACAGGTGGGCGGGGCATCGAGCGCATTGCACTGTGGTAGTTGGAGGTTTTCTTACTTTGAGCCAGAGAGACCATGAAAACACTCTTTCTGCCTTTTTTCAGGCTAGGATGAACCGATTTCAATTTTTTCTTCACATTCATAATACATTGAATTATTTAATTCATAAAACCTTCATATTCCCACCGGTGAAGTATCTCTTTAAGTTAGTAATACATCCTAATTCAGACCCCTGATAACTCTACGGTGTGCTTTGTGTTCCCCACAGGTCAGCAGATGTTCGATATTGAGCTCAGTGTCAGCCCCAGAGCTGTGGTCCACGAAGCCAGGCTTCCTTTCCCTAAGGTGGACGGGGCCATGTGTGGCCCCAACGGCATCAGGGTTTTCGTAGGAGCAGAGTATTTTGAGTACAAAACCCCCAAGCTGTTGGCCTATAGCCGAATGCGACCACAGGCCCACAAGATAACCCTAGAGATGTTTGGCTGCGACCACTAGGGGGAGTCATTTCCCACCAGTATGGACTGATTTACATGAGTATACAGAAGGTTACAGTAGGTCGGGCAAGTATAGCAGAAAATGTTGACATATCGAGATCACAGAATGCTTGCTAAGTATGCCACACTGAAACAGGGCCAGCTGTCACTCGTTAAATAAGACTGAGCGAGAGAAGGTCACCCTTCACTTCTACACAGCAGTCTGCTTGTACCTGATGACTACTTAAACATTTTGAACGATCTTTTACTTGAATAACATTTGAAGAAAAATAAATACAACTTTGAACCTCTCTGTTGTTGTCCTTTGTTCAAGTGTACAAACTAATGCCTGGGTCACCATACTATGGGGACTACATATCTCAGCTGTGTATAGATAGATCCATGAATATAAAATAATAGGCTTATACTAATAATCAATCGCACATTGGTATTGGAGCTAGACCCATGAGGGGTAGTCAGGTGTGTACTCAATTCTAATCTGTATCAGTTTGAATCATTATGTGGTGTGATATCAGTCAAACACGACCAGGGTTCATTTTGAACCTGTCAGCAGGGCTGCTGTTTACTTTGGTCTGGACCATCGCATGGTGAACCTGTCTGACTCCTGCTATCACCCCCACCTTCGACCTCTCGAAACCCACTGGCCGCAGTTAAAAACAGCACTAAAAACAGTAAAAAAAAGTTTGGGGAAATAATAAGTGAGACCGCAAGCGGATGCGTCTCTTTATTATGGATGGTGACTCTGTGGCCCGCCTGTGCAATGTTAACAGAGCATCCCAAAACTGCTCTGTTGCAAATGATTTCCATTGGAACGGTTTGATAATCTTGGATCAGGTAGTATTTTCTTAAAGCAGAAGTTGACATACTGGTACTGAAGTATTTCTTCAGTGGCCAATCTACACAGTGTTGATTTGTAACCTCTACAGACACTTTTACTGCCGAGTTTTTGTTCGTTGTTAACAAATTGCATGTTTCCAGATCTTGGCCTCCACCCACATGATTGGTCAAATCAAACATGAAACAAAACTTTAAATGATTAATCTAAAGTCTACTTTGTGAGACTAGGCAATGAGTAACATTTCCTGACCTCTCAGTTCATTTTCGATTTTTCAAGTCGTCTATCAAAAAGCCTTTTGGACGCAATGGGATAGTTCAACAGACAATTAGAGCAACGAAACGTGAGACGCATCAGTGGCAGCAATCTCAGTTGTTAATGGAAATCACCCAACTCCACTCCGTTAGGGCACTCCTCTGTACAGCGGGACGCATATTTGATACACATACTCCTCTTGCCATCCCCTTGATTTCTGCTTTTGTCAGGTAGTAATACTTGTAGTACCAACCGGCACCTCTTAGTTATACCAGCGACCTATAAATCGACATAGCAGTACTCTCATAAGACAGTCTGGAGGTGCTTCATACCCAGTTTAAGTTTGACAGAGCCTGCTTTGAGGCTGACCAGTTGGTTCAGAGGGGGGGATTAACGACAGGTCTGATCATGAATAATAAATATTAAACTGCCGTATGTAACTCTAAAAGGCTAGAGTATCCACATTTGTCCAAAATATAGATTGATGTTCATTCAATACAATTTCAGAGTTAAGCTAAAGTCATCACTGAGAGTCAATTGAAGACATACATGAAAATCTACAAAGTAAATATATATATCAAACCTCATGTTGTTTTTTGTTCTCAGAAAACAGGTTACAATTCAACAGTTTTATTACCATAATGTGGCAATACAATAAGGATGACTAATAATAATCTCAACTACCAATCACAGATATGTAACTGGTACACCTGAGAAAAAAATGTCTTGTCCAGGCCTGCTACAAGTGCACAGAGGTAAAAGTATATTGACCTGCGGTTCTTGTGAAATTATGCTTACTTTGAATACTAAGCAACGGTGTGTTTGTGTGTGTATGTGCAAGTGTGAGTGTGTTTGTTGGAAGTGCATGTGTATGTGTGGGTGAATGTGTGTGTTTGTTGGGTGGGTGGCCACAGGCATGTGTGTGTTTGTGCATGGGTTCATCTGAGTGGAGGTACAGCCCAGTTCTAACCCATTCTATACTTTGCCAACTTCTCCTACGCTGGTACCGTGTGTGCATCGACCCACGTATGATCAGACTATAAAGGCCTGCTGGCAGCCTGCGTTGGGGTACCTTTCACTTTTCTCTCCCGGATCAGAAAGGACACCTCACCATGAATCTGCTGACCACGACGCTGTGTCTCTGCCTGGCCCTGGTTGCCTGCCACCATGAATTGTAAGTAGAGAGCTGCTCTTTGGCTGGGCTCAGGCTGTATAGCAATCAGAGCAGGAGAGAGAACTTATAATTATCAGCCTCATTTACAGCAAAATTATGTTATACTTATATACCATATACTTAGGGCTGCTATACTATGTCTATGTTTTTTCATCTAAATGCCTTTCAGTTAAATTTCTTATGATTTGTACATTATTTCATAATTAATACAAGATCACATTTCTGTTTAAGGAATATAAACATTTCATGAATATTTCATTGTCTTTTAATCCAGGGTTTCTGAGCCAAGTGAGTAAAACATTTACAGTATTCATAAAAAAAACATACACACTACAATACACAACAAAATGCTGATATATTGTGCATTTCAGTTTCACTTCAATTTATTCGGAGAAACACCTTTTCATTGCCTTTTCATCGCCAAAGAGGAACTGGACCGCTGCAAAGGCCTGGAGATGGATGCTGTGGCGGTGGATGAGGATGGTGTCCCAGTCTTCTTCAAAGGTGCAGCTTGCGCTTCACTACCCCTAACCCTAACCCTACACCACAGGGCTC
>NC_082401.1:16557501-16560170 GCF_031168955.1 Gadus macrocephalus | reverse complement strand
TGTGTGTGTGTGTGTGTATATATATATATATATATATATATATATATAATGTGTATATATATATATACGCACACTCGCACACACGCACGCACACACACACACACACACACACACACACACACACACACACCACACACACACACACACACACACACACACACACACACACACACACACACACACACACACACACACACACACACACACACACACACACACACACACACACACACACACACACACACACACACTATAGACATGTGAGTGTGTGTTGCAGCAGCAGATGTTCCAGATGTTTCTGGTGAACCGTCCCTCGCTCCACCAGGAATCATCCGCACCGACCGCATGGAGACATCTCCACCCTGAGAGACGGTAGGAGACACCCAGGGAATCGAACCCTGGACTGACGGCGGAGACACAGGGAGATGTGATCCTACACACCGTCCCGTCAGCACGCCGTCAGCCTCTCAATCCATAACGCTCCTCACATTGTTATCGTCCCTACAGGTCATCATAACGCTCCTCATATTGTAACCGTCTCAGGTCATAACGCTCCTCATATTGTTACCGTCTCTCTACAGGTCATGACGCTCCTCATATTGTAAACCGTCTCAGGTCATAACGCTCCTCATATTGTTACCGTCTCTCTCTACAGGTCATAACGCTCCTCATATTGTAACCGTCTCAGGTCATAACGCTCCTCATATTGTTACCGTCCCTCTTCAGGTTATAACGCTCCTCATACTGTTGCCGGCTCTCTGGCCATAACGCTACTCATATTGTCTCTCTCCGGTAATAACTCTTCTCATATTGTTCCCGTCCCTCTGGTCATAATGTTCCTCCTATTGCTACTTACTCTCTGTGGTCATAACGCTCCTCATATTGTAACTGTCTCTCTCTGGTCATAACGCTCCTCATATGTTACCGTCTCTCTACAGGCCATAACGCTCCTCATATTGTCGTCTCTTCACAGATCATAACGCTCCTCTTATTGTTACCGTCCTTCTTTCAGGTTGAGCTCGCTTTGGATGGAAGCTAAAGTTACGGAGAAAGCGTATACGACCTGGAAACACAAGAGGCAGTTCTACATTTGGGTAAATATTGACGTTCACCAAGTCCTCTCTTTCTGACGGTGATTGGTGTGATTACCGTTGCCGCCGGTAGGAGGCGCGCATGGATCAGGGATGGCGCTGCGCTGCTCTTCTGCTGCGAGCTTAGATACACGCTCTGTACTATCTAAAGTAGGCCTACACGGTACATCTCCACACGAAGGCTTCTCATCCTATGGCTTCACTTTAATACTATGAACATTGGCGTCTGATTTCTCCCTATCTTAAATATCATTAATGATGCTTCCGTCTTAATTTCTATAGGCAAGAAGATGTATTTTGGGGTATCAACATAAATCGTTTTTTCCGAATTTACTTAACGATCGTTTAGTGAAAACACTCAAATCACAGAAAAACTAATTGACTTAATAGAAAAAAAGAATGGGAAAAAAATTAATTTACCTAAATAACAAATCCACATCACTTTCAATATGCAAACTTTTAAAACAAATGCCCATGTTTGACCAAAGTATCTTACCGAACTTCAAATGACCGCACTCCAGATGTCTTGGGTATATTATGAATTATATCTGCTCTTAACGTGACGTTGTACCTTTCACGACGTTTTGAAAGTAATCAGAAAGTGCATCCTAGGTAATGCTCTCATTACTGTCTCATTACACTCTCAGTTCCAGTGCAGCCTCTTAGTGCAGAGAGACCAGTATAGACCAGTATAGACCATAGAGACCAGTAGAGACCATAGAGACCAGGAGACCAGACAGACCAGTAGTCACGAGATAGGAGATACCAGTAGAGACAGAGGAACCTGCCTCATTGGAATGGTTTGACCCCAGTTTGACTCTGATAACCCCACCCATTGACCCAGTTGACATAAACCAGCATAGGCCCGAGATATAAATCAGTTTATGCCAGAGAGGGCTTTACGCCAAACATAGGTGTTATGTGTCTGTAGCATAAAGGACTAGGCTATAGGTCATATATTTATATATACATGTTATTATTATTATTTTATTGATAGGCCTATATAAACACACAAACACACAAACACACAGTCTTACACGTTTTTATCAAGGCTATTCTTGTTCCAATTGAAAACGTAACCTATTGTCTATTTATATTGATATTAAGGAACTCGGAATCCTCCGCGTATAGTATTAATGTCTGCTGGTAAAAAAATAAATATTTTGATTTATCATGAATTCCAACAAAAACGTGAGCGTTACCTTTGATTAGTTTGTGTAATAATTTAAAGTCCGAAAGAAAGTCGCAGAGCAGCGATGATCCTCAATGAATATTAATAAATAAAATAAACTACAAAAAGCACAGACCAAATCACCTCTGATGACTAGTAAGTAAGTAGCCTATACTAAGTCTACTAAAGTAGACCCTAAAGGATACCCTAAAATAGACCCTAAAGTAGACCCTAAAGTAGACCCTAAAGTAGACGGTCTGTACCAGGACCGAGTCGGGACCGGGACCGGGACCAAGTCGGGACCGGGACCGGGACCAGGACCATGACCCGGTTGGGACCCCCAAGCCCCTCTCAGATGACTGTGCGCTCTCATTCCGTTGATCAGATCTCATTCCCCTCCTCGTGTC
>NC_082401.1:16510001-16552501 GCF_031168955.1 Gadus macrocephalus | reverse complement strand
GGGACGCTGCCGTGACGACGGCCCAGGAATATCTGCGTTCGCACCCGGCCGGCCGTGACGTCGACACGCCCATCGTCCTGATCAAACAGGGCTTCGAGCCCCCGACCTTCACCGGATGGTTCCATGCCTGGGACCCTCAGATGTGGAGCGTAAGTACTTCCTGGAGGAAGTACAGTTCAATCCAAGTCAATTAGGGACAGTCTGGTGTTTAGGCTTTTTGACTCTCAGCCGAAAATGTCCGGTTTTAAAACGCCAACGTGCGCTTCAGACCAAGATGCCCAAACCACACCTGCTCCTTAATTAGATACATCAAAAGCGTTCCTCAAGAAAAATCCTATGTTAATTACTTATTTAAAGAATTTCTTATGTTTCACCAGGGAGGAAAGTCTTACTATGAGCTGAAGTCTGAACTCGGAGATGCCACTGACATCATCAAAATAACAGTGGTAAGCAATATAACATGCACCCCTTCCGTCATACACTTACCTTCTAGAGCCACCACGATATCCACCATGCCCATGTGTTTGTGTCTGTCTTCAGGACATGGCGACGGCGCCCACCACACCGGGCAAAGGGCCTAGCAAAGGGATGGGAATCCTGACTCCGTCGGCCGCAGCCCCCTTCCCTGTCGAGCAGCTGGTCCACAAGCAGAATGAGGATCTTCCAGAGGGAGTTGATCCAACCAGGAAAGAGGTGAGGCGACCAATGAGGGATGACGTCTTGCACCCATGAACCCTAATGCATGCATTTAGTAAGGGCTGAAATATGAAACCAGCCGTTTTAGCTCAATTGGTAAACTTCCCTCTTTCATTTTCACACATTCTTGGGCAAGATGGGCAACCTTACAGCAAGCTGTGTAATATTTTGGGTTTAAAAATAATAGATTGACCCAAGGCCTTAGAAGCCAATATACAGAAGAGTAAAACACAGAAAGATAATTAGCTAATAAAACTAACCTTGATCCAGAAATGTACACAATATTTTTGGGGGAGATCGATTTGACAATGTGTGTCGTGTGTGTGTGTGTGTGTGTGTGTGTGTGTGTGTGTGTGTGTGTGTGTGTGTGTGTGTGTGTGTGTGTGTGTGTGTGTGTGTGTGTGTGTGTGTGTGTGTGTGTGTGTGTGTGTGTGTGTGTGTGTGCGCGCGTGTTTGCAGGAACACCTCAACAATGAGGACTTTGCACTAGTGCTAGGGATGTCTCGAATGGAATTCTACTCCATGCCAACGTGGAAGCAGCAGAAGCTGAAGAAAGACAAGGGACTCTTTTAGAGAGAGGTCTCTTCTTGTACTTTGCTGGCTAGATCTTTAATGATGAATTGTGTGTTAACAGAGAGTTGACAGTATGGATATGCAGAAGTGTTTTGTTCATTTAAGAAGGAAGACATTTATATTCTGTAGTGTACGATGAATAAACTGATTTTGATGTAGGGCGTAAAATGAGGGGAAGATGAGGTTTCACGTGTCACTCGTTTTGTTTTAAGTATGCTGCTGAGTGTGGGAATAATGTAAAGACAATCCTTTTCAATCACTGTTTTTTTTCAGGCATGAACTAAAAACCCTTTTGTGTGCTTGCCTCATAATCTAGCGTATACATGATGTTTGTTTTATTTAACACACATTTGTGTAGTCTTGTGTAGTAAATTATATAGTATGCCTACAAAAATCGCACCAAGTAAGTTGGTTTTCATACATTTTGCTTAAAAATGGATTCTACATTTTTATTTCCAGGTACGATATTAAATGTTTGAATAATTTAATTCCATCATTCAATGCGAATGAAGCAAGATAGTCTCAAATATATATCACCGAAGTTATTTTAACACCTTTAGAGAAGGTTTCCTAAAGCTTAGTTAGTGAAATACTAAAATATTGATTTCTTTCTTTGATAAGAAAACAGTTTAGGTTAAATGTATTAGAACAACATGTTTATGTTTCTATGTAGGTCTCATCTACAATAACATACTACTAGCTTCTCTGTGTCTGACTGTTTATGTTGAATGTATTAGAACAACACGTTTATGTTTCTATGTAGGTATAGTCTACAATAAAATACGACAAGCTTTTCTGTGTCTGCTGTGCTTTGTTTCATCCTCATGTCAAATATTAAAGAACACAAATAGTGCGTACCAATGGTGGAAATTGAGATAATTAGAAAATGTGTTACTATTTTATATACATTTTTCATTTAAAAATACAAACAAGAGCGACCCTAGTAATTATGCAAAATAGTTAGGACATAGTCAGAATTTATGTTGATAAAGGCAAAGGCCAAAATGGTCTGACAAATCCCCCATGCCAATGTTAATTTGTGCTGAGAACAACATTCAGACACAAAATTTGTGTCTGAATATATATATATATATATATATATATATATATATATATAAAATATATATATATATATATATATATATATATATATAAAATATATATATATAAAATATATATATATGTATTTATTTTATCAAATAAATACATGTATTTATTTTATCAAATAATATATAAGCATTACGGAGGGGTTTCTGGCTAGTAGGTTTCTAACTGACATTCACATATTTGAATACAACTGCACATTGCTTGTTTCAGTCACCAGGGAGCATTGCTTCCTTGATAACTATCCTGCAAATGAGCACAGGCCAAATAATGCTTTACAATATTATTATTTTTTAAATATTCCAATGATATATATGAATAAACCAAAGATATTATAGAATATTTTATAGTCCCTGAATCTCTGAAATCACACGGCCAGTAGATGCAACCACGTATTGAGTGTGAGCATGTTGTGAATAACATTAGCTATCGATACAGTTCACTTTTGTATTAGTAAACAGATGACATCTAGGAAAGATATAACATGTTTACCAGAGAAAAAGTAGTGTCAGAAGTGGGATTCGAACCCACGCCTCCATTCGGAGACCAGAAATCCCTTTACCAGGAAGGTTTAGCACCTTGAGTCTGGCGCCTTAGACCGCTCGGCCATCCTGACAACTGTAATATAGCCGAGCTAAAAGAGATAATAAATTTTGACAAAGACAACATTACCATTTGGAATTAATTACATTTATGTGTGGTTAAATTAGCTTCAGAAACCGTTTCAAATGACTGACTGAATTATTGTGATGCATGCGTGCCTCCATTTTTTGATGAAATGCTTATGGAAGAAACTTTAATTAACAAGGCAACTTTAATGGAAGACATTGCTTCGGAGCTCAAGTTATAGCAGTCTTTACAAAGTAAATTTAAAAATCACGTACAAAATTAATGTCAGAAGTGGGATTTGAACCCACGCCTCCATTCGGAGACCAGAAACCCCATGATATGGAAGGTATTACCTTGAGTCTGGCGCCTTAGACCACTCGGCCATCCTGACAACTGAAAGAAACAGGGATTTAATCATAGTTGTACATGTACCTAACAAAATACGTTACAAATGACTAATGAGATATATTTATGCGTGGATAATAAACACCGCATCGTGGAGTATTTAGACTCATGCGAGGGAAAAGTAGTGAATACATTCACATTCAATTATATGCTCCGTTTGTGGGTGTAGGCTTACATTCAGATACTTTTGTGTATTTGAATTTGAATGTTATAATTTAACTTAGACAATACTACTTGTAGGCTCAATCATTTAAACAAAAAGCATTTTATAAAATACAGAATAGACGAGGCAAACATTGTTGTCTCGTTGTATAAAACTACTACGTAACGTAACACGCCCGACTCAAGGATGAGTACGCAATGTTTTAAACCAATAGGAACGCTTATATTGTACCATTTCCGGGACTTGTCAAACGACGTGACTTATTAACAAACGCCACGCCCCTCTTACTACATAACAGCTTTATTATGCTTATGAAACCGAGTGGGGATGTTTAGGCAAGTTCTGTATAATTCACCATTCATCAGTTTATACTTTGTCACTAAACATGTCGATATACAGGAATGCTGTCTGGTTGGTTAAAGGTCTTCAGGAGTACACAAAGTAAGTAATGATTCGTGTTTACAAGGCAGTTTAGCTGTCATGTATTAAGCATGATCATGTTGGATGATATTCAAATGGCATGCTTTATACTTCACCTTTGCTCCTATTATACAATTGTCTGCATATTTGTTTTTTGTGAACCTTTTAATTCAACCTTTAGCATGTAGACAGAGAAAACTCAATCGCTTCAGAGAAAACGTTGCTGCTGGCTAGTCTGTCTCTCAATTGCAATGTATACGTTAAGGAGTAAGTCATAAACATGTGATTTGAGGTTACTGCTATACTATAATTACGACCTCATGATATTTTCAATCTACCACAAATATGCCGACTCCCACCTAGTAAACCTTCAGAAGAAGCCATGGATTTGCAGATGTTGTGGTACATATGCTTGTGACTTCTCACCTGTTTTTCTCATATCACCTTTGCCCCCTTTGATCGCTTTTATTGTACACTTGTACATTGTTCATCTTGTTGATCTTTCGCTCCTATAGGAGTGGTTACGAAGCAGCAGCAAAGCATTTTACCCCCGGGGATCTAGATGTGAAGGTTAGCGGGCGGTCCTTTGTGATAACCGGGGCCAATAGTGGGATAGGTAAAAGAGCTGCTTTGGAGATAGCAAACAGAGGTGAGTGTCCTGGGTTTGGATGTGTGTGGGATCAAATGTATGTGTTCAACCTACTTTGGTTTCCTACTTCCCCTGTCAATTCATCCAAGTTGCAGATCAGGAATGCCTCTAACGAGATGGATACCGTTGCATGGGCGTGGGCAAGGATTTGACCAAAACATTTTTTTCTACAGGCGGAACAGTTCACATGGTGTGTCGTAACAAGGAGCGGGCAGAAGCAGCAAAGAATGAGATCATTGATCAGAGTAAAAATCAGGCAAGAAGCTTTACAAAATGTCCATACATTTCCTTAATTTGCGTGCAACACCGTTGCCCTGATGCTACTCAGATTGCCTGACTCTTTCTTTACTAACTTGGTTATTCCAACTCATTAAATTCGTTCAGTTTTTGCATCATCTGTATCAGGTGATTGTTTTGCGTCATCGGACACATGAATCTGAAGCTTTTCTTGTGTTGTTCATTTGGCCTGTCATTCTTATTTTCCAGAATGTACACGTACACATAGTGGATATGTCCAGTGCTCTGCAAGTATGGAAGTTTGCCCAGAACTTCAGCCAAGAAAACAGCGTAAATGTGCTGGTAGGTAGCTTCTCGGAGATCACCTCTTGGACATGTATTGCTCATTAATAATTATAATAATGCTTAATTATGCAATATTCTTTTATTCTCCGTAACTTGTAGATCAACAATGCAGGATGCATGGTGAACCAGCGCGAGTTGACCGACGAGGGCTTAGAGAAGAATTTTGCCACTAATGCACTAGGTAAAGAAAAAATCAGTTCCTGGCATGGTCGTTTTGAAAGTATCCACTGTGTGTATGTGTATACAGTTTGGATTTGTTCTTGTGTTTTTTGCTAGGTACCTACATCCTGACTACGGCGTTGATTCCTGCACTGAAGAAGGCTGAGAATCCCAGAGTGGTCCGTTCTTCTACTGGTTCATGGCAGACTTTCAATTCATACAATTTGTAGAAGGGAAAAACTAGCAAGGCCAGAAATGCAATTGATTGTTCCCCCATCCAGGAAGCACAGAGATGATCTAATGTATTTTAATTATTATTAAAGAAACATGTGTATATATTTCTGGCCTTTAGATCACTGTGTCGTCTGGAGGAATGCTGGTTCAAAAGCTGAACTTGGATGATCTTCAGTTTGAGAAGGGAACGTTCGACGGCACTATGGCCTACGCCCAGAATAAAGTAAGCTTTACCTCCCAAGGAGAACAACAGAGAGAAAGAAAATACAATAAAAACTAAAGTGGACGTGTGGGAGGGGAGGAGGTCTGCGCAAACATTATTTTGTAAGTCCTTGTGTTTGTTTTGTCCCCATAGAGACAGCAGGTGATCCTGACAGAGAGATGGGCATCTCAACACAAAGAGATCCACTTCTCCTCTATGCACCCGGGCTGGGCTGACACACCAGGTAACAGCCACCTCATCGTCCCTGACAGCAGTATGACACAGATGCATGGGTCTTTCATGCCCAGGAGAATGGAGAGTCAATCACAATGAACTTGAAGTCCAAACAAGGAGGCCATGTAAAATTCACATTCTCTATTTTACTGATACTCTTAAGCCAAAAAGCATAATGGATTTCATCTTCTGAGTGGAAAAAAAGTTAGCATTTGAGCCTTTTGATCATCACTGTCATCGAGAGTTTTAGTAGTTCATGCTGCAGTTTTATGTGATCTATGGTTCTCCTTAGCCGTCCAGTTGTCCATGCCCGACTTCCACGCCAAGATGCAGAACAAACTACGGACTGAAGCCATGGGGGCGGACACCATAGTGTGGCTCGCCGTCTCCGGGGCCGCCGGACAGCAGCCCAGCGGCCTCTTCTTCCAGGGTAAGACCCTGTTAAATAACACGGCTCCACTATCCCCGCAGGGCAGGGCCGCCTTCACAGCACACGCCCCCCAGAATAGACCTATAATCCTAACCCTGTAATCGGAACATGCTGGATGGGTGAGGGCTGGCTATTTGAAATCTTCATGTTACAGTCGAGGAATACGTTGACCTCGCCGTGGCATCGATGTTAGCATGGGCTTGATTTGGTCTAATTTGTGCTCGAACAACACCTACTTGTTGTAGCTTAGTGATTCACAAATTGACGACATATGTGGGAACGCCCCTTTGCAATACTTAACTAAGAGCAAAGACGAGTCATAATCATGCAACACTCATGATGCAGAGTTGTTTGGCTGAATCTATTTACAATGAAATTGATTCCAATAATTATCCAAATTACTTGTTGTGTTTGGTTTTGGTGGCATCATGATTGCGTCTTGTGTGTCCCTCCCTGCAGACCGTAAAGCCGTAGCCACGCACCTTCCCCTGGCCTGCTCACGGTGCACCCCACAGGAGGAAGAGAAGCTGCAGGCCACACTGGAGCAGCTCTGCAACAAGTTCAAACCCTGACCGTTCAGTCAGGGTTAGATGTTTACGTAGCAAGAACTCCCAATACAGCCATTACAGTATGACCTGATGAACAATAATTAATAGAATGGAGTGGCCAATAGGACTTATGATAAGCTAAATGTATTCCATGCTTCCAACACCAATTCTAAGATTGGATTTATTTATATAATTATTTAACCAGTTATGGGGAAAACCTAACATACCTCAAAGTTCAGTGTCTTAACAAATAGCTAATGGTAATGTTAATACTTTTTTTACTTGCAATTATTGGTGGATTAAAAAAAACTTTTCAAACTGGTGACTTTCAATGGTCCGCGATCCAGAATGTCTGGGGTGAATTATCCAGTGATTCTGAATCCGGCGTATTCAGTGTGGACTATCAACATTTGAAGAATGACACAGCACTAGTGCATACATCAAGGCAAAGATTTATTCAGGAAGAGTGTTGTGAACCATGACTCTATGAAACAAAATGCCTTGTTGAATTTAGAAATACATAGTTGTACTATGATTTGAGACATTAATGCATTTTTGTGAGCTCTTGTAAGGTGTTCCACTTGCTTCATTACACCTTGAGCAGGGTGGTCAAGCTCACGAAGGGCCATCGGCCGTTTCAAGTATAAATTTGATAAAGATGGACATTAGAGAGTTACACATAGCAGCAATGCGTCACAAATTACACATTTTCAATCCTTGATTCAGTGCATGAATTTACGATATATATTACAACCTCCACAGCCAAACAGGTAATCACGGAACACAAACATGTTAATTACATTTGTATGAGAGGTGATGTATGAACACGATGAAAAAAGAGACAATAAGCGATATGCAATGATATGCAAATATCTCTGCATGAGATTTGACCAAACAAAACATTTTACCACAAAACAACCACTGCGCTCTTTGTCCCCAAGTCCAGCCCCTAAATAAGCAAGGCTCCCAAGAAACATTTGGTTAATTTCCATGACATAATCTTCTCATTTGAGCCTAAATCCAATGATCGTTGGATGGAAAGATCATGTTTTGTTGCTCTACAAGACTTCATGTAATTTGGTCACTCATCAAAAGTTAAAGCTCTCCAGGTTCAGGAGGTGACACGTCCCCACAGCGATCAGAGTGAAACACCCGGATTGGCTATACTTCAAAATGCATACAAGTACGAAATAAATGACACCAACTGACCGAGCTTCTCACTTACTGAACCTTGTCCACCATGGCCCTTCTCCCTGCCCCCCCCCCACACCGCCCATGTAAACCAGCTGGAGCAAAAAAGCCCACATCCCCAAATGCCTTCTATTTGATAGGCTAGTTCAGCTAACGTGTCGTTCAACGACACAAAGCCACCATTGATCTGTACTTATTCTCTCTCACTGTAACCGTACTGAATTCAAAGCACAACGTGGCTCATTTTGACCATGGACAAAGTTTTTGAGATAAAGCCTAAATCCACGTCACTGGAATGCTCATTTCAAAATGTCCACATTGCTCTCTCAGTCCTTTCGATCCTGACGATATAGTTACAGAACATTTAGGCTGTAGTTTTTGCCTTTGCTCTTTCTCAGTAAAGTTTCATCCATCTGAAGTGTTACCTATCATTATATATTATGCTCCATTTGCGAATTGAGCTCAATGATGGATTGTATTCCCTGGCTGTTACCTTTGTGCTTCAATATACAACAAAAAAACATACAAATAACCTCTATGCGTGATGATTCCATTCCTACTGGGACTTACTCTACAACCCGTTACCTGTTGATGACAGAAAACAAATCACATACTACTAGAGGCTAGATTTCAAATTCACAGTTCAACCAGGAATGCCGTTAAATTAAAGTGTGTGGAAGTCCCCACCAAGGAAGTCCGAAGTCCACATGGACACACACACACACACACAACAGGTGCTTTCATCCTTCCCTTCTCTCTTTGCTCAGATAGGGGTGGGACGTGACCCATAGTTGACCGACCCTCATGTACTGTATTGTTCAGTGTTGGATTTTCTTCCTGTGTGTTCAGGGGTGTGTGTGTGTGTGTGTGTGTGTGTGTGTGTGTGTGTGTTCAGGGGTGTGTGTGTGTGTTCAGGGGTGTGTGTGTGTGTGTGTGTGTGTGTGTGTGTGTGTGTGTGTGTGTGTGTGTGTGTGTGTGTGTGTGTGTGTGTGTGTGTGTAAGTGTAAGTCAACCCATTGATACAGCAGCACTATCCTGGCTCTCCCTCAACCCCCCCGTAGCCAAGGGCCGCCTGGTCCGCCATGGGTCCGTATCTGAACCAGGCGTCCTCTCGCCGTCCCCGGACGGGACGGAAGTCAGGACACCACGGGAGTCATGTCCCACAGCTGGAGGCACAGAGAAGCACAGACAGACAGAGATTACACGCAAGGGACAATGTACAGCAACATATTCCAGCAATGACCGACTAGCTGTACTTATATTATGCCGCTTATTACACGGCTACTTAATTAATAAATCAATTATTTAATTTCATAATAATAAAAAATAAAAAATGATTTAATTGTATCCGCCACAAATACGCCGTAACATACGGTTGGAACTGCGGCCATAGTAACTGTATAGGCTGTTATACATAGCAGTGGTCGGCTATTCGTAGCCAAATGTAGTCACATCACGAAACAACTCCATTGGAACGAAGGAAAGAACATTTCATTTGTTTTTTAGAAAGCTTGAAATAAACACTGTCAGAAACTATGATGTGAGATCACTGAGATTTCCCTGTGGAAACATGGGTGGAGCTGTAATCACATCACTGCAGAGGTTTATGGGCACTATAGGCGCATAAATTACTTTAATGGGTGGTTATGTGCTGTGGCCATGATCTGACCCTCCTTTCTCAAACCCCTTGTTTTATGATCAATATTAAACCGTTTCCAGATTCAACTTAGTTAAATAAAGGGTCATTTGATGCCATTTGGTGATGTTGCATGAAAACTTGCATCATGAATAATTGGAAACACGTTACAATAAGGGTACACTACTTAACCAAATTAAAAATAGTGCATGCAATAATAAGCCTCATTTGTATAAGGTCATTTGATACCATTTGGTGATGTTGCATCATGAATAATTGGAAACACGTTACAATAAGGTAACACTACTTAACCATTAATTAAAAATAAATGCAATAATAAGCATTAACCAACAGTTAACTAATGTTTCGAGTCATCATTAACTAATGGTGTTCATGTTTACTAATGTTGTTAAAGTTTACTAATGGTGTTCATGCAAACTAAGGCAATGTTGTTCATGCTACCTAGGGTCTTATACCTATCCAAAATGAGTGATTCCTTATGCTAGGAAGTACCAAGGCATTGCCAGGGCTACGTCGGGGGACCCTGACCTTGATGACCTTGTCCGTCCCGGAGGTGAGCAGATTCCCGGTGGTGGCTTCGTAGTGTATGTGCACGATGCTGTGCTTGCTGTCGTGAAAGCTCGCTGTAGGCGCTCGGCTGGAAGACACACAACACGTGGAAAACACGTGGAAATAAGCAACAAACTAATATACACACAACATATGAACGTTATTTTAATAAAGAAATAACAATTTTACCAATAATTGTAGTTATAAAAACGTAGCATGACTGAGGATGCATTGATTTGATATATTATTACTAACAGCATGAACTTTTGTGAAACAAACCACTGATCAACATGGGTATTGAATGCTAGTATGTGTATTGATTTAGAGTCATGTTACGACGCGTCACTCACTCCTCTTCCGTGATGGACTCGTGGCAGATGTCACACACTCGCACCTCAAACTCAAAACCCATGAGGGGGATGGTGGAGCGCTTGGAGGAGCACTTCCCGCATACAGCCTGCCCACATTTCCTACAGTGGTGCTGGAGAAGAGAGAAAGAAACAAGGGACTTTACCCCTCTCTAGTGGACATGAAACGGAACCGCATCTCCACAACAAAATAAACAATTGGGGTAAATATTATCACTGTGCTAGCATAGCTTGTCAAAGCGATACGGGTGAGATCATTCGAACATAACATATCAGATTGGAAAAGATAATGACACGCATGCTTTAATGCCAGAATCATTATGGCTGATGTAGGTGGACTTGTTGTATAATATCTTTTTTTTGTTGATTATTGAAGCAAATCAGACACAATTCCCTTCTACACCACATTATTTCTGATGAGCTTGCTCTAGTCAAATTACCATCAAGCCAGTATCGCTCGGCACGTGGTCTGTGACAGGAAACAGCGTAGCGGAGAGATAGAAACACATCCCTCTCAGAGAGAAACCACAACGGCTGGCTCGCACAGCCTCTTTAAAACAGCCGACGGCGGGCTAACCGTATGCCTAACCTGGTTGAACCCATTCTAAACCGATGTATAGAAATATTCTAGACAGGGAAATATTTCAATAGAGTAGGACATTAAATGTAATAGAGGTTTAAAAGGAAAATGGTATGGTTTTCTGACATTTTGGACTGCAAGCACCACTACCTCCTGGCCTTTTAAAATCTGTCTTAAATGTGTCAAATGAACAGTAAGGTAAATGTACGGTACCTGTCGCAGGCCAATCTTCTTACTGTCCCACATCTGTTTGAAGTTCCAGAAGAACGGCTGCTCGCACTTCTGACAGGAATCACTGTCCAGCCACTCTGGAGTCTGGGGGGAGAAGCAACCACACAGGTTCAATAGGCCAGCAGCGTCTATCAAGTGGGGGCCACAGTACTGTATAATAATAATAATACATAATTAACAACCCCCTAAAAAATTATTGACTTTGTATGAACGCTATCTCTATCTTCTGGACACAATGCCAACACTACTAAATGGTTTGGCAAAATAAACGTTCACAGTCTGGTAAGATGTTCAGTGACTGGTGGTGAGGAAATGGCTTTTGAAGTCAACACTCTGAGTAACAGAGGTGGGGACCATAAAGTCATAAATACCAACGGCAGTGAAATCCAACCCTTGGATCAGAAATGTACAAGGACTTTACAATTACAGTTAGGCCTTTTCGACTGTCTGTGTCTGTGGGCACGCTTGTGCGTGTCGTGTGTGTTATCTCCACAGGGGCTGACCTCTTGTCGCGTCACGTCCATGTTCCAGATAACAATGCTTCCATCCGAGCTGCAGGAGATGAGCTGGCGTGTGTGGGATGCAAAACACAGGCCCTGCACCTTGTCACTGATCCAAAAACACACACACATGAGCGCGCACGCACACGCACATACACACACACACACACGAATACGGTTCATCCTTTTAACTCATCCACTATCATAGGCATACTTTTAATATTCAAATGCAAATTAGGCATTTGAAAGCCTTTTCCATTGAATTCGTAACACCTCTAAAAACCCATATAACATGTTTGACAGTCCCCACAAGGCATTTACAAGTAGAGAAGAAGTCCATTCAATTCTCAAAACGATCAGTGAGTCATGAGTAACCAAAACACGTATTCAAAATGCACAGGCTTCACTCAACACCCCAATTACGATCATTGCGTGGCCCGACAGGCTCGGCGCAGTGCCAAGAGACTTCTAAAATCTGACAGTAAACTGTTCATACTTCCAGCCAATCGGGAAACAGCAGCCACCATAACCTGTGCTGGTTGTTTTCCCTGCAGATCATGACAGTGTTGGGCCACTCTAATTCACCTACCGGCCACAAAACATATCTCCTCTACGAGCTCGTTTGGAGATTAACATAATAGCGATTGTCATGTGTGTGTGCGTGCGTGCTTACTTGTGGCCCTGTAGCTCGATGGCGGTGCCTTTGCGTCCTCCGATGTCCCACATGATGATGGAGTTGTCCGAGCTTCCGGAAAACAGCACCCTCTGACCCGGGTCCCAACACAGGGCCGTCACATTACCTGGAATATCACACACACACACACACACACACACACACACACACACACACACACACACACACACACACACACACACACACACACACACACACACACACACACACACACACACACACACACACACACACACACACAATTAAGATGGCAGACATGACTCACTTCAATAAACCAAAGCATTTTAAGAGAAATTTGAGTCTCGTCTCTTGTCATAAACACATTTGAGGGAACAAAATCGGTACCACACACTGAATGTGGCCCCACTAAAAGCCAACTGGCTCACGAATACAGAGATATACAACGCTTGACCAGCTGTGTGAGGTAATGTGGTACAAAAAGACAACAGCAGCCATATATTATACAGTATATCCACCATCACTGTTGAAATGTGCACTAATTATTTCTAGCGACCGTTTGTGATGATGTTTTTTGGGGGGGGGTTTAGGGTGCTGTGTGTGTTTGTGTACAGACCCGTGTGCCCCTTGAAGGTGGTGACCATACTGCAGCTGTCCTGCTCCACCTTCAGGATGGTCACCTGGCCGGACTGATCGCCCACAAACGCATGTCTAGTCTCCACATCAAACCTTAGAGGATCAAGGCGGTCAAGGAGACGTAAAACTGCCCAGGCGTATACAAGGGGATCGCTACTGGATCTGATGTAGACTCACGACAGTCAAATTGATGTCATTTTTGTCTAATACATGTCTCAGACTCAGTTGATGCACTGAGCTAAGCTAAGCCAATCACCGGTTCAGTGGTTTTTGATGATTTTCCCACAATGCAGAATTAACTAATACGTCGAAGAAAAATAGAAAGCAAACGTCCTGTGAGACGGGATTTGATTTGATTATCTAATCCAATTCCTCATTCTCGAAAACAACCAAGCCTCCAATTTAAATCCAAGAGTGACATCCTGCAGTGGTCATTAGGGGTAAGAAGGAAAACAAAGAAATGCTATTGGGCTTGGTAGTCATTTAATGTAGAGGCAATAACACAATATTGTGTGTCCAATTCAAATCCATCCGGTGGATCAGACCAATGCTTTAGAACTAATCACATTAGACCAGCCAGTTGGTTAATGGTCGCTATTGATGGCCTGTACAAAGTATATTTCAGACCAGTGCCAAAGAAACTTAGTAGTAGTAGTAGTAGTGTACTCATTGGTTTAATACATAACTAACTAGTCTATAACCATCAATGGCACAGCTGAGTACGACCCCCCAATACTTCATCTGGCCATTCTAGAAACCCACTCGGCCCATCTCCTTGACAACGGGATGACAGTTGTCTATTGTTAGTCCCCTCCTTCTCTTTAGTATACAGTAGCTGGAGGCTAATCTTATCGCACTCAAAGCCCCCTCTGAAATAAGCTGAGGGAGAAACCTCAAAAGGCCTCAAAAGTAACTCTTTGACATTATAGACGAGAGCTGCCACTTGCCAAAACAAATATATCTTTAAACTCCCCGCCAAGCGAGTCTACAAAGGAGGCGGGTCGGTTGCCACTTGTTTAGCTGTCTTGGCTGCACTCCACTTAACGCAGCAGTTAAGCTGACAGGTTCATTGGGCGCACGGGTCTTAAAATCCCTGCAACAGTGAGGCATTAGCTAAGGCCTGAGCAGTTAGCCCTCCGGGGAGAGCGCACGCGCGCGCGCGCACACACACACACACACACACACACACACACACACACAAACACACATTCCCCCCCCCCCACACACACACACATATGCACTTAAATACACACACGCGCACACACACACACACTTAAATGTACACACCCCCCCCACTCCCACACACAGACACACTTAAATGTGCAGAGACATAGATAGTGTTTTACAGACACACACACACACTCTAAAATGTACCCTAACACACAAACACACACATCTCTCCCCCCCCCCCCAGTTTAGGGGAAAGGATACTGCAGGCCCGAGACGCAGGCGGCCGTGCGGTAGGTACCCAGTTGTTGGCCGCTCTCAGAGCAGTGCCAGGTGAAGTTCTTGTCCTGGCCCGTGCTCAGCACCCACTCCATCTCCAGGACGAACAGCACCACCATCACCCTGCCCTGGTGGGCTGAGAGCACCACACACACACACACACAAACACAGAGAGACCATTGAGTTAGATGCACTCACGGCGAGCACAGGCAGGAGGTGTTTCGAGGAGCAGGAAGGGGTAATATGCGTCTTGGTCGGGGAGCCCATACACAGGAGAGGGTTATGGTTTGGAGTCTAGTTTGGATAACGATCCAGAATAATTGGGAATGGTTGAAACCTTGACCCTGGGAGTCAAACTCCCTTCCCATGGACTACTCTGCTTTCCCACAATTTGAAATATATGTAAAACTGAAAAAAATAAAAATACAGAAAGTCGTGCCGCTGCATAGATATTTGGATAACCCATATTTGGCACACCATGTCACGATAAAGTGTGAGTATAGCACTTTGCGATAAACAATAAACTGTAGATACAGCTCTGATTATGCGGTTGATTGCCTCCAGGACAGAGTGTTCTAACCTCGAACATGGCTGCAGTTGTATCAAAAGCTGCAGTCAACAAGCAGTGGCTCAGTGCACAATGTGTATGATTAGTATTAATAGAATGTGCCTTCCTATTTAAACTGGACTTAAATGTTCTGCACTATTTTAAGTTCCTGAGGGCTGAACCATTTTTTGAAGTGTAGTTTAATGGTCCATCATTTTCTGGACATTGGAGAGGTTTCTGCGCTGAATCAGCACTAGTCTGTGAAAGTACAGCGCTCAGTAACCTCAGTTTGCTGATGTAAGGAATACAGTCAAAATGGCAGATGGAAGGGGTAGAGTACAAAAAACTGTACTTCACAGTAGTCCTATCTTTTTGCCAAGGAATACATTTTAAAACACACACACACAAACATATATGGTGTCTCACCCTGGTAAGTGCGGGCAGGGGTCATCTTGTTGTAGTCTTCGGCCAGGATAAACTCCTGAGAGACAGGAAACGAAAAAACATGACTCAAGAAAAAGACCCGTGTTTCAAAATGCACCACGACACCACGTGGTTCTGGATAAGGCCTTTCTGATGACAATGTTAAAGCAGCATATTCAAACAATGCATCATCAAAAGCAGTCTTGTGTATCTAACATTGACATTTGCATAACACAATATGATGTGCATATAGAATGCGTGGTTAAGTTGGTTAATTTTTAAGCTATTTAATTGGAGCAAAAGGCAAAAGTAACCAAACCTGTTCTCAGGACTAGAGAACTCAAAAATTGTCCTTCGGTCCCTTCCACAGAATTAGGATAATCAGCTTTTAGTTTTGATGCCTCTCTGTTGTTGAACATTTTACAGAGCTATCTGAATGAGCCAGAGCAGTATCGACAAGCATTTGATATTGTTTGGAAATATCTATCTCCCGATGTGATTGTTTTGCCCCAAATATATGGTTATTTGGGTTTTTGGAAAATCACTTTGTATGTTTGTGTATAATGTTTAGATTATACACTTTTTATTTATTTGGATGTAAGCTTGTCTATGCATTTTAAATATTTGGGATGATTATGTATGCATATCTTGCATTTTCTTCCTTGCCTCTTTGGAAATGTATACAGTGTTCTTTTGAAAAAGAGTTTATACTGTCAATAAGACATTACACACGCTCTGTACAAATCACCCAAATACTTACTGAACATTAATTTCCCAGAAGTTACCCAGTCAACACACCAGGGTTTATAAAAAATAAAAAAAAATCACCCAAAATCATCCCATCCAACGCTTTATAAACAATTAGCAACTCATTTATTTGATATTATATATACAACTTATACTACCAGGAAAGCCTTACCTAGAACTTTGTATAGAATAAATGAATCGGAAGGAAAGGGGAGAGGAATAGAAGCCATCTAATATAGGTCTTCCTTGAATGCTGACCGACATACGACCCCGTGGAATGGTGGAGGCAGTAACCCTAGGGGTCATTTCAGGTTGAGGAGGGTTGGTTTGGTGGGTCAACCTGGAAAGTATGAGAGAGAGAGAGAGAGAGAGAGAGAGAGAGAGAGAGAGAGAGAGAGAGAGAGAGAGAGAGAGAGAGAGAGAGAGAGAGAGAGAGAGAGAGAGAGAGAGAGAGAGAGAGAGAGAGAGAGAGAGAGAGAGAGAGAGAGAGAGAGAGAGAGAGAGAGAGAGAGAGAGAGAGCTAGCAATAGAACTTACAGAGATGCCTCCAGTGTCCATGCCCACAGACAGCCGCCTGGTCTCAGGGTTAAAGGACATGCAGGTGCAGGAGTCTGGAGAGAAAGAGAGAAAAACTTGTTTGGATTTTTGCAAATGTCACGTTCACACATGATGCGACTCCAAATTAATGGTGTTTATTTTATTTTATTGTCGTGTCAGCTTTTAAGCAGTATAGGATTTGATAAATTTGGTCTTTAGCCACTCCTAATCCATAATTCCTTTTTTGATCCAATGCCAATGATCTAATTGTAAATCCGATGCTAATCCTCACCCCGATGTGCAAAAATAATGTAAAATTTTTGCAACAGAATGTAACAATGTAACAGAATGTAACAATGTAACAGAATGTAACAAAGAAGATTACTGTAGCATTGAGGCCCAAGACCAAGCAGTCACAGCCTGGTTGAACAGTAGAGCACCAAAACTGCACTGTCCTTGCCACCACTCCCCTAGACCACAAAGAAACCTTTCAGAGCACCAGGCTCTGAGAGATACCGGGCAGCAGTCTGGGCCCACCTCAAGGAGCAGGCATAGTGAGCCAAGTGGGAACGCGAGGCTGTACACAGCTTCTACTATAGTGCCTAAACTACATTAATGGCACAAAAACAATCTACAAAATGAAACGCCATACCCAAAACCACTGAGATAAAAGGCTGAGGGGGGAGAACTGGGAGTGAGAGTGCCTTTTGAAAGTAGGAGGAAAGGAAATATGTTGCCCTTTGGCATTTGCAACAAATGACAGCAGAGACAAGCCAAAATGGCCGACATCAAACCAACCAGCAGCCCAGAGAATGGCACATCTATGAGGTCATTCTCATTGCTGACAAGTGCAGCATGGCATTGTAACAGTTTTACAATACAGTACTATCTAAATGTCAGTGATCGCCCTCCTACAAAAAGTATACTGCAATACAATTCCATGTATTGATGCAGAGAAATGAATCAGATTCCATTTATAAATGTATACTTTACAACATAATAGCATCACTATCATGATTCATCTACAAAAATATGACTCAAAATGGTGTGGCTTTAGTAAAGCTATCTTGCAACCAAAAAAATACTGGTAATCAGGCGCCTATTAATTGCTGCAACGCCATAATAAAGGGGAACACAGAAACAATCTACTCCCTCTCCTAGGAACTGAAACTGAAGGAAAACCAAGATGGTGTCGACACACAAACAGGGATCTCTGAAGTTACAAAAACCATGTCTGATTTTCAAAATTTCCCAAAGAATCATCAGACAAAGCAGTAATTACACACAAATTCAGTTGTAGGTACTGCTCACTCTGAGAAATGTGAAACAAATAATGTATCTAAAAATTCAGACTTCATTGTTAAAGACAGAAAATGTTGTTAGACACAGTTTACAGGTATATATATATATATATATATATATATATATATATATATATATATATATATATATATAACCAGGGATCTCGAAGCGACAGACTTACTTGACATGGTTTGGTAGACACTGGGCCAGTACTGACCACTGTCTCTCTTGAGCCATACTCGAATTGTCCTGGAGAGTTAAAAAGCATGTTAAGTCCTAGATAATAACTTAATCCTCTATTACAGATAACCAACACCTAATTTATTTAATGCAGTCAGTGGTATGCAACAGTAGTGGAATTAGATTTTTTCCATAATTTCTAATTATTATATATTATATTTTATTATTGGTCTCTCAGTAACGGTTTAGTTGTAAGTACAGAAATATTGTGATCATATAATCATAATTATTATGCTATTATTATGTAAAGTCGATGGTAGCTGCATATAAAATGTGTCACAAGCTGATAAATCAAAATTAAAGAAAGTACAAAGGTATAGTTATTTGGAATATTTTATGAAGTACACATTTTCAATACTGCAGAAATTTGAATGGCGTTTAGTAGAAACGACCACGCACTTGTATATAGTAGGCCAAGTATGCATCGGCATTGGTCCTATCGTGCTCAATCTGCTTCAGCAAAGAGCAGACGCAGTAGATCATTGACCAAATAAATTTGGGTGAGGGGGTGGGCAACACGCAAGGCACCATTGCCTGAAGCAATAGTGTTTTTTCCACAAACCGTAGCGAAGTTAATTCAACAATACGTTTACACTCCCATGCTGCCCTGAACATGCAGATACTAGAGTCTAGGGGCTATGGTCTCTTTAATGCACATGCGACAGCCTGTGTCCACCTTACCTGTCTTCAGAGACGCTGATCACACCGTCCTCTTTAGGAATGATTACCGCTGTAGTCACAATATCTTGAAACGCTTCGATTTTGCTCAACAGAACTGGCTTCCGAGTCTGCGGTTTGGGCTGTTCGGCCGCCATAAGGGATGCAGGAGCCTCCTTCCCTCTTTTGGTCTCTGTAACATAACACCTTATTCCATGAGCATGTCGAACACTTGTCGTTTATTGCATGCTATCCAGCAGGGCACTTGCAGCCATGCAGGGTCTAATGTTTTGACGGACGAGCGGAGATGCTGCCTGTCAGCTGACTGACTGCAATTCGTTGACAAGCTTCTCCCTGAACTCTGCAGTGGAAGTGTGTGGAATTGTATTTCCGGTAACAATGTATATGTACGTCACACCAACGTACATAAACAACTTTTTTCATTCCTGGTTAAATTATCCAGGTTAACATACTGGTGTCCATCCACAATAAGGTTTCAATTGTGTGTGACTACTAAATAGAATTTGACATTTCTCCATTCACGATAAATGCTTTTCCTGTACCATTACTTTGAAATGCACCTCGACGACAAAACCGGAAGAAGTGTCTAACTGGGCTCGTCCATGCGCACCACTCTGAAAGTGTCATTATGCACACAGTGTCCCTTTCTGTTTTATGACTTATCGGCCGGATGTTTTTCTTCTGTTTCATCCGAAGTTTTGACATTTAAGTTTAAGATACTTAAGTATCTACATATTACCGACATTGTTGTTGTCACAGCTATTTGATTGAGGGTCTTGATCTCGATCCATCTCAATTAGGCCTAATATAAGCAGGGCAGTTAACGTAGACCAGAACATGTTAGACAACTCAACATGGCTTGAGTTACTCTGTAGTTTGTAAAACCTGTGGATTCTACTAAATCCACTGCCCATGAGTAATTGATGGCCTTGCTGTCTTTGTGAAATGATCAATTGTATTGAGCAACATAATCACACATACAGTTCTAGTATTTTATAATAATTTAAGTAACTAGTTTTTATCTAACACTAATACATCGTTGATTAGTTGTGTAGTCGATGGTTAAAACATAGATAGCCCACGAAACAACGTGTCTTGTTAGCAGTTGATGTCATTGTGTGTGCACGTACGTGCACGCTCCCGTATATAGCGAAACCTTGCAGGATTATGAAACGAAATCTATTAATCGCCACATCGTTCAAAGATGAGGCTTTTGGTCGTAGATATGAAACGCCCCGCATTGTGTAAACAAAGGGGCTCGTGTAATTTTAATGAAAAGCACAATTTAGAAGCCAGATTGTTCTGCAATGTTTGGATTTTGTTCTGCTCAGTTCGTGGGCTGTCTTTCACACAAGCCTACGCCCGTGCAAAAGAAGAAATTAATGTTGATTATGCAATCGGTTCACATGGCGGACATCGAGCCCCACCACCAAGATTGCTGCTCTCAAATGGCAGATTCGCCTTTGTTTACAAATCTATCTATCCATCGTGGTTGCATTCACCGACCTAAGCGTTAAAAGCCTACATCATCATCTCGAGAATATTTTCTCGCATTCCAGTTTTCACAGCAAGCATGCGCACAGGAGAATGAGGGCTTTATCCTTATTTGGATATGGTAATTAGCGACTTCAAACAGCCTATCAGTGACCGAGTGGCTGGGCACGTGACGTTGAGAGAGTGCTCGGGAGGCGGTGTCGAGCGCGGAGCTGAGGTTAAAACCAGTGGACAAGAGACAGCGCATTCAGTGTAGGCAGAAGCAGGGACTGACAGTTGGGGGAACTTTGTTTCTATGAAACTTAGGAAAAATTGCAAAATATCACAAAAATTAACAATATCCCTCGTAAATCATTAACCTGCCCATAGGGTTGAAGGTTTTCTTTTGACTTTACATAGACAGGGCTTTGATACAGACTACTCTGACACTTTTTTTTGAAAGAATGGGTGAGACAGACAGTTAGCCAGCCAGCTAGCTAGCTAGCTGTGGGGCTGAGAGAGGCGGCAGGAGAACAAAAGATTTTTTTGCGTTTTGGCTGGTCGCACTGACACTAAGTCCATGCAGAACGTGTCATCACCATCACAATGCCCGTTTTACTTTTTCTGATAGACACGTCCGCTTCAATGAACCAGCGCACCCATCTGGGCACTACCTATCTGGACATAGCGAAAGGCGCTGTTGAGACTTTTATGAAGGTACTGTAACATCGGGACACCTTAATGTGGGGAGATCCCAAACGGGATGCTGACCATCGATGTACTTTGGAAAACTCGCCTGTCAGGATGATCTCTCGGTAACCGTAAATAATTCTTTACTATTTCCACAGCTCAGAGGGAGAGATCCGGCGAGTCGAGGGGACCGGTATATGTTGGTAAATTTTGAGGACGTTCCACTCGGAATAAAGGTAGAGTTTATTTTCGGTCACGTCCAGCTTTACATTGCGCAGATAGATTGTCCGTCCAATCGGTTCACCACGTTGTGATCAATTGTGTAGAGGAAATCTTCAGGAGGAGCTTTCATACCCCTTTTAAAACATGGCCGACATTTTGTTTCAATGTGAGCAGCAAGGAACTCTGGGTGTTATTTATACGGCGAAGTGATGTCTGGGGGAAGCATGGGAAGGGGGCACTGACTAGCCCACTTCACTTGTCCGGGGCAGTTTTGCCATAAAGTCAAGTTGAAAGTTATCACACTATTCCATCTATGATGTTTGTTCCAAATTAGCAGATAGCCCCCTATCATAGCATTGGCTTTTTCAGAAAGCGATTTTTAACCAATGCTTATCATTGCACATTAATAAGTAGTTGTCATTGTCCTCAAGGTGGGATCTGTCTGACGGCTAGACAATAATAAAATGTTAAATGAATGGTAATTGGACGCAGGGGGAGATGATATTAACCAAACTCATTGTTTTTCTTCTCTAAGGCTGGATGGAAAGAGAGCCATGCAACATTCATGACAGAATTGAGGAACCTTCAAGCAACTGGACTTACAACTATTGGCCAGTCTTTGAGGACCGCTTTTGATTTGCTCAATCTCAATAGATTAGTGACTGGCATAGACAACTATGGACAGGTACGTTGTACTGGAAAGGTAGAAAGAAAATTGATAGGGATAAAGGTTCCATGGCATGGACCCCCTCCAACCTTACTGACCACCCCTGTCCGAATTGCCCCAGTCTTACAAGCACCACACACCTCCACGTGCTGTCCAGACCAGGCCTCACAGTTCATGAAACAGTCATATGACATATCACAGCTGTACTTATCGATAGAAAGTAGTCATTTGTTTATTACATGCTCTTGAGCATTCATGCTTTATTGAATAATTATTTATTTTGTTATATATTGTCCATGAAATAATTGCGCCACAAATGCGGGACATTTATAGGTATCAGTCTTTTAATGAAAATCCTTCTAAACAAATAATATATACAATTTTGGAATGTTTCAATTAATTGCTGTTCCAATGTTCAATTGCACACAGTTTAGAACAACGTGCCATTTGAAACAATATTAGGAATTGTGTTTATGAAGACAAAGAAATGCACTGCTAGGTCTTGTAAAATGAGGTCAGAGACTGAAAGGGAAAGGTTTATAAATGTACTCTTTACTGTAATTTGGTCAAAAATTATACATAACATGTTTAAAACAGTTCTCTAAGCATATTCACAACACAGTCATGACTAATCACTCTAGACTTCCCCCTTGCAAATGTATTGCTGCTTGAAATGATACTCTGAATACATTAAGTACATCTTTTTTTACTTTACAATTCCCATGGGTTATCATTGCACACAGCGTCCAAGTAAGTATGTTATGTATGTGCCTGTAGTTGATTCTGGGCACTTTACAACACTCAAAATGAGGGGTAATTTGCACATTGTATCTGGTTTTGAGGACATCTGCCTTCCGGTGAAAGACAATGGGCGGGTGGTAAGTTGTGTGGAGTGGGTGGATGAATGTTTAACCAGCATTTCCTGAGTAACCAATTGAAAGGTCTCCTGCATCCAGGGTGAGCCGTACATGGATGCTGAATAATCCATGCCTGCGTTTCACCGGGGAGCTGTGGCTTCTAGTACTGCCGTGTCGGGCAGACATAGTACACACTTGATGTCTGAATCAAAGAGGGTCACACTCCCAATGCTTCGGCCTGCTAGATTGGGATATGCATGTCCTTCGGGGCAATCTGCTTGAATAGAGGTCTAAATAAGACGCAAATAGGGGAACAAAATATATGTATGTAAATTAACTTTTTTTTATTATTATCTTTGATCTTCTTGATATCTTCCGCTGAACTATTATGTAATTTATGGAGCCTCCTGCCAACATTTTAAGTGGAAGAAAATCTGTGGAAGAAAAGGCCACTTGTGAAGCCTGAAATGTAAGAAGCATTTATAATGTAACCTCTTACTAGATGCATATTGAGACAGTTGCGTCTCATGTGCTCCAACTGCAGAATTCTGAAGTGGGTAATAACGCTATTTAACTGATTTTTTAGCAAATACCGACATTGAAGTCCCAAACCCAGGAAGTGTGTTAGGGAAGGAAGAAAGGAGGGAGGGAGGGAGGGAGGGAGGGAGGGAGGGAGGAAGGAAGGTGTGAACGAATCCTAAACATGGTCAAGTGTTTTTCCTCTGTCGTGATAAAGAGCCCTTCAGGTTGCCAGGGTGCCATGCATGGTTGCCCCCAGTCTCTTCAGAGCGGACCTTTCCACCTACTGCCGGGGCTGTGCCAAGTAGTCTGTCGCCGCAAGACTGATAACGCTAAATGCAATGAGATGTTTCTGAGGGGGCAGATCGCATAATTGTTGGTGTGTGTGTGTGTTAGCGAGAGGGAGAGTGACGGGGCTGCCTGGGGAGGGGGGTGTGAGTGTTGATCAAACTGAACATCAGAGCTAGAATAATTGACACGATCTTGGTTTGATCTCAGGCTTGTCATCGTTGTGTGTCTGAGGATTAAGGAACCTGCATGTTCAGAAACACCGGCCACTTAACTGCCTCTGTGCCAAAGGGTCATTTCAAATATTCCCAACGTTTACAGTGGTTTTTTTCTAGAAATATTTCCTCTCATTACCACAGCTAGCCAGACTAACTGCAAAACTTATTGATGTCACCCAGCCACACTTTGGCCAAGGGGGTATTTCAGTAAAGGAGGGGGTTGGAGTGGGGTTGTCATGGAGACTATTGGTCGCTGCCGGTACAAAGTAATAGTTCTTGATTTAATATTTTTTGGCATGATTACCGGACATATAAATTGCAGAGCAAATCGCAAAGTTGAGCAAAGTCGACCTGTTTGAAATGCTTATATCATAACAGATTGAGCAGTGCACAGGGAATCTGTATGGAAACTATTATAGCACGACACAGGTCCTGATTTGACACAGACCACCATCTACTTGGCAGAATTACTCAACAGTTGCTCACAGAGCTCGGGAAGATGAACAACGATGCACTCACTGATTCATAATACCAGCAGGAAACAATGATGTTATTCCACACCACTCTTGAGAGCAGAGGGACTTTACAGAGGAGTCGCCTCATTTTGTGCTCTCCCTACCCTCTCCTGGCTTTGTGTAGAGTTCAGGTGGAGGGCGGTGGGGGGTGTGAGTGAGTATCTCTCCACATGCACTCGCACAGGCACCATCTTTGTTTTTGTCAGAGGTGCAGAGATGTATTTGGGTGTTGCTCTCCCTGCAGACTGTACTGCTATGCATTATTCCCCTAGGCCTGGGATACCTTTCTCTTGTGCTCTGTCTCCCTCTTGGTCCCTCTCTCCATCGTCTGCTTTGATAACATCCTCCAAGTGTTGTCTTTGGAACAATGCAAAGTTATTCTTCCCACAGTTTAATTGTGGTTAACCTCTTTTTATAAAGAGGCAATCAGCAATTCAATCGGCAGGAATATTGTTATGTTCTTGTGCTGAATGTTCTTGTGACGAATGTAGTACTGGTGCTTGTTTAATAAAGCCCTTTTGCCCTTTTGTTTCCTTCTGTTTTAGGGACGGAATCCATTCTTCCTCGAGCCATCGATCATCATCGCTATCACCGACGGCAACAAGCTGACAAGCGGCAGCGGCGTCCAAGACGAGGTCAGCCATAGACATCATGGGAGTGGGTAGATTGTGGGAGCGCGGCCAATCACGAGTGTTTCCTGGTTGGCACCTGTCTTCATCACACATGAATGCAAATATTTACACGGACTAGAAGTATCCACTGCGCACTCTTTGTCCTTATATCAGTCCAAAAAAAGTTTAGCACTTTGTCTGTGTATTAGTTTGGCCACCATTGTTAAGATGAGTTTACATGGAGCTTCACTACACTAAACTGTGACACTGGCGTGTGACAAAAAAAAAAACAGTCCCACGTAGTGTCATGACTGCGCAACTCCCAAGCCGTAGGTTGTTGATTTGAATCCCCCTCCATGTCTGCAGCCTACTTGTAGGCTTCCTCGAGAAAGATATCTAGCCCCGACCTGCTCCTCCTCAGTGACATGTATCTGTATTCACTGGAAAGTTGCTTTGCAACAAAAACATCCTCTCAATGACAGAATAGTAATAGTAGATTCCCCCAGACCGGCCCGTGGCTTGCCTGTCTACCTCGGCCGCACACCTCCTCCCTGTAGATCGCTTACATGTGCTGCCTCTACCAACCACGCAAACAGCAGCCAGCTGGAGCCTGTTCCTACCCACGCCCTATCAGAACTATTAATCTATACAGCAATTGTATATAGCGCTCTTAATGTGCTCTGCTCGCAACGAGCACAGACACGGTGTAGACGGGGTACACGGTTTCAGACATGCCATTCCCTTAATGGCTTCTATGGTGTCAGTTGGGCTAGCATCTGTTGTGGTGCCAGCCCCCGGTCGCCTGTAGCCGTGTAGTTGTGGTTTGGCGGGGAGATGGCACGTCTGCCGTGTGGATAATCCAGCCCTGTGATTTGTTGTTTGTTGTTCTACGTGAGCACAATGTGCGAGGCTTTAGGGAGAAAAAGGTTCTACAGAAACATGGATGTTGCACAGCCCCAGCATCGCTGTTAATTGTTGCTCCTTCAATGTTATTGTTATGTGCCTCCAAGACCTGAGGTGGAATTTTGTTCTCCCCGCACATAACCGATGCCCATTATCCTGCCTTGTAATTCACTCCTTATGTCAGACTTGTTTAACTTGGCGTGCGCTACCGCTCCCGACGCACTGGTCCATTCCAGTCCGCCTGGATCATACCGCATTGCAATGACTCGCTCGCAACCCCCTGAAGTGGTCCTTGCATGCTGAGCGACCGCTAGGCTTTGCCAATGTTTTACTATGGAGTTGAGCTTCGAAGCGCAACCCAACACCGGGGGCGCTACCCTGAGCGTAGTGGACTGCTCAGAATGTCCAACCTGATGCTGCACTCAAAGAAAATAAAAGAAGTCTGCCTTGTTTGTAAAACCAACAGAATCTCAACCCTCAAAGCTTACATTTCTGAACCTAAAGACTTAATTTCCGCGATTTTATGACATGAAAATGAAAGTGTCTTCCTCCCGACGGTTAGCGGGCTGTATTCCAAACGTGAGTGCACGCCGCATGGCTCTTACTCTTCGTGTGTGTTCCTCTAAGCCCCTTCAATAACAGTCCACATCAACGCCGGCCTTTCTCTTCCAGCTGCACCTGCCCCTCACCACCCCCCTGCCGGGCAGCGAGCTGACCAAGGAGCCCTTCCGGTGGGACCAGAGGCTGTTCTCCCTGGTGCTGCGCATCCCGGGACACGCCTCGGTGGAGCCCGAGCCCCTGGGCGGAGTCCCGCCCGACGACTCGGCCATCACCCCCATGTGTGAGGTCACAGGAGGTAAGGCGGGAGCATGTGGGAAAATCAATATAAAAAAAAAGTGTTTGGTGACTGAAGAGCCGTCAGTTGTGTTTGATCTGTTTTCCTCAGCATCTTTTGATTATTTCGATTTGAGAGAATGAAAAACGGCAGGTTGTGGATGTATTAAATCAAATTATGATTAAAATATTCCATATCAAACACTGGCGGGGATAAAAACGTTACACGTTTTTATCCCCGCCAGTGTTTGATATCTTTATTCAAAGACGGTGCTTCAAGGGGTTTTGCAGCGAAATCTCAACCCTCCTGCTGGTTCATTTGGCTTGATTAACATGATGGCATACTCCGCTAGAAACCAGAGGACTCCCACATAGGGTGAACAACGTCAATGGACAGGCGGCTGCGTTTTAAGCTGACGAGAGGAACCTGAAGAGGACGCGCTATATCTGTAGCGCCAAGATCAAAATAGCAATTTGGGAAATGTAGGCCAGAGCCTAGAGAATGAATCATCTCAGTCATTACAGAAAGAACAGGAACAATGAAAGTGTTGTTGAAGGGGGCGGGGGGGCTGCCCTGTTAGTGACGTGGTGAAAAGGTAGCCCCTGTATTGTTAACTGTAATGTTCCAAGGCCATGCTCTCATGGCCACTTGAGACACAGAGACACTTCAAGTGCTGTCGGGACTGGTCTATCAACCAGGTAATCGGAATCGAGAAGGTCAATGTAACCTGCAAGGAAACAAAAATACCCAGTCGTTTGTTTCCCCAATCTGTTTTCTTTGGGCTAGGTGCGATTTTTGTCCCGACAGTAACAAACGCGCCGCTGTAGAGGAATGAGTCCCGTCAGATGGAGCCTTGAAATCCCCTTGGCCCCAAATAAATAAATACACTTAAAAAGAAAAAGGCGCCGAACCATTGTGTTGTAAAAAAAAATAAAAATAATTACTTCCCACGTCATCACCGCCAGGCTTCCTGCTTTCCAAGGAGAAGCAGAATGCCCTTCATGGCCCGGTTCCCACAGACGGTAGGCAGGTGTCGCAACGTGGCCGCCTGTCTATTACTGCTGAGGCCGGCAGCTGGGTGTGGCCTGGCGGTCTGATGATGCGGCCGTACTAGGCAGCTCGACAAGTTTATCATTACCTGCTGCTGGTTTCAGTGGTGCCTCTGCGCTGCACTACAATGAACAAAGGGCACTGGATGTGTATCATTATACAGTCATAATTGTTGGCTGGTATGCATTGCAAAAGTGTGTTCATTTTCGAGTAGATGCATGTTTTTTTTAACAGGCCTTTTCCATCTGTGTGTGTGTGTTCTTGCAGGGCGTTCCTACAGCGTCTTCTCCCAGCGCATGCTGAACCAGTGTCTGGAGTCCCTGGTGCAGAAGATCCAGAGCGGCGTGGTGATCAACTTTGAGAAGTCGGGCCCCGACCCGCCCCCCATCGAGGGTGAGTCATCGCCGACGTGTCCCCACGCCGCCGGGAGAAACTTGTTTAGACCGCCGTAACCGACGGGTCGTATTCAGCCAACTACAATACGCCCTGTTCACCTCTCGACCGAGCGTCCCCTCTCGCCGCCGGGCCCCAAACCACGAGTCAATATTCAAAAAAGATACTCTATGAAAATCCCTCCTACTTATTAAAGACGACTCCAACGCACTGTTGTGAAAGCCTTGGGCAGTATCTGCCCCTGCATGCTTCTGCTATTTCGAGCGATGGCTGGCTGAGGAAATGTGTGTTTTCTATACTCTACGGAAACTCTGGTTAAAGCCACATTTTCGGAGAAGGCGTCCTTAGATAACGGGACGGGAGACGATTCTGGCGCTAGCGAGCCCAGTTCTAGTAAATAACAAACCACCCTGGGTCATACACAACCATTGACCACACTGTTCTCTATTGGAGCCATTGTGTCTAATATCCTTCTGGATCTGTTCCACTCGTTTCTGTGTTTCAGACGCCCCTCCTGAAGTGAAGTCGGGCCCCCAGCCGTGGCATTGCTGTCACAAGCTCATCTACGTACGCCCCAACCCCAAGACCGGTGTGCCCATAGGACACTGGCCCATCCCAGAGGCCTTCTGGCCCGACCAGAACTCCCCCACTCTGGTGAGAAGAACGGGGGGAAACCATTACTCAGTATTAAGTGTATTTCAGAACATTGCATGTTGCGATTAATACTAGCAATGATCCATTCCTGTATGGGAAATGTTAGGGCTGACACGATTATTCGATTAATCGATTAGTCTAATTATAATTAAAAATTATGCTAATCGGGTGTTCATTAAGTCATTTCCCATGTAGAAGTAAGAACCATTTGCTGCTCAATGTTGCAGTTCAAATATTTGCTTCATGATTCTTTATAAAAGGAATAGTTTTCTTGGCTGCTTGTCAGATATAGCCAGGCCATTTAAGAGCTCTATTTGTACTCTGTTAACTCTAAATGGCATTTGCTGTATTTAATAACATTTTATAGAATAAACGATTTAAGCCCAAAAAAATAATGTTGGATTAATCGACTGGTGTTAGCTGCAGCATTAGTGCTTTAATGTCAACCTGGGACTCTGATGTTGAGCCGGTCCCACGGATCGGGGATGTTTACTGGTTTCTAACGCATGCTGCCATGCTGTGTTCTTCCTCCGGGGGCAGCCTCCTCGCTCGGCGCACCCCCACGTGCACTTCTCCTGCCTGGACGCCGAGCCCATGGTCATAGACAAGGTGCCCTTTGACAAGTACGAGCTGGAGCCGTCGCCGCTCACCCAGTACATCCTGGAGAGGAAGTCCCCCCACACCTGCTGGCAGGTGGGCCACACACACGCACGCACACGCACACGCGCACGCGCACACGCACACGCGCACACACACACATCGCCCACACGCACACACACACACACATCGCACACACGCACACACACATCTCCCACACGCACACACACATCTCCCACACGCACACATCACACACATCGCCCACACACACACACATCACACACACACACATCACACACATCGCCCGCACACACACACACATCACACACATCGCCCGCACACACACACATCGCCCGCGCACACACTGCACGTTAATCCACTATGGGCGGAGGGCCGCAAATGGAAAAAAATTAAATGGGAAATGAAATACTGTCAATCAACATCGAAAAGATGTTGATTGAACCAGTGGTGGCCAGCTTCCTTTTCTTGCTTGTGAGCCCGATTCTTTTGTCAGGACTTCTTGTTTCCCCATCCCATCGCACTGTGCGTTTGCTCTCCCGCATATCGTTTTAGACCCATCAACACCTGACCGTATCATCAATGTCCGAGTCAAGTGAAAAAAAACGTTCAAATATCTATAGCTTATAAACAAGCCGTTCCCAGCGAACCCATATGCAAATCATTTCAAGTTTGAGGAAAAACCCTGTTGCTTACCCTGATGGCTTCCTTCCCCTCTCCCTGTAGGTGTTTGTGTGTAACAGTGCCAAATACAGTGACCTGGGCCAGCCCTTTGGTTACCTGAAGGCCAGTACGGCCCTCAACTGTGTCAACCTTTTTGTGATGCCCTATAACTACCCCGTGCTGCTGCCCCTGCTAGGTAAGACCTGCCCAGAGTCCCCCCTGTAAATGAATAACTTGATAATGCTATGAGCAGTACAGATGATGTAGCAGACCATGAGAGGGAAATGTTTAACGCGTGCCCCAGCACGCCGTGTTGTGACATGTCGTTTCCGCTTGTTTAAAACAACACAATGTTCTCCTTTTGCAGATGATTTGATCAAAGTGCACAAGTTCAAACCTACCATCAAATGGCGGCAGTCCTTTGAAAACTACCTAAAGTCTATGCCTCCGTATTACATTGGGGTGAGCACTACTGACGCCCGCATTGCACTACATGTATTTCCTGTTATTATTATTTCCCGCGTGTTGTTTAGTTCCCTCCATTCACGTTTTCTGTTTTTTGCGTTCAATAGCCTCTGAAGAAGGCACTGAGGATCATGGGAGCTCCCAACCTGCTGGCCGACAACGAGTACGGCCTCAGCTACAGCGTGGTGTCCTACCTCAAGAAGCTGAGCCAACAGGTACGACTTCTCTTTGAGCGGGCGTGGTAACCCCGAGGAACGCCCCCTGCTTTGACGCTACGCCATCAACGCCCCCCCCCCCCCCCCCTCGCTCCATTCGAAGTCGCCAATTCGTCGTTGTTGTGGTTGTCTCCCCGCAGTCTAAGATCGAGTACGACCGGCTCATAGCCTCCATCGGGAAGAAGCCCCCGCCGGAGCCCGGCATCAAGGTGCGCTGGCGGGGCGGGGGGGCCATCTCCCTGGCCCAGCGCCGGGACTTCAACCAGCTGCTGCAGAGCATCACCGGGGAGTCGGCCTCCCTACCCCAGGAGCTCAGCTCCAAGGAGTTCCAGGGCTTCCACCTGGCGCTGCTCAACAAGGTGGGATTTGGCGGGGTCTCAATTGGCTGTAGTCCTCGCTTTGTTTTAGAACCGGAGAAAATCCCCCCCCGAGACCTAAGATAACACCAAACACGACACTGTGTGCTAGGATGTGTTTTTTGGTCGATAGAAAATAATAGGAATCGCTTGATCTCGCTTGATCATTTTGTAAAGTATTCCTTTATTTTTGGCATTATATACAGTATAATAATAGTATAATAATTATATTATATACAGTCATTTTTATCAGGTCGGTTGAAATATTTATTTTCAAAACTGTTGAATGACTAAACTGGTTCCTTAGTAGGGCTTCCCTACGAATAATATGCAATGCACACAATATGTTTCATGCCAATACGGTCTTACCCAGTGTGCGCAGCAGCCATGGCCTTGTTCAGATCTCACAGGGTGGTAACGATGTTTCAGATAAAGCTCTATGTTCGATCCACACACGCACTCCATCCCTCACCCTCCAATCTTCGCCCCTCCAGACCCTGAAGCCGCAGAGCTTGAGGAACCCCTACGACATCCCCCGCAGCCAGCTGCTGGACCAGCTCAGCCGCATGAGGAGGAACCTGCTCCACGCCGGCGTCTGCTCGCTGCGGGGACAGGACCCAGGTAGGCCCCACAGAGCGCGCGCGCGTCTGTCTGTGTCTGTGTCTGTGTCTGTGTGTGCATGTACCCAGGACTCTCGCGTGTATCTCAAGTGCTTCATGGATCAACTGTTCATACAAAACGCCGGCCCTCTGATGATGTGCATCTGTCGCCCCCGCCCAGACCAGCTCCACAGCGTGCCGATCGCCCAGATGGGGAACTACCAGGACTTCCTGAAGGCGGCGCCGCAGCCGCTCCGAGACCCCGACCCGGAGCAGCCCAAGAGGCTGCACACGTTCGGCAACCCCTTCAAACTGGACAAGAAGGTACGGCCGCTCCCCCACCCTCTGCCCAGATACAGGTTCTGCGTCTTCTAAAGAATCGAGGACAGAGAAACTCTGCGTTGGTTGTCCACAGGGCTTTGTTGGACGGTTTGCAGCCCCTTGCCGTCCTCACTAAAGTCATGTTGAGTTATAATTCAACTGGTCAATTCTACACACCTTTTTATTGCTTTACTTGTGATACTGTCTCTGTTATACCATACTGTTTGCTTCTTTAGTCATGGGACTTATTCAGTATCCATGGAGTACCCTTTTATGGCCACCGATCAGCTGCAGTGTTCTTGAGTTTACACTACAGGAGCTAACCTTAACCTCTCTCCCTCTCTCTCTCTCTCGCTCTCTTTCTCTCTCTCAGGGCATGATGATCGACGAGGCGGATGAGTTTGTGACGGGCCCCCAGAACAAGGGGAAGAGGCCCCAGGGCGAGAGCAGCCCCATGCAGGGCGGCGGCCCCAAGAGACGGCGCTGCATGTCCCCTCTGCTGCGCCTGGGCAGGGCCTACACTCCCCCGGTCACCCCTCCGGCTAGCCCCAGACCCACGGCCGGTGAGTTTGACCCACACATTCACGCCCCCTAATGCTAATGCAAAATTGTGAATACAATGCAACATTTGCAATGCATATTGTTGGGTTCGGAATTGGAGCTGTGGTACAGAAAGCTTTTCTCAAAGAAGGATGTAAACGAAGGCCCGGCTCTTTGGGGGGGTATTAGGGGCCCGGCGCTATCGGGGGGGCATTGGGAGACCCCTGTGCCCCACCCAAGAAAGCAAGCCCAGTTCCAGGTTTCAATGGCCCCCCTCTTGCGTTCACACTCCCCAACGTGGACTTTAGCAACACCTTGTGGTTCAACAAGAGCCTGCATCAGTAGACTCAACGTGAGCCACGTTTAGTCTACTGGTTGTACCAAATAGTACAACCTACAGACGGTCATATATACAACGGCGGGCGCGGTATATATGACCCGCTGTAGGATTGACTATAATAAATAACGTGATCAGTAGACGTTAAAAGATGTTAACCCGTCACCGTCTGCCGTGTGCCCCCTCCAGACGGGGAGAGCAGCGACGGCGAGCCGGACTTCATCATCAACCACCTGAACGAGAACCACTACACCCCCGAGAGGAGCTCGGACCAGGACCCGGACTCCCCCGGCCCCGCGCCCACGCCCCTGGACCCCCTAGAGAACCACGCGGCGGCCGCGCCGTCCCGGCCGCCGGCCGCCCTAGGAGCCGAGGAGGAGGAGGAGCAGGAGGATGACGTGGAGGCCGTGGACGACGACGACGACGACGACGACAATGTGCTGATGATGGAGCTGGAGGAGGACGTGGAGAACGGCGGCGCCCGGGACGAGGAGTACCCGTCCGGGGGCGAGGGCGCGGGGGACAGCGGCGGGCTCTCGCCGGAGCTCCGTCCGCAGCGCTACCTGTCGCCGTCGGCCCTCAAGAGGCAGATCCTCAACGACTGCATCGAGGTCAACAACCAGCTGAGGGCCCTTATCACCAAGGAGATCAGGAAGCCGGGCAGACGTAGGTCCCCCCCCCCCACCTGCCTCTCCTCGTCACACCTGAATCAGTCGACCGCTGTGGGCGTTTGTTTTCAATGCAACTATTTGCATTGAAAACAAACGCAATCAGATTCACTCTTGTCCTCTCATTTTGCATAAGCTTTTCGGTGTCGTCTATTCTATCCCACCGACGCATATTCATAGAAATGGGCTAATGTCTAACATGGTTGGTTGCGTTTAAGAGATGAGTATTAAAAATACTGTTAAACAGTTGGGTGTTCTCCATTACGACCTCAATCTGGTCTTTGACTGACTACATATTACTATAGTAAGGAAACTCCCACTCAATCTGCCGTGAGGTTATTTGTCTGCTTGTCTTGAGTGTGGTACAGTGTGTAGTAACCCGTCTCCCTCCTGTTCTGTTGACCGCAGACTACGACAAGATCTTCCACTTCTTGAAGCAGATCCAGGGAACTCTGGACACGCGGCTCATCTTCATCCAGAACATCATCAAAGAGGCAGCCAGGTGAGGTCGCATTCAAAACATGCAAAACGCGCACAATTTCCATAGGAAATTAATTTTACATTTACATTTACGACATAGCTTTGTCTGAATGACATTTTACTCGGGTGAACCAGCTGTGTGTTTATCCTTCTCTTCTCCTCACACTTTTTTCCAATCGACCCAGGTTCAAGAAGAGGGTTCTCATCGAGCAGCTGGAGAACTTTCTAGAAGAGATCCACAACAGAGCCAATAACATGAACCACATGGAAGCGCTCTGAGTCCCCCTGGTGCTCAACAGAACCCTCTCCAACAACCCTGTCGTCCTCCCCTTTCCACGACAACCATCAGAGACGGGCCGAACAAAAACGCCCTCCAAACTCCGCCAGAATCCACCGGTCGCCTGCTCCAGTAGAGCCTCCTTCTTTGTCATGTTGACATCGGGCGGGGGGGCTTTTACGGGAACCAAAACGAGGGAAATGGACCAGCAGGGAGCTTTGGGCTTGGCTGACGGCGGTTATTTTGCGCAGGGTTAATAACGATAGCACTTGGGATATGGGGCTGGCCCACTCAATCGAATTGCCCGGCCTGTTTGTAAAGATCATGTCCACATTCCATGTTCCCTAAGCCGCAAAGGAAACGTTTGCCGTTTTGGTTTAAAGTTGGGATCCAAAACACGAGAAGGGACTAAAAAGGGTGGATAGAAATGTTTTTTTTGGGGGGGGGGGGGGGGGGGCAGTTAAGTTGTCTTGGGGGTGTACCCCTTCAATCTCCGCTGGCCCCTCCCGCTCCATCTGTTTAGCGAGGGCTCTAAACGACAGTCTTAATGCACTTGTTGGTGAACCCATTCTCAGTGGTGTAACCGTTACTGTTGAACTTTGTTTGTCACTATTACCACTCCTGTAATGGCAAAAAGAAAAGCACTCCATTGACCGACTGAGCGAAACGAGCACCGCTAAGTGCAATTTAATTATTTCGACGTGTGGGCTTCCTACCTTGAATGACTTGGAAAGAAAAGCATATAAAGGTTACATCTGAATTGGTTACCCCCCCCCCCCCCCCCCTAGAGCAATATTGTGATGACCTTGGCAGTTCTATGCTTTTTTTTTATCTTTTCTTTTTTTAAAGCAATACATGAATTTATTTAGTCTGGTCACCAGAGAGCCAAGCCTTTAGAAACATGCACACTATTGGAGGAGGAAAAACCGTTAATGTACAGGGACTAAGCTCAGGAACGGACACTAATGCATTGCAGTTGGCAATGTCCTCAGCATTAGTTAACAAACATATATTATTTTTTTTACTTTATTGTGATCTTTCAACGGTTAAAGTGCAATGGCTCCAGTTGTGGGGGGGAGGCGTGGAGGGACAACCTGTCCTTGCCGGTAGCTGCCAAATAATTCATTTCTATCCGCTACTTTGCCTCAAATCCCAATCAAATTTCTTTGGCTCCTACTGATCGAGTAACTTGCTTTAGCGACATGTTTGTGGTTATGTTAGGAAGGAGGGGGTTATTTTAGCATCGACATGACCTTTTTAAACGGTTGAGCTCATTGGTCTTCACTGACGACTCCGTGGCCCAGCCCCAACGGTCAGAGCGGAAGTGGGGGGGGTGGATCCGTGGTCTGAGAGGAGACTGCTCTCTTCCCCTTCCTTCTTCCATGGACAGGGACCAAAATCTGCCATACTTGTCTTTTTTTTGTTGTTTGTGAATGAGGACGCTACCAAATGAAAGTATTTTGAATACACTGTATAGCTGTAAATAACCCTAGAGTACTATTTAAAAAAAGAGAATGTTCAGTGGAAATGGCCTTTTTTTTGTAAGTATTTCCATGAATAAAGTTTCTATTTTACACTGTGAAGGGCCATGTAAATAAAGTGTCACATTGTTCTGTAACGGAGTTCCCCCATGCTTTATTTGTGTGCTGTGTTGGAGAGACTGCAGCCTCTGGATGACGGGAGGTGGGAGAAAGATACCACAAACAGCTGGGGTGTAAAAAGAAGATGTAGTAAAAGTTTATTTACAGATATTTACATAAAAAATAGATAGTCCCTCTTCCTGGAGTGTGTGGACCGTCCTGCAGGTCCATAATAAATACAGATGGGGGGGGGGGGTGTGTTTGTGTCTGCACTCATGAGATGTTGGGGGGGGGAGGGGGGTGCATGAGTCCTGGTTGTTCCTCACGGTGCTTGCTCCGCTGGATTCGTCACTCGTCCCATAAACAAGATGGACCCTATATGAAGGACACCAAAACAAAGCATTAACGTGTTATGCAAACAAACCATATATTTACGTTGTGTCAAGCAGCCCAATACACAACTCCACTCTCCCCTCCATGTAACACAACATGGGATCATATGAAGGAGCCCAGCTCAATACCTGTGTTTACTTGTCGAAGAATAAATACAAAGGGCCGGTCAGCCTTGAAGACCGGTGCACGGGATCGCTTCAGGAGCACCATCGCTGCATGGCAGGCAGAGATAACAAGTGTTATGATTACAACCGTATTGGCGGGGAGGTCAAACCTGCCGAGACGCGAGCCTGTATGCACGATGGGACCTGTGTGCCATTAGATTGCTACTCCGTCTTTCAGCTCTGCCTTAAAATGTTTTTTTTTAGCACGGATGGCTCACCCGTAGCAGCCGCTGCCTTTGTGCCGTCTTCTGTGACCTCTATGCTCGCTTCGTGAAACGCTTCGGAGACATAGAGACCCTCCTCCACTGTGTGTGTGTGGGGGGGGGGGGGGGGAGAGGGAGTGAGAGAGAGAGAGGGGGGGAAACGTGAGTCATCTGTCAAACACATCTGTTGCCGGTTTAGTTTTCGAGGGAGCCAAACACCCTTGAGAGATGTGAGGCTTGTGCTGGTGTTTACCTGATATGCCAGTGAAGTCTGCTGCGGTCGGGCTGAAGGCGTCGATGATACCGACGGAGGGAAGCACTGACCTCAGGTTGAATTTGTTTTGCATTTTGAACCTGGGAACCGAGCAGTTTTCATAGGAACGTTAACAATCGGGGACACCACAAATGATTCAGGATGGGCGGTGGGGGGGTTAAGAAGCAGTTGTGAAAGTCTGCCAATGATTTCTGATTTACGCACACAGAAAAACCGAGTCGTAAATCGTGGTTGATCCTCTGTGCTCCCCCCTATTATAAGTATCAGTAAATCAGGACGACCTCTGGATCGCTGGGGCTCACTTGGGTAAAAAGACGTCCATCTTGGTCCTCCGCAGGCCCGTGTCCCAGGACGCCACCTGGCGGGGGCTGAGCTGGGCCTCCAGCGAGGACAGGGGAGTCTTCCGGTCGCTGGGCAGGGCCAGCAGCAGGCTGAGGCTCCTGCCCAGGTAGGGCAGCTCCACCACCGTGTACCGCTGCTCCGACGCGCTGCGGAACTGGCCTACAACACAGAACACCACAATTGTAACATAATTGTATTAATGTGCAACGCCGCGATACAGTGTCCATGGTTACTGCTTTACTAATGTTTAGTGATTTTACTCGGTTGTATGTTTCTAACCCGATCCAACTCACACTATATTCAGAATTCCTAAGAGGTATTCAGAACAAATCTTTACGTCTCGCTTGTGGCTGTTTTGTTCTAGGTCTGGATTCATGTATTTGGCAAAGAGACGTGTCTTACCAAAGTTGACCTCGGTCGCCTGGTACATCATGGGCACCTTGACCGCGCTCCCGTCCGTGAGGGTGAAGGGCAGGTTCTGGGTGTTGGTGAAGAGGAACTGCTTCTGCCAGATCCCCCGGAAGGCCACCGTGTTGACCAGGGCCATCTGTAGCCGCTGGCCCCACCACGGGGCCTCTCCCTGGGCCTCGCCAGAGCCCGACAGCTCCCCGCTGCTGCTACCCGACTGGATGGGCCACGTCTCATCTGTGACAAACACATTTTTCATGAATTACCAAGTCCGACTTACATTAAGCAATCAAAGAGCAGCAACATACAAATGTCTGCCAAAGCAAGAGAGAGGCAGAGGTAATAATAATAATACAACAAATTGTAATAGCGCTTTTCTAAATGCTCAAAGACGCTTCACAATAGCACCTAATCATACGAAACAAAAAAACAAAACAAAACAGAAAGTTTAAAGGTTAAAAGCAAGGGTGAAAAGGTGTGTTTTGAGGGCTATTTTGAAGGATGAAAGAGAGTTGGCATTGTGGATGTCGTTGGGGACGGCATTCCAGAGAGAGGGGAGGGAGGTAAGCATAGCTGATCACAGAGAAGCCCACAGAGGCACACAGAAGCATTTTCAGTCCATTAACATCCACCACCATGTAGTGATGCTGAGTGGCCTACCAGTGCTGCGTTGGTGTCCCAGTCGCCCCGGGATGGGCGACCCCAGCGGGCTGTGGGTTTGGTTGGGCTGGCTGAAGCTGGAACGGACCAGGCGGGTGTTGGCCCAGGCCTCGGCGTGGTGCTTGAACTCTGACAGCAGCTGGACGCCACTCTGGATGAACAGGGCCGTGGCCTGCTGGAGCCACATGCCCTGGCTGGAGTTACCAACGCTGCCCTGCAGATGCACCAGGAAGGGCTGCACCTGCACGTCTGCCAGGAAGGAAGGGGAGAGGTCCTTAGTGTGAAGTCGTACAGATCTTTCATGTTGTAAGTTCAGAGTTCAACTTGACAGGAGTTCAGTTTTAATCTTTCTTTTTTTGCTGAAATGAAAGCCAGCAGCACACTATTCTCTAGTCTATAGCCACACACAAAGCTACGGTCAATAAAATAGGCCCATGCAGTACACAGTATATTGATTTTTCAGTAAATGCCATGAGTAAAGTAGTAGCGCTTGTCCAACAACAGCCTCGCCATCCATCAACTGTTTGCAACAGCTTCCGAAAAAACTACGTCTCGGACATAAATCTGAGCAACCATTAATGAAAAGGTCAAATGAAATCCCTGGATCAGGAATGGAGAGAAACAAAAGAGCCAATGCAATAGTTCCTCAACTGAATCTCTCCCAGACAATCCACCTCCTCTGTGGGCCTGCTGAGTGAATCAGAACTGACTGATGCTGATCTTCAGGCCAGAGTTCTACCGCAGTGGTGGTCTCATCTGATACGCTGCCATAACATGTCATGATGATCCAAATCTAAATCAAAGCCACATTAATGGCCCTTCTAGGGCCAAATCTGCACAATATCAACGAGTGCACAACATCCATCGCACGCAGCTGTTTATGATCAACGACCACCGCAAAACAAAATAACACAGAGTACAGTACACTGACGAGCTCTGCCGAGAGGTGGCGCCTGCGACGTGAAACGAGAGAATTGAGTTAGTTCTCTCAATGACCCACACGACCCAACCTCAAACGTCCATTGAGGCAAACTGCGGACAGCCAGTCCAAGCCCTCGTTGGTTAGGGGGTTGGAGTCACAAAGAGGGTGAAGGGAAGCGTTTTGGAATCAATAACCCCTGAATTCCCCCCCCCCCCTTAACGCAGTAGTGTGGTTGAGTCACAGAGAATATGTAAGGAACAAACCACGACGGGGTGTCCAGTTATCGGATAATAAAGTACTACACTACAGGGGTGGGCATGCGGCCGGGGGTACACTGAGGGGGGCTGACCACAGCATTGATTCAGAACTGTTAAAAGGCAGAGGGGGGTCCTGTTATGGAAAAATAATTCACACCCTCAGAGTGTCGACCCATCAGGATCAAGTATTTTAAAATGCATTTTGTGTATAATACATACGATGATATTGTTGTAATGTTATAACAAATCCACCCCCCCCCTGCCCCCCTTCCCTTCCCACCCTCCTGGGGACTCCCTAGACGTGGGCCCCGGCAGTGGGAGAGCGGAGGGTAAGGAGATTAGCGTGGCGGAGAGCGAGAGGGCCAGGGGCATTATGGCTCCAGACACCGCCGGGCTCTGCACCGGGCCCCGCGGGACCAGACCCGGCACGCCCCCCCCCGTCCCCCCACCCCGTCCCCCCCACCCCGTCCCCCCGCCACCTGGCACCGGAGGCACGGCCCCGGGAGGGATCCCACGCCGAGGGCCAAGGTGTCAGCGGGTCCGGTGGAGAACACACCGGACTGGCCACCATGCCTCAATGTGGCCAAGCAGGCCTGCAGACTGGTGTGTTCGCCACCTTCCTCGGGGAAGGCTTTGCAGATATGTTTACCTCTTTCCTGTATTCCACCACTCTAAGGCCCAAACCCATTTCTACCCCTTACCCCTTCCCCTTACCCCTCCCCCTTACCCCTTCAAAACAAGGGTGAGGGGTAAGGGGAAGGGGTAGAAATGGGATTGGGCCTAAAGGTGTATGCCTACTGGGTGGCTGGAAGGCACCTCTATCGGTGAATACGGACAGCACTCATCCAGCACTTTTATCAAAAGTAGGTGAGTAGGTATGTAGGCTAAGAGCCTTCAAGTCGTGGGAACATGACGATTGTTTGGCAATCATCTCATGTTGGGTTCTAAAATGTTATAAAACGATAAACAGCGACCGTGTCAAATGTCAAACGTTTGCGATTGCACGGTGAGTTAAAGTTAACATCCTGCATCGGTTGTCCATAGACAATACATTATCAACACCAGAGCATCCCTGCTGTCGCCTCGCCTTAGCCTCTGAACCCTTTGTGTGTGTGTGTGTGTGTGAAGGGGGGGGGGGGACAGCTCCATCCCCTTGTCGACCGCCGCTCCGACAAGAGGGGGGGTAGTGTCCTACCATTCATGTTGTATCCGAGGGCCTCTTCCAGCTGAGCCAGCGTACTCCCCCGGGCTCCGAGCTGCAGCAGCCCCAAGGACAGCGAGACGCTCACCGGCGACACGATCAGGTTGGAGTTGTTCTCCGTCTCGGTGAGCGTTTGGTAGAGGCTGACGGCGAAGCGGTTGTGCAACTCCCTCATGTTGTCCTGGAGGCTGCCACCGTGGCTCTGGGCTCGCCCCGCCAGACACAGGCACAGGAAGAGAGAGGCCGTCGAGAGGGGACCCATGGCCACACGTCGGGGGAAAGGGTCCGAGAAGGTTGTGAGAAGAGTTTTGAATTCGGGTTGATTGGGATCACTGAATAAAGGAGGAGAAACATGCATATTGAGGTGGGCCTCTACGGATGTTGAGTTAAGGGGGACACTAGTGTCCACATTGAAGTTCCCGTAGGCTTATGGGACATTTCACAGAGATGTTTTGAGGTGAGTTGCTCACCTGAACTGTAAAAGGTCAGTTTAACCTAACTATTATAGTGGATTAGGGTTAGTCCAAAACAAAACAAAAATAAATGGGGAAATAACAACTAGAGCAAGATTGCCTGTTTGACAAATGTAATATGAATATTATCTGCAGACTAGCTGAAATTGCACAAGAATAACCACACTTTCTGATCATCATAGACCACCATTCTACAGATAAAGAAGTAGTCTCTGAAACATTGACAAAAACAAATATGTATTGCAGTGTTTTTATGAGAAAACGAATACAGGATAAAAACGAATTTGTTTTTAAGATAAGTTTTCTTCCCATCATCTCACTTAAGGGCCACTTACCTCACGTTGACTTTAGAATCCCACTTTGAATGCTTCTGCAAACCAAAGGTGTGCGCGTATCTACTCTCTAGCGTGCAAGTGTCTACTCTGTGCAGCTGCTGTGCGTTGCTGCTCACTGCTGTCACTTCTTCAGGTCGCTCCCTTATGGAGGAACTCTTTCCAGTCAGGCGACCACGTTTCAAAGCAATGCTGCGTGTTTCGTGGTCTTTGTCGGCGATGTCCGTACCACTCGGTCAGAATTCCTCCCTCCACCGCACTATAAGAAGCCGGTGAAGGGAGGCACGTCGCAGCACAGCAAATCCCAAACCGAGCTGTGGGCGCACACACACACACACACACACACACACACACACACACACACACACACACACACACACACACACACACACACACACACACACACACACACACACACACACACACACACGCACACACACACACGCACGCGCACACACGCGCTTGCAACCCCCCCCCCCCCACACACACACACACAAAGACAAACAATTCGCCCGGGCGTTTGATCATCAATAGACATCTTCAAAAGGAATACAAGTGTAGAACCGTC
>NC_082401.1:16502501-16505001 GCF_031168955.1 Gadus macrocephalus | reverse complement strand
TTAAAAAAAAAAAGGCTCTACACGTCATGGCTGCTATAAGATGAAATCAAATCCTGTTGAGAATAAAAAATAAGAAATAAATAAATGGTGGCAATGTTAAAAGAGGGGCAAACAGACAGGTACATTATAATATAACTGGATCTATCCTGTCACCTGGTCCATGGACATGGAGTATAATAATAATAAACATCACACATATCATCTAGCTTAAATTCAGATATAAAATAATCATAAAACACAAATACAAAGCATATGAGGACACATAGAAAACCACATTGCCAGGTTGTCAGTTTGTCTATTGACTGTTATGTCCATTGATTGGCAGCAGGGGGCAGGGCAGAGCGGTTGTCGGTGGTCAATCCCTCCGTCCATCCAGATCCTTAATGCCTGCTTCTTTCTGGTTAAAGGTCGGGAGGCGGGAGCCAATCCCAGGGAGGAACCCTGAATGCATAGCAATCCAGTCAATCGCATGGTCTGACGCACACACACACACACACACAGACAGACGCACACACACACGCACACACGGACACACACGCACAGACACACACACACATACAGACAGACGCACACACACACACATACACACACACGCACAGACACACGTACAGTCAGACGCACACACATACACACACACACACACACAGGCACACACACAGGCACACACACACGCACAGACACACATACGCACACGGACACACACAGACACGCATTCACGCAAACACACACACACACGCAAACACAAATGCAGACGCACGCACACATACACGCAAAAGCATGCTTCACGCACGCTTGCACGCAGACACTGGCTGTCTGGAAACCCGGAGATTCCGGGAGATTCCGGGTTCTCCAATTGAGCCAAACTTCGATGGATGAGGCCAGACTTCTCCAGCCGTAGACTCAGAAAAACACATGGAGGACAACCGTCACACAGAGAGGACAGCCATCATGCAGACTCCTACAAGGATCCTACAACTTGAATCCAACTCAGAAAAGTCAAAGCCAACCATCCCCTTGTCGACCGCCGCTCCAACAAGCTTATGTCCTCATATGTAGAACTCCTGGTCCTCCTCCAGCGCATCGCCCAGCGCTTCGAGCTGCACGTGCTCCACCGACCCGCCCAGACTGTTGGAGCTGTCCCATTGGCTGAGGGAGACGTCACTCGGGGAGGTGGTGCCGCCGGTGGACGCCGTGTTGAAGCAGAGCGAGCTCTGAGGGCGCGCCGGCGTCCTGATCCACGCCGACGGCGTGCTCTTCACCGATAGGCTGCTAGTCCTGACGGGGACGCGGGGCCGGCCCGCCGCCGCCACAGGCGCCGCCCTTTTCACCGTGGCGAAGGCGTGGGCGTGGGGGGGGCGGGCCGGGGGAGAGGCAGCGGCCCGCCTCCTCAGACGAAGCGGAGGACGGCCGCACGTATGCCGACACCACGCTGAGGTCGGCCCCGCCCCCCCCCGCCGCCGCCGCCGCCGCGTCCACCTGGTGGCCCGTGTCCACGTCCGTCTCCTCGGCGCCCACCAGAGCGTCCAGGTTGAGGCGGAACGCGGGGACGAGGGGCGAGCTGCACGGGGGGAGGAGGGGCTGGCGGGGGGTCCGGCCGCGGTGGGGGGGGGAGGGGGCGGGGCCGGAGGCGGGGGAGGAGCAGGTGGAGCGGGAGGAGCCGGCCCCGGGGCCCTGGGTGGGCAGGGAGTAGAGCGAGCCCGAGCGCTGGCTCCGCCACTGGGACCTCCAGGCCTCCGGGTGGCGACGCTGCGCCCAGCGCTCGTCGTCGCCTTCGTCTTCCTCGTCGCCCTCCTCTTCGTCCTCCTTGTCCAGCTCCTCGCAGGCCAGCGGCAGCGAGCTGTAGGACGACTGGCTCTGCGCCCGGCAGCGCGACGCCGTGCGGTGCAGGCGCCGGTTGCGGTAAGGGGCGGAGCTACGGGTGAAGGTGGAGGGGGCGGAGAGCGAGTCCACGGCGGAGTGGGAGGCGTCTTGTCTGCGCTTGAAGCGAGCGCCCTGGACCTAAGAAAGACAAGAGAGACAAGGCTGTTTAAAGAGGGATCGGAATGGCGGACTAATGCATAAGGAGCTGCTGTTGTGCGTTAACGCGCAGGGCCGAGGGTATTTTTCAGTTCCTCGCTTTTAAATTCAAGACATGTCGTGCGTGTGGTCGAACAGAAGGGGGGGTTGGGGGGAAGGAAAACCAAGGTTTCTGGTCTGTTAGGGTGGTGAAATATGAAGTCCCTCGGGACTGAGGCCCACACCACATCCAAAACTATTAACCACACACACACACACAGACACACATATACACACACACACACACACTCACATCACCCAGACACACACTCCCTCAGGCCTTCACTCAACATAAGGGGTTCTCACACGCAACGTATATCCAGACGGGTGAGAGAGAGTATGGGGGGGGGGGGGGGGGGGGGGGGGGTGCGAGGGGACCCTGGGGTTCACAGAGAGGGGGGGCCTCATGTTCTCTGGCCCCGCCAGCCAGTTTATGAATCAAATG
>NC_082401.1:16495001-16497501 GCF_031168955.1 Gadus macrocephalus | reverse complement strand
CGCCGGTTGGCGGAGCGGGACCGCGGCGAGGACGCTCGCTCTGACACACGGAAGAGCTGCAGCTCGGGGTGCACCCAGGCCAGGGCGGAGTCGGCGGCGCGCTGGAGGTGCTTGCCCTGGCCGGCGTCGGCGATCAGGTGAACGCTGACCAGGAAGGGGTCCTGGAGCTCGCCCATGGAGAGGTCACCTGCAGGGAGAGAGAGGGAGAGAGAGAGAGAGAGACAGAGAGACAGAGAGAGAGAGAGAGAGAGAGAAAGAGAGGGAGAGAGAGACAGAGAGAGAGGCAGACAGACAGAGAGACAGTCAGAGCGAGAGCGGGAGAGAGAGACAAAGAGAGAGTGTCAAGTCCCAACACCAAGTGCACGAGAAAACATAGGGTGGGATAGTTAGGGCTAGGTGTGGTAGGAGTGGGGTGAAGGAGTTACAAGACTGTATGAAATATACGGTTGCAATTTGAGACTACAGTAAAACCCCAAAAAACGTAAACACTGCACCTCTTCGCTCATAATTCTCTCTCCCTCCCTCCCCGACTCTTTCCTTCTCCACCCAAAGCTAGATCCCCCTCCCTGTTTCTCTCCATCCGCTTCACCTCTTAGAATCCAACTCTTGACATCTCTCCCTCTCTCTCTCCCTCTCTCTCTCTCTCTCTCTCTCTCCGTTTATCCTGTTTACATTTCTATCTGGTGCACCCTCTCTCTCCCTCACTCTCTCCATCCCTCTCTCTCTCTCCCTCCCTCTCTCTCTCTCTCTCTCCCCCTCGCTCTCTCTCTCTCTCTCCACCTCTCTCTCTCCCTCCCTCTCTCTCCCCCTCTCTCTCTCCCTACCTCTCTCTCCCTCTCCCTCCCTCTCTCCCCCTCTCTCCCTCTCTCCCCCTCTCTCCCTCCCTCCGTCTCTCTCTCCTTCCTCCAGGTCCGCGATGCGAGGCAGCCTTCAGAGCACCCCCTCATTAAAGCCATTAGCGGGGTCATTAGCGACCCTCCCAGGGGGAATGTCCCGGGCCCGCAGCAGGGGGCTCCCCACCAAGGTGCAGGGCCTCCCCCTGAACCGGTGACCCGGGAGGCTAGGTCCGCTGCAGACCTGGGTCTGGGAGGGGGTTGGGGGTCTGGTGGTGGTAGTATAGCCAACTCACAGGGTGGTGTTGATGCTAGCCTTGACGTTCAGTCATGTGTACCGTTAGTGTTATTGTCCATAGGTCAGGGGTTTCCAAACTGAGATTGTTTGCACATTTTGATGTATCGATATATGTTTGCATGCATATGTGCTCTACTTTGTTTCATTTGTATGCCATTCGTGTGCTTAAAGACTGAAAAGCAATTTACCTGATGTAAATTGTCTCTCTTTTTAATGTATTCCTTTATTTGAATCTATTTATATGTATTCAATAGTTCACAGTAGAGTTGTACTGGCAAATAGTTATGTACCCATACATTTTTCCGCAGTACGTTTGTACTGTCAAATACAGTTGTGTACCCACAAAAGCTGTGTGTGGGTCGTTGGTGAAAGGTACCACCACAGCTGGGTCCCCTCATTACGAAAGGTTTGGGAACCTGTGTCACGGCATACGCAGACTCCCACAGTATCTATTTAGTATCTTGTTGTTTTCCCCCATTCTCTGAGTTTGTCTTTGGGGAGGGCGGGGGGGGGGGGGGGGGGGGGGACTCTCCCCTACGCTCTCTCGGTCTACCTCTGCACTCCGGGGGCTTGTCCCAGTTGGAGCCCTCAGGCGTGGAGAGCTGGCGGCTTCTCAGGGGCCACGGCATTCTAGGACAGAGCACGGCTTTCTAGTCCCCAGCTCTGGGGACTCGGGGGTTTGTCTCCCCGGTCACGGCGGCCTTGGCACGAGCACAGCTGTACCGCTTCGGCCGAAAGAGCAAACTACCCCCAGACACACACACACACACACACACACGCACACACACACACACACACGCACACACTAACAGACACACACGCACACAAACTAACAGACACACACACACACACACACACACACACACACACACACACACACACACACACACACACACACAGTACACACATACACACACACACACACACACACACACACACACACACACACACACACACCCACAGTACACACACACACACACACACACACACACACACATGTTGAGATCGTGTTACAAGAAAAAGTGTTCCTCGGTGCGGTGGCTTATGTAAGGGGTGAAATGTCACTCGCCCACGCAGGTCGCTACGTTTCATACGTTGTCAAAACAACAGTGTGGCGTAAGAAAAGGAAAAAAAGCCCGCTATGAGATCATCATGTACACATGAGCGCTGTCCGGGCCTCAGTGTCTCACGGGGTCCGGGACACTAACAAACTGTCCCACTTTGGGAAGAGCAGCCTCTTAACGTCTGCCTGGTCTCATTAGAATCACGGTCGTCCGTCTTGACGACTAAACGGCCGAGGCTGGGATATAAAGAGGGGTTTAGAGTTGAACACACATGCTCACACACTCACACACTCCCCCCCTTCCAC
>NC_082401.1:16467450-16482450 GCF_031168955.1 Gadus macrocephalus | reverse complement strand
TAGTCCACTGATGAAATTCCATCATAATTATAACATAATACAGATTCTGATGAAAGTTGAGGACACAGGGCGCAATGCCTGCAATGCTCTCAGAAGGTCTCATTCTGGTCCTTGTTAAACCCGAGGTCCCCCCCTTGACAATGCCACAGAGATAAAAGCCCAACAGACTCGCTGTACGGTAGGGCGCCTTCACAAACCAGCCTTGGAAGACATGCCGGGCGTGACCGGTGTTCGGGATGGTTGTCGCACACTGACAGACACAATGGCCCTAACCCCGACTTCAGCCTCTATTTACGTCTACATTAATTTGTTTAACAAAAGCCCCGCTCTCCTCGCTTTCTCTTCGTCATCGTTCCCCTTTGGGACAGGATTGGCTTCACAGCCGAGGTCCTAAAACGGCAGGACCAATTAGCTTACTGCAATGGCCTTTGACAAATGAAACTAGCGGTATATGTAAGAATAGCCTGAGCGATGAGAGCCCAGTGACACCGGGAGAACGCAGGTCATAAAAGATAGACAGGGGAGGGATGGAGTGGGGAGGGAGAGAGGTGAAGGGAGGGAGGGCTGGGAGGGAGAGCGAGAGAGGGAGGTGAAGGGGAGGCTGGGAGGGAGAGAGAGGGGTGAAGGGAGGGAAGGGAGGGAGGGGAGGAAGAGAGAGAGAGAGAGAGGTGAAGGGAGGGAGGGCTGGGAGGGAGAGCGAGAGTGGGAGGTGAAGGGGAGGCTGGGAGGGAGAGAGAGGGGTGAAGGGAGGGAGGGGAGGAAGAGAGAGAGAGAGGTGAAGGGAGGGAGGGGAGGAAGAGCGAGAGGTGAAGGGACGGAGGGGAGGAAGAGAGAGAGGTGAAGGGATGGAGGGGAGGTGATAGACAGAATGAGTTGAGCGGCGACGGTGGTGGAGTGAGCTGTGGCCGAGGCGAAGGGATAGTAATGACGATAACAAGCTCCCTCCTTCTCAGTAATCACACACAGACACACACACACGCAAACACACACAAACACCCCGCCAGGCGACAAGGCTGCTAAGAACTCAGTGAACTCATGCTTCTACATCCTGTACCTCTCCCTCTCTCTCTCTGTATTCTGACCTCTTTCTCTCCCTCCCTCTCTCTCTCTCTCTCTCCCTCCCTCTCTCTCTCACCCTCACCCTCTCTCTCACCCTCACCCTCACCCTCACCCTCTCTCTCTCTCACCCTCTCTCTCTCTCACCCTCTCTCTCTCTCTCGCTCACCCTCTCACTCTCTCTCTCCCTCTCTCACCCCTCTCTCTCTCTCACTCTCTCACCCTCTCTCTCTCTGTCTCACCCTCTCTCTCTCTCTCTCTCTCTCTCAACCTCTCTCTCTCTCTCGCTCACCCTCTCTCTCTCTCTCTCTCTCTCTCTCTCTCTCTCTCTCTCTCTCTCTCTCTCTCTCTCTCTCTCTTTGGAGCACCGCCACAGTGAGTGAGGGAGCAGCAGAGGGGGGGGGGGGGTTCCGGGTGGAGGATTAAGGGGTCATGACCGTGGCGGTGGTTATGATCGTTCCGATTATGGAGCGTCGGGCGAGGGCTGATCCCGCCGAGGTTCGGGATGAGTAATGAAACTCGAATCATCGTTAGTTACAAACGCTCCCTAATGCCCGTCGGCCAGCAGTCGTCCCCCTTTACACACACACACACACGTTCAGACACACACATATACATACATATACACATGCAGACGAATACACACACGTGTACATACACATATACACATGCAGACACACATGCACTCTCACAACCACACATATATTCAGACACACACACACACACATCCCCAGACACACGCACACGTCGACACACACATAAGCACACACGCACACACACATCCACACACACACACACACACAGATCCCCCACACACACACACACACACACATCCACACAGGCACACACACACCCACACAGACGTAATGGCCCCATTTCGATTCCTATCACACTTCTTCTTCTCTGGCACCAGACCGCCACGATGCCATTGATTTTACAGCGTTTATGAGTCTGACGTCGCAGACATCACAGAATGGAACTTCCCAGACATCATGTGCGTTAGCGGTGATTGAATGAATGAACCGAACGACAGAAGGGAAAGCCATGAGACTTATCAGCGAGATCTAACCGTGGGCATAAAGGCTGATCCTATCAACCAGGGAATCAGTCGAAAACGTTGTCACTTTCCCCTTGGTTGGTTGGCTGGCGTAATTGTGTTGCGTGTATGTGTGATTGATTATGTGTGTGTGTGTGTGTGTGTGTGTGTGTATGTGTGTGTGTGTGTTTGATGAATGCGTGTGTGTGTGTGTATGTGTGTGTGTATATGTGTGTGTGTGTGTGCGTGTGTGCGTGAATGTCTGTTCCCAACCAACAGCTAATTGCATATAAAACGCTGACATGCAGATTGTGCTTTTAATAGGCATGTGGCGTGCATTGTTAATCAGCAGCACATTGCTTACTGAGTGTGTGCGTTTGTGTGTGTGTGTGTGTGTGTACTTTGTATTTTCACTCTCTCCCTGAGTTACTGACAGTATAAAGGGCTTTCTGGCGGCTGGTGCATTTTCTCCCTGAAGCTCCCGTCACCGCCGATAACAAGGGAATAAGTCACAAGCGTGACTCCCCAGTAAATCAAGGCTCCCTGTGCCAGCATGCACCCAGTCCCGTCCCTGCCTGGGCCGTATAAATGGGGGCGTCTGTGAGGAAGGACGGTGGGAAAAATGAGGAAATAAATCAGTATTAGGAGAATGGTGTACTCTGTGATGGGGAGCAAGCTTCAGAGTCCTCGGCTGTCGGTCTGTGGAGGAGCCGTGCGCTGGCATCCATCACTTTGACAATGGCCCATGGCGGGGGCGGCACACCAGTTTGAGAAAACAACAGCAAAAACAAACCATGGTTGACCTTTGTTTTATGAATGGACTTTAAAATAAGATGGCCTAAGGATTAAATTCTTGTTTGTCATAAGTTAGCTTTTGCCCATGGCATAAAGAAAGACAAGTCATCTCAAGCGGGAGAGAACGTTTGCGGTGCTGGTTTGTGTCACGTAAGTACAGGGCTCTCATGTCTCATGCATTCGGCGTGAGACACACGCAATTCAACCCATGCACACGCTCGAACCTGTGCCGTGTTCCAATACCCGTACTGTCCGTACTTACTAGCCAAAATTTGAGTACGCAGTACGTTACAATTCAGATCCGGCGAAAAGAAGTATACTTCAAGGACCCGGATGCCGTACTCAAAACGGGCTAATCCTGAAGTGTGGATCGAAGGACACTCGTACTCAACGGCAGCCATCTTAGCTACGTAGCGGAAGAGGCGGAGCCAGGCTGAGCCAAAGTCGGCGCATTTTCCACATAGCCTGCATTAATAGAGTCATTTTGTAGTTTTTATAGCTGCTAGGCGTAAAGAGTTCACCGTTCAAAGCGGGATGTTTATTGCGGGGGAGGAGCCACGGCGGCAGTCGTGATCGTAATTTCCGGTTAGTGCACCACGGAGTACTCGATTTGGAACAGTACTCACATCTGAAAAAATAACATAGTAGATAGTGCGGATAGTATACTTCCTTTAAGTATACTCATGGAAGTACGGGTATGGTCTCACGGAAATACGTGACACTGTCACGTTATTTAATCTATTGAAACGTGATCAGGGACACGTAGGCCTATTTTCTAAATTTTGTATTTCAATTGGAAGTAGGCTATTTGTCGTGTCACTAAGCATGACTTCCAAACTAAGGTTCTGTCCGGGAGCGTTCTCCCTAATGTCCCTTATGCAGGGCCGGATTAACAAATCATAGGCCCCTGGGCACAAATGTCTGAATGCCCCCCCCCCCACACAGACATAATGACACAGAGTATTTCCAACTCAAACGGGAAAGCACTGCTCATTGCAACAAATACCTATAACTTCGCTAAGAACTTTAATACAACTTTAATACATGACATGTTATTCAATGGAAAAATAAAACAATCAGAGCTGTTTTTTAAATGAAAATAATGTAATATAAGCTCTCCTCTCCTGTCTGCCCCCACCCCCCACCCCATCATCTTAGAAAGGCTTTTTAGAGGCCCTCCTGTTAATGTAGTAGAGAAATATTGTCGGGTAGTTACTTTATTTGTTAACCAATAAATCACATAATTTTGTTGAAACGTAAAATAAATAAATACTTTTTTTTTTTTTTTAAACGATCTGCAAGGCGGGCCCCCTCTATGGACGGGCCCCTGTGCCCGTGCCCAGAAAACCCATTGGCTAATCCGGCCCTGCCCTTACGGAGCTCCCATTCAGAATGCATTGGTTTACATTTCGTTCTGTGTAACACGCAAAAAGTCGGACTATCGTGCTCTGGAACACGCTTCAATAGATTAACGTTTGTGCGCAGGAGCACGCAATCGCGTGATACCGGGTTGCAACCACACACACACACACACACACACATACACACACACACACACAACCTCTTGCAGGCAGACTCAGAATCTTGAGCCCATTTATTAGGGAACAGGTGTTATCGGGATTCCATCACTGCATTCCCAGAATCCTGCATTGTGAAAGTCTTCCCTTCTTTTTTTTAAATGTACAATGGCATGTTATTCTACATACAAAACAACCATAGTATTTTTCAGGAGTCCACGACCACCCTGCCCGTTTTGACACACAAAAGTAATTTGACACTTCTGGGATGAGCCAATGATTCATCTGTTTGGAAGGTTTTGTTGGAGACAAACAAAGAATCTTCAGGCAACAGATGTGACAGCTGTGACTGCTCTCTCTCTCCTTCGTCTGCTGGGTCCTCTGTGTTTGCCTACCTGCTACAGGTAGCCAGTGGGCGGGGCTGAGGGGCTTGTCAGCTGATGAGGTGCACCTGTGCAGGGCCCTGTACCACGAAGCTCGCTTAGAGGGTTAGCGAGGTATGTTGAGCTCCAAGCCTGGGTTAGTTGTACCACGAAAGTCGATCTCTTTTAGCGTCGCTGTATCACCATGGTGACTTATGCTCGCAACCAAACCTGGTCGGGAGCAGTTTTTCGGCTTAGTCTAGCCGAAGATCGGCTACTTAAATCGGCGTGCGCAGCTTCCTAGCCCCTCCTCTGACAATGGCGTCACCATTTGTGGGTGTTCCCGTGGACCCCGGCGCACTTCTCGTACAGGCGTCTCTCCGGAGACAAGGGTTGTACGGGACAGAACCAATCCCTTGGCATTGTCTGACGATATTCAGATTTCAGACTTTATTGTCATTGAGCAAACAACGAAATTCGGGTTCTACATGAGAGATACAGATTCTCATCAGAGGGTGTTCGTTATTTGATCGTCCTTTTGGACCTTATGTAGACAATGATTACTGTTGCGCATTGTGTCTCAGTGACAGAGTGCTAGAGTGGAGGTAGCGCGTCAGTCTTCAATTTCTGCGCGGGGGGTTCGACTCTTAAGTGACGCGAATTTATGTGAAGCTTAAAAAGTCCTAATTCTCATGCATATGGAATACTTATTCACTAAAGCTTATGGAATTATATTTTTGTGCTTATTTCGAACTTGAACCCATATTTTCAAGGCCGTGCTGGCACCACATCTATGGGGGTAAAATGCATGATGATAGACCGGCGAATAGACCGATGATCCACTACGCTACAGCCGCTACCGCTCAGCGGTCGAAAACATGCGATACATTTCTTAAATAGGGTGTATTTAAAGTGAATTCCCTAAATGATAGAATAAGGCAGGATGGACGTTGCTTATGCATTTTTAAATCATCATCATTCTATTTGGATTAATGGCGAACAATTCTGCATTTGGCATAGTTATTTTACAGACAATATGCAGAATCTTTTCACTTATACTCATATAGACTGCTTGATCTATCGTAAAGGTGAGAAAAATTACGCAAAAAACGCCCCTTTCACGTGAACGCGCACTGAACCTAAAGCGGAAAACCTGGTTCTACTAATTGAATCTAAAGTGAGCTTCGTGGTACCATTTAACTCTGATTGCGAGTTGCGGCTCTGTCGAGCCAGGTTTTCCCAAGAAAGCCTGGGTATGTTCAGCGAGCTTCGTGGTATAGGGCACAGGTCTGCCACGCAGGCTGTAGCCAGTCTCTCTCTCTTTCCACAGAGGCAGGTGGGCTTGGGTTCTGTTTAGGGTGGTTCCTTAAAGGTTGGGTACGGAATTTGCTTTTTTGGCCATTTTTGCAAAATTACTTGAAATCCTTATCATAACCCGCTTACAGCCACTGAGTTAGAAGTACTGACATGAAAATTAAACAAGTCAATCATCTGTGGAACGGGCAGGGCTCGAAAAACTCCAGCCAATCATTTGGATTGCCACCTCGTTGCATTGGACAGTAAGTACGTCAATCAAACGGTCGTACTGCACTCCCCCTCCCCCGCGCCCCGCGCGCGACCCCTTCGTGCAGTACTCGTGACCCAGAGCTCGTGACCCAGAGCAAGCTCCTGTTTGTTGTTATCCTGCGGTAGCTACTGGAACTAGTTAATCCACATTTGGACCTAGCAGTAGAAGACAATTTCCATGGCAGAAAAGACGCCACCATCCCCACCACCACCACCACCAACACCACCAGCAAAGAGAAGGAAAACTCTTTTTCAGAGAGTAATTGATAATAAAAACGCTGAAAGAGAAAAACTGAAATCAAGAATAATCCTAGGCGCTGCTTTCGAACGTTGGCGGCAACTGAAGGACGAGAAGGGTCTAAAAACCGATGCTTGTGTGGCGGTTGACATAGTTTCAAAGTTTATACCGTTTATACTCGGTAATACCGGTGTTGAGACGAGTGTATTACTCGTTGTGAAAATGTCCACACCGCAGCAACCCTAGTGAAAACCAGGACTTCCAATACAATTATATGAAACAAACATACATTTTCTAAAAATAGTAATGATTTATGTGACCGTTTAATTTTTATAACATCTGGTGCAACCATAGCCGCGAGAACGTATTCTCAGCAGGGGGTGCTGGAAAAAAAAAACTCAGCCTGCACTAGACTCGCAACTCGTTACATTATATAGCAGCGCAGCTCAATTACACCAGTGCATGCGCGCACAGTTGAAAATCGATCGTTGTGTTCACTTTCTTCACACCATGGTTCACATCCAGCTGCTCACAGAACAAGTTTAGCGCACCACCGCTACCCTCACACTTTTTCATATAACCTTTTTTCAGCACTAGGTCATATGAGCATTAAATAAATGCTGCGTCTCAAAATGCCTTGGACAGCAGCGAGGATGACTCGCTTTGCCACGGGCCGAAACAGTTCGGAGCGACCACAGCCAGAGCGAACACAGCGGGGCAGAGGAGTGTCAGGAATAGTCTTTGGTGTACACATCAGTACGGCCTATTTGCACTACTGTTTAGTGGCAATGCAGTGTTTTATTCTATGCCTTTTTATTTTCGTATATTATTTCAATGAATACAATTTATTTATTCATAAAAACAAGATCTGGTCTTCAAATCTTTTTTCCAAATATAGGTCGTCTTACAATGGGGTTTGTGTTTATATTCGGACCAATACGGTACAGCGGGCGCTCACATGACGTTAAGCATTTCCTGGTGCATAATGTGACGCTTCAGAACCTAAAATCCCGTTTCTCCCCGTTGACACGACAACACATAACCGGCGTTTTCAGAAATCTCCACTTTGGCCGGAGTTTTTAGAAATGATCGTTTTCTGTGATAAGACAGGGCCTCGGACAGGGGGTGTTGCAGCACCCCCAGCACCCCTACTTCCCGCGGTACTGGGTGCAACTTACAGCTGAATGTAGTGCCATGTTGTTAAACGAAAACCTACGCTAGCCTGGCTCGCTCTCGCGCATCTCTGTTCGCGCTCGTGCATGATTGCGCGTCCAGGTACTTGGAATGGGTGGAGTCAGAGTCAGCGTTGAAGGAGAGGGGGTAGGACCATTTGAGTTGTGTATTTTCAAAATCTGCTGGCGTTTCGCAAATCGCATTCCCAACCTTTAAGGTTTTGGACCTTTGGATTGGTTCCATGTTTTGTTTTATGTTAACACTATTCAACATCCCCACAGCACACTTTCCACTGCCCATATACATAGGCTAGTCGAAAGAATTGTGTGTTTGGTCAGTAGTTCAGTTGGTTGGTCACATATGTTGGTTTGCTGTTCAGGTTTGGTTTGTTGCATTTTGTTTGGGTATTTCCAACATGGTAAAGATGGTTTGTTGTTCCCAGTATTTGTTTTGTCTGTCTGGGTAAGTTTCCTCCGTTCTGGCTCGGTCGGTCCTTGTGATTTTGGTACTGGTTTTCTGTCCAAACCATATAATCGCACATTTTCTAATCTTCCATACGCTACACTAATCCCTTTACAGATTTCATGATACTTACTTTATTCTAATAAATAACTTTATCCCTTATCATGTGTGGATCCCGATCTTTGCTCTGACCCGAGCCTCGTCTTAATGCAGCCAAGGAGATGGAAGAGCGTTATGAATAATTATTAGATGATTGTGTTGTACAATGAAAGACAGTAAAGATTCAATATGAATGGCAAAATAAGGATGGGATTTTATTTGAACAATAAAATATGTGTTGGGCAAATTATAGAGAGGCTGAGATTATAGATTTCATATTCAAAAGGCGAAGGGGTGAAAAAATTTAAGAAATATATTTAAGAAATATAGGCCTACTCAAAGCCCAAATCATTGATATCATACCCTATCCAATAATAAAGAAATTTGAATTTGAATGGTAACAATTCCGTTAAATCCTCGTTCTCGTTTTGAACGTCTCACTCATGGCTGATCAGTGTGTTCTTTCTGATTAGCTCTTAATTGAGATCACCTGTCACGCACCCCTATATTATAGGTGAACACATTTGTTTGGTTTACTTTTCGCATCGGCCTGTGTCAATCGAGGTTGAGTTTAGTGAGGTTTGAAAGTTTTCGATCTAGATTGCAGATCACTATTGTCACTTTATACAACTGAAACTATGCCTTGTTGCGTGTTTGTTTTTGTCGGCATTTGACTGAACAGCCCAGACAAATATTGCTACCAACATGGCACTTCGAAACAGACCACCGCAGTGAGTAAAAGTTATTTTCCTTGATTAAATGTTGACGTTTTTGGGCTGTCTCCTCAGACACAAGCCATCAGTATCCCTGCTCTTTGCACCTTGACATGCATGTCGCTGCTGTTTGTTAACCTAGCTTTGCTGATTTGTATCTTGTGATGTGTGTGTGTTTTTCTTAACAGGTGTTAGATGACTGACAAGATCTATGGGGGGGCCCCCTTTGGGCCCCCCCATACCAACTTAGTCTTCAAAGGAATCTAGTGCCATGTGGGGGGTGTGGAGCGATTGTTGACGGGGGGGGGGGGGGGGGGGGGGTGTGGAGCGATTGTTGACGGGGGGGGGCCCCCCCCAAAATAGGCCTAACGATGTCCCTACCCCTGGACAAGATGATTAGTCACTGGGTGTGTGCTAAAGTTTTGTTCCATTTTTCACTAGTTGGTTAAGGTTTGGTAGAATTGTTTGGATTCTAGCGACGTGATGGCGTATGTACAAGAGCCTACCGTGGCCAGGCCACAGTTGCGACGGTCACGGCCAGATGGCCTAGTGTGAGTGCAACCTTGATTGCATTTGTATACTGTTTACCATTGGATGTTTATGCAATTTGGCTTAATTCATCCGCAGTAAAGCTGCATTTGACTATTCCAGGGTCGTCCAGGGGCTAAATATAATGAACTAAATTAATAGCCATGAAATGTTGTCACTCGTACTAATGGCAAATACCCTCTTTCAGTTGGTGGTTCAACACTGATGTCTCTCTAGGCTTGAGGGAGAGCTCACAAGTAAATTACACGAATGTCCTGGAGCAATTGGGAATACACTTTTATTTAGTCTACCTGACCAGGGACATCTTTGAACTATAGGTCACCTAACCCAAACTATTCATTCTTGTTAGGTTGTCCTTTTCTCTTGTTTTAACCCGAAAGGGCTGAAATATCAACATTTCAGGTATTCTGTTTGGATAATGTGCAAAACTTGTGGCTTCACTAATAAAAAAAATTAACGAATGTATTTTTCTTAATGTGGTTAAACTATTTAAAGATTTGTATGCAAACTATTTCTGCTCAATTTGTGGTCAATGAAACTCTGAAATTTTTTAATTTGATAAAACACAACTATGGGTTAAAGGTATTTGCTTTGGGCATCTTTTGATATTTTTAGAATCTAGCTCCATTGCTGTTAGAAATGGTGTCTCCCAGTACTGCAAAGTGCTTCCACAAGTTTAAAAAAGAATGGGCAGAAAAGGAACTGCCAACTAAATCTATTTAACATGGGTAGAAAGTTTCCATGGAAGCTCTTGGCTGATGGTTCCCAACACAGCTCCACTGTTAGCCTGTGACCTTGTGTTTAAGACTTTTGGTGACTTTCACAAAAGCGAAATGAACTGGTTAATACAATAAACAAGACATTTCATGGTACCATTTTGAACTGTTTGTGGATATTGCATTAAATCCATATGCTTGAAACTTTTCAATAATGCATATCAACGAAACAATGGAATGAAATAAATAGTTCAAGCAATTTGTGGGACTTGGCTGCTTTTACATTATTACTCATTTTGGGGGTTATTTCAGTCTCTCCAACCTGCAGGTCGTGCGAAGAATCATGTGAATGGGAATATTCTATAAATGTCTTGATATCATCTTTCGTCTCAACACTTCTGCTGCAGCCGCTGTTGAAGCGTATGAGTCCTTTGATAAAAGGGGTTCTCAAATGTTGACCCTCAGTCACCTATTGCATCACTTCCTTTACCTTCTAAGAATTTCATGGTTTTAAATCTGAGCACACGTTTAATTAGAGAATCCGTCAACCATATTCCAGCTTGCCTTTCAATCGCATGCATAAACAAATCGGACACGCCAATCTCTCTGCGTGTGTTAGTTTTCGTTCCGTCTTTGTGTTTCTTTATCCGACCATCTGGCCGCGTGCGGAAGCTTGCATGTCTGCATGCGTAGGTGTAAGCGTGCACCCTGTGTGTGTGTGCACGCGTGTGTGTGTGTGTGTGCGTGTGTGCGTCTCGGCCCGGCAGGGTTTGTATAACCCTCGTATCCCTCAGACTGGAGTGAGGCTAACCTAGCCGAGAGCGTTGGGTTGCAGCGGGTGGGATCGGGTTTGGAAGCGGATCTCTCCCCGCGGCCGCCGCCGGCGCCCGTTAGCTTCCTGCTAGCGGGCTACGTGTCAGACCCTCCGTCAACTCACCCCATTTTAATCAGGCCTCCGCGGGCCGCCGCTCCGCTCCACCCGCAGCTCACTGGCTCGGATCCCCGCTCATTCAGAGCACCAGGCGTGTGTGTGTGTGTGTCTGTGTGTGTGTGGTGGTGTTCTTCTCCACGCCGAAACAGACAGACGAGGCCCTGAGCTGGAACGATAGAGAGAGGGAGAGAGAGAGGGAGAGAGAGAGAGGGGAAAAAAATTACATCAATCAATGAACCACAGCGGTGGAAAGTCTGGTCTGCTGAGAGAGAGAGAGAGAGAGAGAGAGAGCATTGTTACTTGGCAGGCAGATGTATATTTGATCCCGTGAAAACAAACCCTGGACTGATCCTGCAGATTAAACTAAATGTAAGTCAATTACATAATTAGAGTCTGATTTCCCACACAGGGGCCAGTCACAGATTACAAATGCATATTGCTGAAGTGAACGTGTGTGCAGTTTGTGTGTCAGTGAGAGTGAGAGAGTGGGTGGGTAAGTGAGTTAGAGAGACAGAGAGAGTGAGAGTGTGTGTGAGTGAGTAAGTGAGAACGTGAGTGAGTGAGAGACAGAGACGGAGAGAGTGAGAGTGTCTGTGTGTGAGTGTGCAAGAGTGCATGTGTGTGTGCGTGTGTGTGTGTGTGTGTCTGCACTAGAGCGTGTGTGCCTCTAAAAAGGTCAAAGGTCGGGGAAAGGCATTGAGCTGTACATCCTGTATTGGATACTGAGAGTCCAGCTCACCCATCATTATGTTCAATGAACACCAGGATCGACGTGCACCAGCACAGCAGTACAGTACATTATCGATTCCATATAATATGGATCTCTTTGTGGATATGGATCTCATACATGTGATCTCCCACATGTATGACTATTATTCAGCTCATAACTTTTGCAATAGCATTCGGTGGCAAATCTGCCTTGAGCACTGTTTTACTATTTATAGATGATGAGGGAATTACAGATTACATTACATACATCCACGAGCCTTATGTTGGACTTATGTTTTGCAGGACTTAAGTCCAAACCAAACAACATAATGTAGATGGCAAAATCTGATGATCTGAGATCAAAAACCAAAAACCCAAGCCAACATTTGACATCATCTTAATGATCCCTGAAGCTAACCACGTGGCCAACCCTTACCTCTAAAAAAACATTTTTTGGGGCATTTCGTGGTGAAGCTCTACAGCTTTAATTTAAGCCCCTTAAAACGGAATACAATTTCAGAGCTGAAACCAAAGTACAGCTCAGGTCACATGACATCTGTTCCGGTTGCTCTGTGACGACAGTAAAGCCACCGCCGCACAGTCCACCCTCCAGCACCCCTCTGACGGAGTGAGGGCCGCGGACGGAGGGGGTGCTTAGGCTGCCTCCTCCCCAGCTTTGATGTGCTTCTATGATCGCATTCTGGGTTAACCCCCCCCCCCCCCCCCACACACACAGACACGGAAAGACACACACACACGCACTCACACACACTGCCCATTCCGATCATGAGTGTCTGATGGTCGAGCAGCCAATCCCAAAACGCACACTCACTCACTCACTCACTCACTCACTCTTTCATTCTTCAACCATCCATTCGGGTAGGTGAGGTAAAAGCTAAGTATCGCTCGAAATCTATCTTTTGCACAGCCGGGGGTGCCAAATGCCCTTCTCCCGCTTTCTCCTTCTTAGGGAATACTTCCCCCCGTGCCCTTCAAAGAGAACCGAATCCCTGTGAAACGGGGAAGGGGTACCAGCACTCAAAACCGCCCCCAGCTCGCTCACACACACATCCCCCCCCCCACCCCCCCCCCGACCTAGTGGTCCGCATAGTGCCTGTTCATGTCATCGCTCTATTTTGATGTCGGTATTTCAAAACAAGCCAACGGTCTGAAAAACCATGCGCTGACATGCTTCCACAATCCCTCCTTCTAGCTAATGCTTTTGGGAGGAGGGTGTCTGTGATTGTGAGTGTGTGTGTGCATGCGTGTGCGCTTGCATGAGCGTCTGTGCAGTCTGAGGTGATAATAACTTGTCAATCGCTCCAGGCAGCTATTTCAGTGAAGGTCCCTTGAGGGAAAAACCAATGCACTACCTGACTGCAAGGCAAGAGCTATAAAAGGTGTGTGTGTGTGTGTGTGTGTGTGTGTGTGTGTGTGTGTGTGTGTGTGTGTGTGTGTGTGTGTGTGTGTGTGTGTGTGTGTGTGTGTGTGTGTGTGTGTGTGTGTGTGTGTGTGTGTGTGTGCGCGCGCGCTTGCGCTTGTGTGTGTGTGTCCGTCAGGCTGGCTCTCTGTCTCATCATCACCGTCACATTCTACTGTGACCCTGTCATGAGTCTCACTCACACTCTCCCTTACTTACACTATCACTCACTCACTCACTCACTCACCTAACTCACTCAAGCAGGCTTTATAGTCGCCGCGATGTGATGTTCATGAACTGTGCGGACAGTTCCTAACCTCCGGTCTAAGGTCAGGGACATTTATTGTTTGTGCCGGCTGGCACAAATGTTGACTATAAATTTGGTTTCACTCACTCACTCACTCACTCACTCACTCACTCATTCTCCATTCAGATAGATGAATACACACTAACAGTAGGAATTGAGTGATACTTGACCTGTATGTTTCCAGGGAGCCAAAAGGGCCAGTCATTCATAAATACTATTTGGATATTGTATTATAGTCCAGTACTGGGTTGAGCACCAGCCAAACTGGAATACCTTCTGCTACAAAGCTGTAACACTCAATTTAATTATAATATTCATTAATAATAACCCAGAATTAGACAATAATCCTAGGATCCATGTGTTTGTGCCAGTACGAGGCAAAGCAATTTGGACAGATTTATCGATTGAATTGGCACGAACCTCTGAAATAATTACTTACACAGGCTTTTTCCAAGTCCCGAGCCTATTCTTATTCCAAACAATAGATCTCATCTGATTGATTTTAGAGAATATCTCCAATACCCTGATCTGCCATAGCAACCATTCCACACATTAAAGAAATTAAACACCTTTTTCTGCACCACCATGGCAGTGTTAATGCGTGTATCTAAGTCTTCTACAGGTGAATCGCACTAGTGATGTGAATAACCCAACATTTTCATGGTCAAATAATCAGTGGGTGATATGAACGAATAATCGATTATTCAATGTGTGCCGACATTCACAAAGGCAGCCATGGACCATGGATATGCTATAGACCCTATAGTATCTGTGTTACAATGGCTGGGACGAATTTCAAATGATAAATATGTACACTTTATGTTGAAAGTATCGACCTTCGCGGATCCTACTGAAACTAATGGCGTGTTGATTCGGTCTTCAAAACAAGAGCTGGTAAATTGTGAAAAATTAATTATACTGTAATCAGACAACGCGGTTATATGCTATAGAGTATCTGCTTTATAAAGGCTGGGAATTAAAAATATGTACAATACATAACGTTAGCTCTCTGGCTCATAGCTGAGCGGACTAGAATACCTCCCGTTGCCAAGTCGTAGCTAAGGTCCGTCCTATTTACTGGAGGAGTGAACAACGTTTTCCGTTGCATAAGAACCTTACGAGAAGGTAATGATTGTTCCAGGTATTAGTGAAACCCTCAGGCGTTACCAGGGAAACAAAGTTATGGCTTGTGAAAAACGTTACATTTGAATGGGAAAAAATGTTAACGGTCCAAATGAAAAAAATCGATTATTTCCGTACGAATAATCGAATAATCGATTATTCTGACCCATCCCTAAATCGCACTGCCCTGCCTCACCAGATCTGTCCTGGCATAGCCCAGCATGGGAGGA
>NC_082401.1:16449950-16464950 GCF_031168955.1 Gadus macrocephalus | reverse complement strand
GAATGCCTGTGGAATGCATGTGTGTATATGTGTTGGTGTGTGTGTGTGTGTGTGTGTGTGTGTGTGTGTGTGGGTGTGTGCGTGTGTGTGTGTGTGTGCATGCGTGCCTGTCTGATATAGATGTAGACACCACAATCCCCCCGCCACGGGGTGCGGGAAGACGGCGTCCTACATCGATTCAGTACAGTATAGCTGTGAGTTTCTGCGTTTATTCAGAATGCATAATGGGCGCTGCCAGGACGCAGGGAGGCAAACGTTGTTTTCACCCAGAAAGTTATTATTAGCTTTTATTATTATTTATTTATTGTCGAGCTAGCGAGCGAGTTTCCTGAAAACAAAGTTATCCTGGGTTTTCCATCGCCCTAGGTTTTGCGGTGAGGAAATATTGTTTTGTATAAAAGCGTTTATTTTGCCATGCTTTTATTCCATTCAAGAGTCACATATCCTGTTTAGAAAGTAACAAAGATTGCGAAAAAACTATTTTGGAATCCATTTTGCACGGGGCGTGCAGAACCGTTTCCGGCGCTGAAACGGACGCGAAATGTGCGGCGACACGCACAAACACGGCTGCTTAACCGGGGGCTAGTTAGAGTCTGGAATCGACTGACACAACCCACACTCACAGACTAGAAAATAACACTAATCACCATGATTGAAAATGGTTCAGAATTAGCCCGATCATCAGTTAGCGATTTACAATAGAGTTGTCTGGCCCGATCATTAAGTAAAAAACCGTTGTTTGCACACAGTAACTTTCATTAACAGCATTCAATTTTCATTAACAACAACCGTGTTTGGCTTTCCTCTGCCCGCTGGACTCGGGTCATCCTGGTCTCATACATATTTGATGTGGGGTTCGGTGGAAAAAAAAATAGAGCAGCCGTATGAATTATAAAGGCTGTGGGGTAAACAGACTGATAACGATGGTTTCCTTGAATGGCTTTGTCCTCAGAGCGGGATATCAGACGTCTCTCGACTGCAGACCTCACTTTGCCGGGGGTACAGAAAATATCTAAATGTTTCACAAAGAAAGACAGGCTACTATATCAAGCAAGCCCTCCTACAAAAACACTATTAAATGTATTAAAGATTAGCCTTAGACTAAACTAATGGACTACATACAATTTGCCTCATGTGGCTGTAAATATCTTGTGTGTGTGTGATTTATTTTAGTCCACAAGAGTGATGCATCTGAGCCAAGAAATTGCAAGGGCATCAGTGTGCAGAGCATCGATTACAGAAACGTCTAAATAAAAAAGAATGTTCAGATAATTGCTGATACCGAGTGATGTACGATGGTGAAATAGGTGCTCACAAATACAGAAAAAAAATTGCATTCAATCGATATCAGCCCCAATATTAGTGCGTGTGTGTGCGTGTGAGGGTGCATGCTTATGTGTATGCATGTATGTGTATGCATGTGTGTGTGTGTGTGTGTCTCTGTGTGTGTATGTTCAATCGAAGGCTTCATGTCAACACTCCGGGTGGCTCATGTTTAATTGATGAAGCAGTGAGCTGCAGAAAGACCCAATGATTAGAAAGGAAAACAGCCCCTCTGGATGAAAGTAGGCAACAAGCCCAATGATCGCTGCTCTTTGCACATGTTGGAATGTGTGTGTCTGTGTGTGTGTGTGTGTGTGTGTGTGTGTGTGTGTGTGTGTGTGTGTGTGTGTGTGTGTGTGTGTGTGTGTGTGTGTGTGTGTGTGTGTGTGTGTGTGTGTGTGTTTGCGTGTCAGTGTGTGTGCGTGAGTTCATCTGTGTGAGAGAATCCCCAATCAGTGGAGGAGCTTCCTACCCTTCAACCAGGGTCTATTGACTGATGGGCTGATGAAGGTACATGTATGTGTGTAGGGTTATGTACTGTACAGTATGTATATTTGTGGAAGTGGGTCTCTCTCTCTCTCTCTGTCTCTCTCTCTCTGTCTCTCTCTCTCTCTCTCTCTCTCTCTCTCTCTCTCTCTCTCTCTCTCTCTCTCTCTCTCTCTCTCTCTCTCTCTCTCTCTCTCTTTCTGACTCCACTCCATCTCCATCCATCCCTAGTACCTGACCAACATCCCAGATAGTTGGTCAGGTACCTCATGCAGCAAACACAGGTTTCCGGAGTTATATTTCCACAGATCAACAAACAAACACATGCACCATCACCACACATCCCTACGGCGACTTAAAGCGCAACAATCACGGTTAGAAAGCAACTATCTACAAGAGGCACAGAGGTAAACGAAGCACTCCCTATCATAATTACATATCTTGCCCTTGGCAACACACTAAACAGTCGGCCAATTAACTCGATGACAGAGATATGTATGGATAGCGGGTATGAGAGCGAGAGAGCGAGATAAAAAGGTAGAGAGAGAGAGAGAGAGAGAGAGGAGTGAGTTATCTACTTTGCCTTGGGTTGTAAACTCAATCAGGAGCCCTGTAAGAGGAAAGCCGTCTACGGCAGCCTTGACAGCATTTCACCGAGCGCCAGGATACAAAAAGAGTGAAAGGAAGTCAGGCTAAAAAAAAAAAAGACACTGAATATTCAATGTACATATTTAAGGCACATTTTCATTCTGGTCGCCCCTGCTTCGTTCCGAGCCAGGCAACACGAGTCTATTTGCGTGACTCCCGAATGAAAGAAAAACACCCAGAGGGCCGTTGCTAATGGGCGGCTGAGACGGTCCTCCCCTTTCTGGGGACGGCGGTGAAGATGAAGGGTGTTTGTGCGGAGGACTCGGGCTGTTGTGGGGACAGCTTTGTGGGTTCAGACATGGTGTCTCAGCATAGGATGTGTGCGGCAGCAGGTACGTTCAAGGGATGGTCGGAAGACAACCAAGCTGCCAAGCACACACAAACACACACACATTCACATACAGATGCACACACACGCATATAAACACACAGATTACCCAAACATCCATACAAAAATACATCAACTAGGAAATAAGCTGGGTGAAGAGCGTACACAAACGCTAACATTAATGCACACACACACAAATGCACACAAATACACACACACACAGGCAGATAAACAAAGACGCAGACAGAAAACACAGGGCTACACATACTTCCTCCTTGGGGTATATTCTTGTTTTCGTTGTGGTTACCGCAGGGAGGATAATGACATCAGCTACACAGCAACACCACTCCTATGGACACACGCATACACACACACACACACACACACACACACACACACACAGAAACACACATACCCACACACATCAACACCACTGCGGAGACAGTAATATAAACACTCTCAGCAAACACACACACACACAAAGATCTCTTGCCCTCACAAACACACATACCAGACACATCTTAGACAAACACACACACACACAACACACACACACACATACACACACATACACACAAAGCTATCTATCTAAAGCACCTTCTCGGGTAGAGAGAGAGAGATAGAGGGAGATAGAGAGAGAGAGAGAGAGAGAGAGAGAGAGAGAGAGAGAGAGAGAGAGAGAGAGGAAGATAGGGAGAGATTGAGAGAGAGAGAGAGAGAGAGAGAGAGAGAGAGAGTTAGAGGGAGATAGGGAGAGAGAGAGAAAGAGAGAGACAGAGGGAGATAGGGAGAGAGAGGGACAGATAGGGAGAGAGAGAGAGACAGAGATAGAGGGCGAGAGAGATAGAGGGAGATAGGGAGAGAGAGAGATATGCGTAAGGGCGGGGGACAGTAACTCCACTCACCTCTACTATGAACTATCACACACACAGTCACACTAACACAAAGATCCCTTACCCCCCTCCATCCCCCTCACACACATACACACAGACAAACACACATCACATTTCACACACCGACACGGACACAAATACGCACGCACAAGCATCTACGAGCTGCCACCTACAGTACCTTCTGTGGTAGAGAGAGTGTGAGAGAGAGATAGAGGGAGATAGGGAGAGAGAGAGATAATGCTGCGAGTGGGGGGGCATAGAAAGACTACGTGCCTCGGGCAGGCGCCTGGACAGATAGCACGAGTGGGAATTAAACAAATTAAATCGACTCGCTCGAAGAGAATAAGATAACAAGTTTGTGGAGAGGTAGTGTCGAGACAAAGAAGGGTAGACCAACAGAGACAGACAGGCAGGCAGACAGAGTAAAACGGCAGACAGAGAGAAAACCATGAATGAAAAGGTGCCGGGCCCTGGGTGAGCCAACAGGCAACAGAGGGGGAGAGAGAGCGACAGAGAGATGGAGGGCCACAGAAGAGGGGTGATGAAAGGCAGGGGCCGGGAGATGGAGGACGGGGGAGGACGGGGGAGGTGGGGGAGGTGGGAAGGGGGTCTACAGCCCTAGCAGCGAGCACGAGTGGTGTTCAGAAACAAAGGCAGGCTAATAAGGCAAGACGGGAGCGGATTTGCCGGGCGGCAGATGGCCGACTGACTCACCGCTATCAGACACATACAGAGAGATAAGAGATCCAGTCACAGATCAGAGAGGGGCGAGAGAGAGCGAGAGAGGGAGAGGGAGAGGGAGAGAGAGAGAGAGAGGAGAGAGAGAGAGAGAGAGAGAGAGAGAGAGAGAGAGAGAGAGAGAGAGAGAGAGAGAGAGAGAGAGAGAGGGATAATCCCGCAACATGTGTATGTCAACATCAGTGTGTGACCACGGGTGTGTGCGTATACGTCGATGTGTGTATGTTTGCACGCTCTCTCTCTCTCTCTGTGTGTCCAGCGTAGAATCCCATCCATAACTGGCCCAGAATCAGCCATCTCTCACGCCATCTCCCGCTAGGCTGGCCTCAGCCATATCAAGCTGCCCTTGACTTGACACTCAAGAACAAGCGTAAATACTCCCTGCACCGTGTTCCTTTCAACCACTCTTCATCAGATTCCCCTCACCCAGTGTCCCGCCTCTTCCAAGAAATACGTTCTTTCATGAATAAAGTCAATTCATCAGCAATGTCCTCTTTCCCCTTTCAGGACCACTGTTGAATTTAGAGGTCGAAGGGTAGCGCCACACGCCTCAGAGCTATATCTTTTATTCATAAGAAAGGCTGCTAGCTTACGATAGAAATAAAAGGATTGGCACACTTTTCACTGGATTTTCAGAGCAGCCAGCTGACTAGGTATTTACTGGGTGAGAGTGTGAACCATAGTCAACCAAACACCAGAACTACGTCATAACACCACAACCTTTCCTCTCCGTTTTGTCAATAGCGAACAGCTATTCAATCATCCACATCAAGACAACAAAGAAAGAAACCTTTCAACATACACAATTCAACATACAGATTAATTGCAAATTGGGCATGCACATGTCTTTCTCCCCGGTGGATCAATATTGACCCTTGACCTCGCTGAGAGGGGTCCGTCCCCGGTTCGAGGGAGCCTTTCATGTCGACTCATTACAAGACCTAATGGGAGTTGCAGATGATTCAGATCACGGTCCACGCTATTGACCAATGGGAATCTGAAAAGGATAGCCCTCGCAGAGGCCCTGACGACAACATACCATTGTCCAGGTCATGGCTTTTAACCTCGATATGTGCGTGTGTGTGTGTGTTTGTGTGTGTGTGTTGGTGGTGAGTGTGGGTGTGTGGGTGAGACAGCGGGGAATATGAAACAGAGGAGAGCGAGGCAGGGAGGGAGGGAGGGGGGAGGGAGGGAAGGAAAACACCTTTTGTAATAGTCCTCTATGATCCAAGGGCGAGGTTGTAATTGGCTTAGACTCCAGGGAGGAGGAGAGAAGAAAAGAGAAGAAGAAAAAGAGACAAAAAGAGAGGCAAAGAGAAGAAAAGAAAAGAAATTAGAGGAGACAAGAAGAAATAGAGAGTGGACACATGGCTAGGATGGGGGAGGAGGAGAGGAGGAGGAGGAGAGGAGGAGTATACAGGATACACAAGGACATTGGGGAGATGGAGACGAAGACGAAAAGGAGGAATGGGCAGGAAAAAGACGAGAGGGCAGTATGGTATGAAAACAAAGAGGTGCAGAGGCGACGTCAGGGGGACCAATCAGAAGAGATGGATGAGAGAAGGGACATGGCGGGAGAATAAGGTGACCAGCATGAAGGTGAAGGAAGAGGTGAAAAGGAAGGGGACAGGGAATGGTGATGAGTGCGCGTGTGTGTGTGTGTGTGTGTGTGTGTGTGTGTGTGTGTGTGTGTGTGTGTGTGTGTGTGTGTGTGTGTGTGTGTGTGTGTGTGTGTGTGTGTGTGTGTGTGTGTGTGTGTGTGTGTGTGTGTACGTGAGACTCCCCAGGAAGTAATTCTATTGGATGTCCTTCCAACCGACGCGTGCGGAGAAGATCAGCACGATACGAGAAGGAGATTCAACATTTATATACCTTCATAAAATATTAAACCCCAGAGTCCCCGGCACCGATTCCATGCAAACCCGATTATATTGTCCACTCATTACAATTTTTAAATTTCCTGTGGGGGGAAAAGCATGTCAGCTGCCTGTCTCTGTATCTCGGTCTCTATCTCGGTCTCGGCTCTTTTATTGTCTCTATCTAGGATCTGGGGTGCTCTCCCAGACCTCACACCCGTCCAACGTGGAGATGCCGGCCAACACAAAGACTCCTGCCCCTCTCATCTCCCCGCTCTCTGACGAAAATGTATTAAATATGAATCCAATCCACCATCTCCCTGACCAGCCCCTTGATAGAGAGAGAGAGGGAGGGGAGATCCAGTCACAGATCAGAGAGGGGCGAGAGAGAGAGAGAGAGAGAGAGAGAGAGAGAGACAGAGAGAGAGAGAGAGAGAGAGAGAGAGAGAGAGAGAGAGAGAGAGAGAGAGAGAGAGAGAGAGAGAGAGAGTGGCAGCCAGGCAGATGAAGAGACAGACGCGTGAGTTATGGACAAACCAAGAGAGACACAGGTGCAGATAAACAGGTAGACCAACCAAAACAAGGAGACAATGAGAGTGAGAGAGAGAGAGAGAGAGAGACAGAGAGAGAGAGAGCGAGAGAGAGACAAAGATGTAGGCAGACTGACAGATTGAGGCTCTGGACTGGCTGTAGGGCTCAGTGTGCCCGTCATAGACATGGCCAGTCAATACACACTGCACTCAGGCGTACACACACAACCACACACATGCACACTCAGGCACACACACACGCTACACACACGTGTCCTACACACACATACGCACACCCATTGGGCAACTCTGAGATAGTTCCACACACAGACACACACACATTCTCCTCTTTCACATTCATCCCTGAACAATCGGCGCGCAGTCTGGCCCGCGGCAGAGAAGTATCGACCCACCAGGAATTGAACAGCCCCACCAATTCATCTTCTGCCCAGTGGACAGCGATCACGCGTGCACTGGTGTGTGTGTGTGTGTGTGTGTGTGTGTGTGTGTGTGTGTGTGTGTGTGTGGGTGTGGGTGTGTGGGTGTTACTGACTGGATGATAGTCAAGGATGATACTGACTGTTCCTGGCGAGCTAACCGCTTCTAGCGCTTATTTTAAAGAACCTTCACTCACAGACACACACACACACACACACACACACACACACACACACACATTCACACACAAACGCAAAGACAAGGAGAGACACATAGACGCACACACACACACACACACACACATTCACAGACACAGACACATAGACACACAGACACACATACACTCACACACACAGACACACATACACATACACATTGAAACAGAGACACACAGACACACAGACAGATAGACACACAGACAGACACACACAGAGACAAAGCAGAGCCGGGCAAAATAACAAAGACGCAAAATGCACAAACATTTCAACACAATCTATAAAATAATTCAGAATCATAATAAAGTCAAACATAAGGAATACAGGCGATTTGTGATACACACAGCATTTTTTATACACGAAATACACCCATGCCATGCAAATATGGCTTATAAATAAATAAGTGCACACACACACACACAAACACACACACAAAACGTGCATACACACATAGTACAAATCACATGCATACACACATACGCACATATCTCACACCTACTCCACGCACACACACACGCACACACACATGAACAACACCCAGGCGTTGAACCAACTATGAACCAAAAGACACAAACTGTTACACACACGCACGATCGAGAGGGGGCAGCCAGTCATGACCAGGAGGCTGTGCTCCGGTTCCTGCCCTACGGATCATATAACAGCCTGAGGAAGAGGAGTGCCTCGCGTCCGTCCATCCCTTCTGCCCCTCTCCCATCCTCCTCGCCAGCCAACACGCCCCATAGACCATCAATAGCCGAGCAAGGGCTCTTTGTTTTTTAAAAAAATAGACACTTGCGCTGAAAGCACTTATCTCGAATGACACTCAAACCAAAAAAACACCCCCAGGTTACGTTTCTTCCGTGCCAACTTAAAAAAAAAAAACGGAAAACCTCGGATCTGCCTCCGTTCATTTAGTGTTTTCTCTCTCTCCGTCTCTGTTGTTCCCTTTCCCCTCCGTCCTTCTCTCTCTGTCATCCTCGCTCTGTATCTCTACGTGCTGATCGTGACAGCCTGCAGGTTGACAACAACTCCATCGTCGATAGATACAACGACGAGGTAACGGTACTCAGCACCCTGTCAGGACTACACCTACAAGAACTGAACCGCTGAGGGACTGCTTCCTCCACCTGTCCAGCCAAGGACGCCTTGAGAAAGTTCACCCATGCAGATCCACACACACACACACACACACAAAGCAACCTACAATTCCTCGTAAGCCTTATCTCTCTCTCTCTCTCTCTCTTCTGCGTGAATAATTGAAGGATATGTGCTCTTTTCCAACTGTCCACCATCCAGTCGGTCAACATAAATGTCCCTGTTCCGCGCGTTACTGCTGTCATCGTACGAGAGAGAGCGTTCCCATCGTTCTTTCCTCTCAACTCCTTTGAGGTGGCACTCACACGAAGCCATCCATAATTTCAAACCGACTCCAGCTAAACAGGTGGCGTCCTGTCACACTCAGCGAGCCACCGACTGTTTAACTCTTGACACACGCGCGCACGCTTTCTCCGTTCCAACCGGCAAACAAACTCGTCTCTCGTCGTCACCCTCTCACTCCAATCTCAAAGCTCGGGCACATCAAAAAAATACAAACATATACGAGAGCCACGAAACCAGCAGCAGACGACAGACAGGTGGACTCACCTCGGTGGAGGACGTGTGGTGTGTGCTGTCTCGGTTGTGTCTCTGTGAGCGAGGGAGTGTAAAGCCGCCGCGAGCCCGGTTACAAACGGCAGGTTGCCCTTCCTCCCACCATCCCTCTCCTACTGCGCTCCGGAGTAGTGCGTGCATGTGTGTGTGAGTGTTTGCACGCGCGCGCGTGTGTGTGTGTGTGTGTGTGTGTGTGTGTGTGTGTGTGTGTGTGTGTGTGTGTGTGTGTGAGACGAGAGCGATTGCAAGTGTGAGTGTGAGCGCTCCCGACTCCTCACTGGCTATTGTTACCAAGGGGAGGGCAAGGCGAACTGAGCATGCTCCGAACTGAACAGCCCTTGTGGTAGGCATGGAAACCAGGAAGCGGCTGCAGCTCCTAAGTGCTTTCTGCTTTACTCCCCACCCCTCATTCTCCCTCTCTCTCTCTCTCTCTCTCTCTCTCTCTCTCTCTCTCTCTCTCTCTCTCTCTATCGCTCGCTCTCTCCATCTCACACATGGACGCAAGCAGGTACCCCCTCACACACACACACACACACGCACACGCACGCACGCACACACACACACACACACACACACACACACACACACACACACACACACACACACACACACACACACACACACACACACACACACACACACAGAGGGGATGCTGCGACGTTCTGGCCAGGTTTCAACACATGCTTAATCTTTAATTCTCTCATGGATTGATTCTCAATCTCAATTGAACTGATGTAACCGCTCCTCTGTTTACCGTGCCAACCAATGGAGTCATGCCACCCAGGCGGGCCAGTTCGCAGTGTCCTGGGGAGCAGTAATCTCCTTACACTCTTCATAAGGAAAACATGGGACAGGAAGAGCACCGGAATGCATTTCATTAAAAAAAATAGGTTATGGTGATTAAACAAAAATCTAAATATAGCTGTCAAAAATCCCAAATAATACAGATATTCACAAATGTTCAGCATGTCACGAAACCACAGTACTCCAACGTTCCTGCCGTCATTAAAATACGTGAATTTAATTCTTAACTGCTTTCACAGCTCTATGCCGCAGATGCATTACACGTTTCTTCGTGGGCACAGTTTGCAGGACACTCAACGAGCATGAGCCCTTCCCCTTCCCATCAGTAAAAAACAAAAGACAAACAGGCATCAAACATTAAAGACCAGCCTTATGCTGCCTGCCCCTGTGCGCAGCTCAAGTCCCCGGCTCAAGGAACAGGCTTCCACTGTGTGGGTATGTTGGCCACCGGCACAATGTGTTGTAATGACAATATGCTGCTGCGTCTGCCGTGTGTTTAAGGGGGCATATGGAGTCTGAGGCTAATCTCCCCAGAGTCCAAGATAACCCTCCCTTTGCCTGGGCCTCCCGGAGTGGGTGGGTGGGCGGCCGGGGGGGAGGAGACGGACACGAGAGCCAGCGCCACCACTAGGCAACATGGCAGAAGGCTGCTCCGCATGGGTGTGTCAATTATGTCATCAGCGCTGCTTGTGTTTATGTGTGCTTTGGTTGGCCGGGCTTTTTGTTTGGGTGTTCGGGCAGGAAAAAGGCCCTGTGTGTGAGAGGAAGGCAGTGTGTGCGTGCGTGTGTGTGTGTGTGTGTGTGTGTGTGTGTGTGTGTGTGTGTGTGTGTGTGTGTGTGTGTGTGTGTGTGTGTGTGTGTGTGTGTGTGTGTGTGTGCGCGTGTGTCGTGATACGTGGAGATTAGTATACAACAAACACAAACTGTGTTTATTGTATACTGTGTGAGTGTTGTACATGAACGTGATTATTTAACGGCAGCACCATATGCCCATCTGCTGGTGTTATCAAATGACCCCTTAATAAATGCTGGCACCACAATGGTACCCCACACACACACATAGTGTAGCTTGGTTTAGCACACAAAGGTAAATCCTAGCACTGGGGAGAGAGAGAGAGAGAGAGAGAGAGAGAGAGAGAGAGAGAGAGAGAGAGAGAGAGAGAGAGAGAGAGAGAGAGAGAGAGAGAGAGAGAGAGAGAGAGAGAGAGAGAGAGAGAGAGAGAGAGAGAGAGAGAGAGAGAGAGAGAGAGAGAGAGAGAGAGAGAATGGGTATTATACGCATTGATGCAGCCCTCCTTACCAAAGGGGGTTGAGGTTTCGTGTGGCACGCTCACAAACACTTGTGCATATGCATTCAGGCCATATCCACTAGACACAATTAGCCAGCATTTTCCCAGCATTCTCCCAGCTTTTCACAAACTTCCTCTGAAGTGGAAATATCTGAAAACAACAGTAAGGCGAAACCTCTATTTCTGCTAACCATGAAGTAAAATTGTCCTCCGCATGGGGGTTTAAGGACCCCGCTTGAAGATGAGATGGTTCGTCCCAAGTGGTCATCCTTCAATGAATTGAAATGCTGACGGACAGCGGTTTAAAGACGCTGGAGAAAACTCAGAAGGCAGCAGAAACGTCTTTATGTCGGGCACAGTGAGGGCCCCACAAAGGGCCCCAGATTAGACATCACTCATCCAATGCTGTGTGTTGCTGTTGCCATTAGGAAAGTGTTTGTTTGCCATGTGTGTGTGTGAGATTGTGTGTTTAGGGGCCCGGTACGGTGAAGGCTTCGCTGTTCGGGACACCTGGTAGCAAAGGTCCAGGCGGCCTCGAGACGGAGGGCCGGGCTTGCTCAGCAACGGCGGCGGAAAATAATTTATGAGGGCTCCGCTGATGGCTCAATAATTCAGTGGGCCTTCATTCTGCTCTCACGGTGAGGCACGGATTAGACTATTACAGTCAGGAGAGAGAGAGAGAGAGAGAGAGAGAGAGAGAGAGAGAGAGAGAGAGAGAGAGAGAGAGAGAGAGAACAAGAGTGAGAGAGAGAGAACAAGAGTGAGAGAGAGAGAACAAGAGTGAGAGAGAGAGAGAGAGAGAGAGAGCGCGAGAACAAGAGTAAGAGAGAGAGAGAGAAAGAGCGAGCACAAGAGTTAGAGAGCGATTCGCCCCGTTTCAGGGGGGCATGCAATCTCACTAACCTGACTCGCCATTTCTTTATTTTTGGAAACGGGGGTAGGGCGAGTGCGGGGGGGAGAGCGATGCTAAATTTAGCGCTCCATCCGGGGACGAGCAAGGGGGGCATGGAAGGATGTTCAAACGCGATGCCAGACAGGTTGCGGGTGTGTTAACACACCGGTAGCCCCCACTGGCAGGTAGCCGCGGGGAGTGGACTGTCCACGGCCAGCAGCATGCCCCCCCGTAACCAGGGAGCCTTCGACAACATATATATACGTGGTTGACCACTTAAAGTGACAGACCACAGTGTGTCTGGTATGGAATGAGCTGTCCCCCTCATAAAGCAGAGAGCGGAGCATCCACTGTGGTCTACCCCATGCGCTGCAGCACAATGGCTGTTGTAACTGTTATGGCCCCCCCCCCCCCCCCCCCAGGGGAAGAGCATACAATGCTTTGTTGTGTGTGCGCCCTTGGCTATGTGTAAACGTTTGCCTACTGAGATTAGTGTTCAGTGCCTATATGTGCATTTGTTAGTGGTTTTTGTGCGTGTGAGTGTGTGTGTGTGTGTGTGTGTGTGTGTGTGTGTGTGTGTGTGTGTGTGTGTGTGTTTGCGTGTGCGTGTGTGTGTGTGTCTGTGAGGTACCTCAAGACAGGACACATAAAAACCCATCACCAGCTGGTTTGTTTATCAGAGGTGTAATTTCCTTGCCAACCATGGGGCCATTGAGAGACACAATGCATTGTGATAATTAGCCAGATGGGGTTAGACAATCAATTGAGTGATAGGTTGGTTGATTGTGTGGTACTTGTGTGAGCTGACAGTGAAATGTAAAACAGCATATAGCGCTACTGTACTGGTGTAATAATAATAATCACGCATCCCAGTTTGATTAGGAGGTGGTGAGATCAAATAATCACGCAACCCTGTTTGATTAGGAGATGGTGTAATAAAATAATCCCGCAACCCAGTTTGATTAGGAGGTGGTGTATTATAAAATAATCATACATCCCAGGTTTAAGAGCGATTTAAGAAGTTTGAAGTTGTTTTAGGTAAGAAAGATATTGGACATTCGACCGATATTCACGCTCTTATTACAGCGATCTGACGGCGGGCCCTAAAGAAGCGACCACCGGTATGAGTCCTGTTTCTCCCGCGGTGTATACCTGCGGAGGAGACAGTTTGGCAGCAGCACTCCTCTCTATAGAGCTTGTAAATCGGTATGCATTATGGAGTATTGTGTTGAGTTGAGAGGACTCAGGGGGGGTAGCTGTATTAAATCCTAAATCGATGTAAATATATCGTTACCTAGGCTGTGGAAAACTTTGTTTTTCCTCGTCCCGCATGAGTAACGCTCTGGCAGTTTCGAGGACAACCATGTCTCGCCAGAGTGACAAATCATTGCACGATTAATGACTGAACAATGAACTAACTACCGGTAAATGACTACTAACTAACTAAAATTCTCTTCTTCCAAGATCGGGGGAATTTCTTGCCTCCCTAATGTATAGCCCTTAACCTATTGACGCGTCTTGTTTGTGTAATTTTCAAAGACGAATGGCATGCGGGGATGATTCTTAATTTTCTTTAGATACCTCAACACATTCAAGCACTACAGGGTCGAGGCATGTGTACAATAGGTGTGTGTGTGTGTGTGTGTGTGTGTGTGTGTGTGTGTGTGTGTGTGTGTGTGTGTGTGTGTGTGTGGGTGTGTGTGTGTGTGTGTGTGTGTGTGTGTGTGTGTGTGGGTGTGTGTGGGTGTGTGTGTGGGTGTGTGTGGGTGTGTGTGTGGGTGTGTGTGGGTGTGCTACTGCTAGGTTCGGCTCTGAATAATTCAGCTCCCTGTCATTCTCATCCTGCCTGTTTTCTATTCAAAGGGGGTACATGCTGTATACCCCCATGACGGGGACAAAATACACTTGTACGAGCAGTGGGAACGCCCCAATATAATGTGGTGGCTGGGGGATAGCATGGGAACTGGCACAAATTCCTGGGTGTGGGGTTGAGTGTGTGTGTTTGTGTGTTTGTGTGTATGTGTGCGTGCGTGTGTGCGTCACAAGCACCCCACACCGCCACAAACCAAGCTTTACAACCTTTGTTTATCCAGGTCGAAACACACTGCAAACGTTGCAATTACATTAGAGCTGGCCAGGCAATTCGGTGTGAGCATTTTATACCTCTAGAAGAGAGTTCCTTAATGAATGTCGATGAATGTGAATGAGGAGCAACACAAGCAGCCAGAATGACCCACAAACCTAATTGTTCAGGTTTCCATCCATCTTGATTGAGTCTCCTTGGGTGGAGCAGATAACGAGCCCTGTGTTAAAAAGTAATTATGCATCAGTTAACTCAAGGAATATCCATGACCTCGATTCATCGCCTAAAACACGAATGTTGAGTTCTGCGTGTATATTTTAAATGCATTTTAGGAAGGAAAAACATAATTAACTCCAATGAATATGCATGTTGCTTGCTCGTGCGCACAAACCACGCCTGAGGTTGACGGGCGTGTGAATGTGTATGTGCTTCCAAACTTTGAATGCATGGTTGTGTATGTGTACAGGAAGCCGGGTACACAGTCACAGTGTATATCTACACAGTGTATCTCCATCCTGAAATTAGATTGGATAATTAAAAGCCTGTGCTGGCAGCATGCAAACATAAATCGCCATGTCTGCAGGCGTACAGTGCCTGGTGTGCCCGCCCAGCTCTCCTAATGGGGGGCCATGAAATCCAATTTCCCTGTCAATCTATCCATCTATTGTATCCACAGAGCCAAGGTGCTCCACGGGGGTACACACACACACACACACGCGCACACGCACACGCACACGCACACGCACACGCACACACACACACACACGACCCTAGCTAAACTCTTAACATAGTCAGGAATCACCATGACTACAGTCCACTCACACCCT
>NC_082401.1:16352450-16447450 GCF_031168955.1 Gadus macrocephalus | reverse complement strand
CTGGGCAGCGAGAAACCTTTAAAACGAAACACACACCTAAGAACCATCGGTGCAAAGGGAAAGTAATTAAAAAGTGGCTGGCAAGAGGAAATACCCCCCCAGAAAATAGATGGTTAGTGAAAAGTGACAGGGGAGGGGGAGGGAGAGCACAGCTGGACGCCCCCCCCTGCTGTATCTTTACTCATACTGCCCAAGATGGATGTGGAGGTCAAACACACTGGGGGGAGATTTCCCCATGCCAAGAAGCTGTCGGCTAGCCGCCCCACTCTGCACGGTTCAGGGAAACCCCAGCCTCCCAGGAACCAGAGCATATGCCAGGGGAGGTTTAAGTGTCCATGTCGTCCTACCTTCTCCACCGCCAAAACACATTTTACCTACCCAGGCAGGTTCCCGTGCACTTCTGGACAGTTTAGCATTAACAAATAAGACATTCGGATGAGGTAAGATATTGCTAAATAAAATGAGGTATGCAAGCACCAACAGATGAAGACATTTCAACTGCACTGATCAAACGTTTGAAATTCCCATGAGACATTCTGATACGCGAAGGATGTGTTGAAGAAAGTACAACATTGGTAGCCATTCAGAGTAAGCCGTTACAAATAGGTCAAGAGTGGTTCAGCGTTAGTCATGAGGATATGAAAGTTTAAATTTAATAGGAAAAAAAAGATCGGAATGAAAAAGTTGTTTATATCATTACAATTTGAATGTAAATCATAAGCTTGACTTATGATATGGTACGGCGTAATTCTTAATATGGTAAGAGGTAAGAGAAGGTAGAAGCCTGCTCTTAGAAGGGATTGTAAAAGGACACCCTTAATTAAGGGTTCCATTAACATTGACAGAATCTCTAGTGGATCCTAGGTTGTGTTTGCTCTTCCCAGGTGGACGGTTCTTAATTACTCAGGAGGAGTAATTAGCATTGGTCTAAAACGGAAACTGCAGCCCAAATACGGAAGCCACTGTTCCCACTGAATGTCATCTGCCACATGTACCTTTGTTGGTTTGTGTTGGAGAATTATTAGGGCCAAACACACCCACCAACCATCCATACACTCATACACAGACTCTGTGCCTCCAACACGACACACAAACACACACACACTGCCTCTCTCTATCTCTCACCCACACACACACACACACACACACACACACTGCCTGATCCCAATCCCAAGGGCTACTGCCTGTCGCATGCATGTGACTGATGCTTTTCACCTGACACATGCCCTCTGGACGGGACAATGGAACATAGCTGATGGGATGGGCCTGGGAGGAGGGGGTGTTGCTAGGTAAAGCAAGGATACTGACAGCTTAGCTGCAACTAAAAGCCATCAAATCGCCACTACTGCCGTTGGTATTAAAACAATTACATTCTTGATGGATTTTTCCGAGCGCATTACATTTTTTTTGCTCTTTCCCTTTAAAGCAGCGACCATAAATCATGAGTAACAGGCCCGCCATCAACCTGCCCGGAAAAAAAAAGCAGGTCCCATCTGCCGTTTGTCATTTGTGCCAGATTTTCAGGAATTTTCGCTGCAGCCTTAACACATATACAGCGGCTCCCTTGGGACCAGTCTGGCTGGGGAAGGTCCTCCCAACAAGGCCAATGACAAGAGCAGCAGAGAATAGACCTTGCTTTAGTTCCCAGGTTTGCTTACAGTTTGGTGAAACATACCATGCAAGGTTGCAACACAAGCAAAACCTCAACAATCACCTGGCATTGAGCCATCTATGATAAGTCTTCATTTACCTACCAGAGTCTTCAAATAGCTTAAAAGCAGCCTTTGGGTGTGTCCGCAGATGATAAATCGCTGCCCTCGCTGTGTGTTGTACAATCAATGGGGTGGACTTTGCCAAGCAGGGGAAAGAGAGATGATCTACTCTCGATGCACTATGTATGCACTTAATGAGATTAGCAAGAGAAATACAACCCGGGCATGTAAGGCTCTGGAGAAACTAACGGCGGTAATCATATCACAGTGCACAACGCAGCAGAAAACAGTGTTGGTTTAACTGCATCGTAATTATTAAATAAGGTTGAAAGATTGACCCATGTAATATGTGCAAGACAAGCATCATCAATCAGTGATTATTACCATCATGTATAGTGAAATAACGGCAATTAGGGTTAGGGATGAAAAAAATAAATAAAAAAACCCTGATGTTTCCCAATAAGTAAATGGAATGTTATTACACTCAATCCAAGTAAAACCACAACCCCTCCAAATCGAAACAAGTGGGTCTACATTACGATGTCCAGTACCACTGCAAGCTACCCATTAGCATTGAGTTCCCTGTGAGCCCACCAAGAGCCACATTACATGCTGTCCTTATAGCCTGACTGATCGACCTGCCCTATTAAGTCTTGTGCTATTGACTCCTCCAGACTCTCTCTGACTCCCCATCTCTCCTGCTGAGCTGCTGGTCTGGGCTGTGGCTGCGGGCTGTATACGGCCCCACAGGGGCGAACGCTGGTGGCCATCTGCACTTCGCACCTCATTGATTATAGTGTAGCTTTCTGGAGATCGCATGGAGCAGCTCGCAGGGTCACTTACTTGGAGTGCAAGCAGGTGACCAGATGCAGACAGACATACTGACCGCTGGACGGGCAGGCAGATGGGAATTACCATGAAAGCTTCTATGACACACCTATTCATATTATTTAAAGAGTCATCAGAGGCCGAACCAATAGACGGATAGAACAGCTGTAGCTAGCCACCATCAGCCCCCTCCTTCCCATATATGCTGCTAAATGTTGTGCCATACCATTTAACACGGCATTGATTCTTTTATTATTATTACCCAAGTTCCTTTATGTATGCATTAAATTAGTTATTATATTTGGATAGGTCAAGTTACCTATACTTATCTTGCTTATTTGTCTTGGTCTTGTCTCACTGCTGCTGGTCTCTGTGTGTCCCAAACATCATGTTGTTCTATGCCTACAACGACTAATAAGTATATTTATTCAACCCAAAGACAAATGCCTTTATCGTCAACAAAACGTGCAGCTACAACTGCCAAGCAGCCTACTATGCACATATTGTAGCGCAAGAGAATATGCAGCAACCTACTACATTTGACAGAATAATAAAAATACTGCTATATACTATATATAAATAATGCTATTCCGGAAAAATAAAACCGGTGCTGTCGTAGGTGTTATGACTGTGCTTGCTTCATTAGATCAGATGGGAAAGCTGGCCGCAAACTGAAGCACCTGTCTAGTCTAGCACCTCACTATCTCGTCCTCTGCGTCACCTTTATCACAGTCAGACATAAGGTGCTCATTTAGGCAGATGCAGTGTTCTGTAACAGCCTCCTCAATACGTTTTTAGATAAATTCGTTGTTTGTTTTGACCACTTTCTCTCTTACCGCCCCTCTTTTTAAGGAGAGCGTCATGAATGAAGGATAATTTGAATTAAAGTAGTCCTTTTTGCAGTAGCAGCAACAGCAGCAGAACTCATTGCCGTTATCAGAACGCCTCTCAAAATGTACTGCGCTATAAAGCACCTGCACAGTATCGACGGGAATACTGAAAAACACAAGACTCACAGTGGGTTACTTACTTTACTTTTCACAGTTAAGTATCAGTCGCTTTGCAGGGAAGAGTCCGGGGAACTTCTCCAGAAACAGTGATGGTTTCAAACGGTAGCCTACCAGTAGCGATCCGCACCAATACAGATCACATAAGATAACCCGTCTTCGGTGATGCCTCATGGCATCGTGCTCCAACATCTCGACTCATTCTTGCCTGCCTGATGAATTAATTAATAGCCAACAATTCTACGACACTGGACACATGTCGGCTTTCTTTCACACGAGGGTCTCCAAGGGGACACGCACCACAACAAAGGCGATCGCCTACACTCTTGCTTGTGATTGGATGAAATGAAAAAAAGCTACCCCACACACAGATCCGCCCTGGCTCTTGAAGGAAAAAGTGTAGTGATTCAACTTTGACATTAGTGTAATAGCTTATGTTCCGTTTGAAGTAGAGAATCTGCACCAGGCAAACATTATTTTTTTATTGCAATGGAATTATGGTGAGCGGTATCATAGTTTCCCTTGAAGCAGTATCATTATCAAAGGCCTTCATCACAAGACAATTATTCGATTACTGTGAGAAAAACCTCCACAGTGAAGATGACACTTGTTGGGTTAATGACGTAGATATATTGACTTGCTTTGCTTTTTAATAAGGAGCATATCATCTCATCAATGTTCAGTATAAGACTTCTAACACACAAGTGCCCCAAACTAGTATTATGAATTCCCCACTTGTTGCCTAGAAACAGCTAACTTTACCTCCTGCATGCGAAGGGCAACCCTCTTTGTAAGCGATATCAGCCAAGGATAGTCACTGCGTTTACACCAACCCATGGAAACAAACTCCTACTGGTTTCCATTCACATGGGACCGGGACACATGTGACATGCGGGGCACCAGTTCTTATGTGACTCCTCTTCATCATTCCCACAAAAGAACAACAGTCTTCATGCATGTGGAGTACAGAATTAATATAAAACGATCCTGGAGAATGCGGCTATTATTATTAACATGTAACATGTGTATTAAAAGTGCCTTTGCAAACATTTGGATTTTTATAACATTACAGCATATTTTTTTAACATTATAGAATTTTAGAATCATTTACAATTATATATTACGTATTTTAAATGCTTTTGAGTTGAACATTGAGGACCCTAAAGTACCATAGCAATACCAGTGATTCCATATGAGAAACACATCCTAAAACGACCTTGATTTCCCACCATGCATCCATGGAACTACTTGTTCTCCTTTTTTAACTGTGATTCACAGCCTATTCCTCTTCTTCATTATTTACAGGAGACCCTCACTTTCCATTCCCATGACTGAAATGTGAAGAACATACTGTATTCCATCTGACCTCAATATGACGGGGCAGTCTGTGGACTATGCCTTCCCAGTCTCCCAGTCTCCCGTTAAACCACAACACAATATCAATAGCAATATCAACCCATCATTCACACCCATTATAAACGCTGATCGACGCATGACTGACAGCTGTCGGATGAGCGTCAGTAGGTGATGATGGATGTCCTTGGGTCGCTGAATCCCACCATTCCATTTCTTAACACCCCCATTCCTGATCCTTTAATGTTTAAAGGCAGTCTAACATATGGCCTCCGTCTATGGGAGACATGGGCAGGATTAGGATTGGTTAACAGTTCAGCCAAGGAAAGAGATTATTATACTGTTAAGGCTTGTGGTAAGTGATAAGAACCCAGACAGCTTCTGGGACTCAACAAGACATTGTTCCTGTTGGACAAAGCCTATTACCTCAGCTGCCTGCACAATGTAAGAAAGTTCTGAAGAGTTAATTATATCTATAGAATGAATACATTTAAACCCTAATCCTCCAATTTTATTTATATAACCGTTAGGGTTAGGGTTAACATTGTGTGTGTGTGTGTGTGTGTGTGTGTGTGTGTGTGTGTGTGTGTGTGTGTGTGTGTGTGTGTGTGTGTGTGTGTGTGTGTGTGTGTGTGTGTGTTTCCGGTCCCCTGTGAGATTCCTAATCTCAATTAGACCGCTAGGTTAGCTATCTTCTTTATGCATGCGTCCGTCGAAGAAGGTACTTATCAGGCAAGGATCACTTGCTTCTCTTATTTTCGCCCACTGTATCTCTTTGAGAGCAACCACATATCATTTCACAAACAATGCAATATTTTATCCTGTATATTTTGTCTCTGCTCTATCTCTGATCCCATTGATGTGTGGCCATGTAGACATTCTGCAAAGGTCCAATTTCGCTCCCAATTTTGAAGGGAAAACATGAGCTACATAATTAAAGCAAGAAATATTAATATTAGATATAATCAATAGGCCTACATGCCATCTGGTGGCCATATTTTATTCAAGGCTCAAACACCTATAATTTAATGTGATTTGAGATGTCTAAATAAGGGCATTATTAATACTGTTCTTTATTGAAGTAGTTTATTTTATCGATCAATAATGATCCACCTCTATATTCATCTCTTTGCTAATCTCTCTCACACACACACACACACACACACACACACACACACACACACACACACACACACACACACACACACACACACACACACACACACACACATGTACACAAACACAAACAAAAGTATGCATATATATATATTATATATATATATATATATATATATATATATATATATATATATATATATATATATATATTTATATACACACACAAACATCTGACTCTGACATCTAAATCAGATATAAAGACTGCTCACGAGTTTTATTCAAGAATAAAAACAAAAACCTTTTCTATAGCAGACTTATCTTTTTTTATCAAAGCGTCTTTTTTTTCCGAGCCTACCATGGTGTCTGTGATAGGGCATTATGCTTCCTACTAAATTTTGATTGACAGACCCACGGGACAAACCCTAAATCATCCAGACAAATAAACACAAGCCATGGACCAATCACACAGATGAAGGGGTGGAGCTTAGTGCTGTGTGTGATGTGGCCAGACCTCTGCCATATATGGTACTGAATAGAAAAGCATAGCAGAAAGTTTACAGCACACGAAACTCAGAATGAATGGGACGGCATATGCTAACTTTGACAACCAAGAACACGTCCTGAAATTAGGGGAGACGTTTGAGAAACACCCTAAAACTGCATACCACACAGTGCGATGTAAGTTTACAATTCACAAGTTCGCTTGGTTAGCGGTAGCTTTAGCTTAGCTCATTAGCTATGCTCACTCGTAAGCTAGACATGCCGAGAAACCAGTAAGAGCTAACGACCTGTTTAGAATTATGAATTGAGGATGACCGTGCCATGTTAGTCAATGTAAATTGGTAATGATGTTATCCAGCAGTATTGTATTGTGCTATATGTGTCGTTAGTGATCCTCCAGCTGTCAATATGTCAGCTAGCCGTAGCAAGGCACCGATGACAGAAAAAAAGGGACACTGTCGCCATCTTCCGACAAAAGGCTGATGACAGTAGTTGACACAGAATTGTAGTCCATTATATATTCCCTTATCCTTGCAGATGACTTCAAACCGGCGTCCATTGATACAACATGTGAAGGCGAACTTGAAGTGGGCAAGGGAGAGCAAGTAACCATCACTCTCCCCAACTTGGAGGTACATTTTGAGTTATTTTCGATGTACTCCAATACCAATACATTCAACCGGTCATTTATTTGAATAAGTGTTGTGAAAGGGGTTTTGTTTTTTACAAGGTGAGTACACATAGTTGAGATACAGTTGCAAGGCAATCACAACTTCTCTGCAACTCTATGCTACCATTAGAAGTAGCAAAGGAGAATTTGTAGGCGCTTGTAGCAGTCTTGTTTTTGTCTCACATATTTTAGCTCAGGGATATCGTTGTTCGTGTGAGCCAATCAGGAAATGAATGAACAGTGGTATTCAATTAATAATCCACACATGTTTACACCGCTTAAATATGTGATACATGCATTGTAAGCACTCATTTATTGTCTTTTTTTAAATTATCAATGTGGTGTTCTTTAACACAAGTTATTTATCACATCTACCCTAGGATAAGTAGTTGTTATTATTATTTGACCCAAAAAAAAATTAACGTTTTTTTGGTCTCCACCCGCTTTCAACGGGTTGTCTCATAAATCAAGTCATTGTATAATTACTGTCTTGTTATGCTGCGGGGGGTGGAGTTCTGTCAAAGCATGTTACACACATGAGAGTCCCGTCTGAAAACAAACCTTATCAGTAGATCTGAAATGGGTATACTGTTAATAAGACACAGCTGATAATCTGTTGTTGACTAAATCAGTCAACGTTCATATGTATGATGTCATACACCTGTCATAATTTCATGTTGTCATTTTCAATCACAAACTTCATATCAGCTTCCCCCCATAAATCATTATTTGAAAGTTAAAGGTTCTGGGTTCAGAGATTAGTAGCCGGGAGACGGTGGGAATTGAATGGGAGCTTATAGCTTACTGTTGTTGGTGGACTGAACGCACGGTAACCCTTGGGCACTGCACTTGCAACCACTTAGTTATAGGTCATGATGAGCTGCTACTGAAGCAAAGCAATACAATTCATCCCCCACCCATGAGCAAAATAATACAATGCAATCATTAGGCTTTCATGGGACGTTCAAACTGTTGCTCAGTGATGTGTAGGTTAAATAAGATGTACTTTTGCAATGCTACTTAATTAACTAACGAGACCCCTAGTCTTGTAGTGTTTTCTTTGTGTAAAGTGTCTCTGGTTTCACAAGCACCTTTTTCAAGATGTTTCCGTTCTCCTTTAATATATAAATGGGACTTGTATAGCGTTTTCCGATCTGTGGCCACTTATTAAAGGCACCCAGTGCAACTTTATGTAAACATTCAATGAAAAATAAACATTCAATTTCTAGTCTTTTTTACACGTAGTAAGTTTCAATAACTCCATACCATTACATATCGACATTCAAGGAGCAAAGATGAGACGTCGTTGTGTGGTGAGAACTGATAGAAAATCGTAAACAACAACAATCGCCGGTGGGGAGAAGCCATTTTTCCATTGACTGGAAGCCTGCTTTATTTATTGTAGGTTACAAAAAATAAAGAAAATGGCGGCATTGTTGTTATCGATTTTGTATCAGTTCTCACCACACAACGACGTCTCATCTTTGCTGCTTAAATGTCGGTATGTAATGGCATGGAGTTATTGAAACTTACTACGTGTAAAAAAGACTAGAAATTGAATGTTTATTTTTAAGCCTCGAAAGTTGCACTGGGTGCCTTTTTAAAAGCTTCACATTCACCCATTCTGATACACATTCATTAACGGAAGGCTGATTCAACCATGCAAAGCAACTGCCATATCAGGTAGTCTGGAGCAGTAAGAGTCAAGTGTCTTGCACAACTATATCTCAACACGTGGCTAGTAGGAACAGGTTATAGAAACAGCAATCTTCTGGTTGTCAGACAACCCGCTCTACCTCCAGCCCCCCCAAGGCAAATTTGAATTATAGGTGAACCCTAACCTATAAAGGCTCAAAACTAACAGTCAAGTCGAGGTCTGTACAGTTTTTAGTAAAAGTAGTCGATGGCATCAGACGTAAATATGAAGCTTAGTTGGTTGAAACGGGTTGATTCCCCGCTTCGATGTAACCCGGAACGGGTTGATGCCGGGTTGTCTGCGTAAAGGCTTGATGTGTACAGCTGCCTTCAATGTTCCTTTTCTTGTTGCATGTCACTCCCTGCTAGGGTTCCACCGCCCCGGTCACGGTATTCAAAGGATCCAAGAGGCCCTACATGAAAGAATGCATCCTCATTGTGAACCACGACACCGGAGAGTACCGCCTGGAGAAACTCAACAGCAACATAGCAGTCAAAAAGACCAGGCGAGTAGCTAGCTGTTCGCTGTGTCCCGCCGGGGCCAGCCAAACACACACACCGTAGGCCCTCCGAGTCGATCTGCGTTTGACTGTCTGTGCGTGTGCCTTCTGGCCGCCCAGGGCTGAGGGGAGCAGTAAGGTCCAGTCCCGTCTGGAGCAGCAGACCAGCCGGCTGAGCCAGCAGGTGAAATGTGGGGGCAGCGGGACCAAGGCGCCCCCCAGCAGCATCGCTGGGGAGGGGCCCCCTCCCCCCAAAGAGAAGATGTTCCCCATGGACGCGTCACCCATGGACGACATCGAGAGAGGTAGGGCGGACCGTCCTTAATGTTGTACTAGGGCTGTACAGTATGGACTAAAGTGTTTATCACGGTACGATTTGAGGCATAGACGGTAACGGTATTATATCACGGTATGTTCATTTTATCTTCTAATTTCGATATAAATGCTTCTGAAGTGGTAAAATACTGGTTAGGCAGCAAAACTGCATAAAAAAATGCTAATTCTTTTCTCAAGTTACTTCCATCTCCGCAAAACATAAATGTTTAATAGTATGGATTTCTTTCTCCACTTGCTCGCCGACCTTGCCGTATAGTTTAGGCATCACAATTTGGATGAAGTGTGTGCTGATGAAGGGACTGTTGCGCAAGCATGCTTCCTGAGAAGGCAGTATCGCTGTCAAATCTGTCCCTGGGAAAAGAAATGTTGCGCCAAATTGAAAAAGGATCTAGGATTCGTCACCATATGTTCAGTTGTTACGCATAACTTAACTTTTTACATAAAAAAGTAGGACACACCGGTCTCACGGTTTCATTAAAATCCATACCGTAGTGCAAATTCACACCGGTGTACTTTCTATACCGTTTATAAGCTATAGTGCTTTCCCCCACCTTTTACCAACCTTAACTCGTGACTCTGTGAACAGAATAAGGCATGAACGTGTTGTTCCGCCTTGTTGAGGCAAACCGAGTCAGATGGTGAATCTATGAATAACTTTTATGCTCATTTGAATGTCTACCCGATCCAAATACCTAAAAGTTGTTGGCAGAAGATGAGAGATGCAGTTCAGTTCAGTTCTTTAATTAGTCAAATCAAATGCACAACATAACAGGCAAGCAGTCATAGCTGGCAATGACATATTTGTGTTCCAAGCTCTACTTGCAATACAATACAAAAAATATTTAAAAATGAAAAGTAGTATAAGAGTAACAAAGAACCCAATAATTTAAATAAAACTAGAACATATGTCCAGTATATACATGCATACATGCACCATTACAACCTTCAAGTCACAACTCAAAACTCACCTGTTCAAACTCGCACACAACGTCTAACTGATCACTGTTTTGATTGTTTGTTTGTTTTGTTTTGTCTTGTTTTTGTTTTATTTATTTTATTTATTATATTTACTTTTTTATTTTTTTATTTTATTTTTTTCCACAATGTCTTGTTTTTTAAACGATTTATGATGACTATATGCTCTGTAAGGTGACCTTGGGTGTCTTGAAAGGCGCCTCTAAATTAAATGTATTATTATTATTATTATTATTATTATTATTATAGTCTTGCCTCAGGTGCGTATGTGCACGTTGACCGTGGGGTTCTCCTTCCTCTGCCTCAGAGCTGATGGAGGAGGCTCAGGGCATGGACCAGATGAGCAGCGGCGACAGCTCCTCTGACTCCAACAGCTCCTCCTCGTCCAGCAGCGACGACAGCTCCAGCGACGAGGAGGGGGGCCGGCGACGCTCGTCCCCCTCAGCCCAGGCCCAGGCCCAGGCCCAGGCCCCGGCCCCGGCCCTGGCCCCGGCGGCGCCCGCCATCCCCTCCCCGACACTCCACAGCATGCCCGTCCTCATCACAGGGAACCCCCCGGCCGGTGCGCCCCAGCCCCCCGGCCGCCCGGAGGAGAGCGGCGGGGGCGGGGGGGCGGTCCACATCAACACGCTCAGTGAGTTGTCGCCCCCGTTATCGAATCGCCTTCTAGGGGAGGGCTGTCTAGTTAGGAGAGAGGCAGCATTGGTCTTTGGACTGTATGTCGTTATCCCTGCCCGTCATGGAGAGTCAAAGACTGGCCTGTTAACAAATAACAAAAAATGAGTTGTTTAAGGGGTTATGATCTAGTGAAATAAAATATATATATTAAATAGGTGTGTGTGTGTGTGTACATATACTACTGCTAGAGCAAGCTGCCTCATCCCCTCCCTTTCCCACTTCCTGTTGCAGAGAACGATCTCCAGCTCAGCGAGTCAGGAAGCGAAAGTGACAGTGACTGAGCGACAGTGGGGCGAATTCCTCTCCGTGGTACTGGGCTGGAATGAAAGTGCTCGGAAGGACAACGATCGACCATTGCTTGCTATTCTTGGGAGTGTTCATCTCTTTGATCTGTGTAACGTCCTGGGACTCAAGAATGCCATTGTTGCCAGTGTGCTCAGATGGTTGTCCTTTTGGAAATTGTCATATTCAATCATACTACCGAAAACATAATCATGTTTGTCATTTAACACGACAGACTACGATTTGATTCAGTTGCCAACCACCATAGTTCCTGCATTTCAATAAGTCCTATTTAGTGACATTAATGTGATGAGTTAAAAGCTGTGATCAATTGTTGGATACATATTTCAAAAATATATATATAGTCTGCAAATAGGCTGTTTGCCGATTATGTCTTAAGTGGTGTTTATTTGTAATTAAAGAAGGAAAGAATTGCAGATGAGCATATATGTATATATGTATTTTTTGGGCAATGCCACATTGATATCAGGAACGGGCAAACTGTTATTGAGCATTTCTGTTAGTTTAAGAAGCCAGTGCCTGATTATTTTTGACTAGTTTAGTAAAATTCCATTTTAAGGAATTATCTTAAAAGGCCCCTTGTTTATTTATTGACATTTCATTATTCGTAGGTCTGACTTGGTTAGGTAGTCTTGTCATTCGGACACGTTTTCAGTAGGTGTATGGAAGAATAATGGCCTTTGTAGAGAACCTGCAATACTTGAATTGGAATATTTATAATAGAATTGTATACTCTGACCAACCAATAGTTGCTTCATATATCCAATGTAATTTCACTTGAGAAAACAACAAAGTGGCAGTTTATGTAGTTGTAAGCATCAATACTGTGCCTAAATGTGATTTCCTTTGGGACTTTGCTATGAATTTGCCTTAGGTAATTATAACTACATGCAAATCGTATACTGAAACATAGATGAGTGGGAAGATGCACCAAACAACATTCTTGAGTTGCATATTTCAATATTGTATTAGATATCAATGTAATTCCTTTGTAGATTAATAAACATTCAGATTGACTTCTAATGTGTTTTGTCATTGTTCCGTGAGTAATCGAGAGTTGCTTGACTCACGCAACTGCTACCTAGGTCAACATACACTTATAACCTGTTATGTTACTAATTATTATGCAATATCCGCAGACAGTGACAACAACATTATATTTGATCAAGTGTTTACCATCTGCAACCCTTTCCACTTTGAAATGACTATGGGACTGATAATTGTCTTGTCAACATTATGATGTCCATAAGAGCCAGTTAAAAAATGGATAGTTTTCAAAATCACACAGATAATAGTTGGTAGTGAAATCAGCCTTTTTTTTCTTGCATTTCCTGGATTATAATTGTCACAGATAGCAGATAATCATACTAATACAAAAACTAAATATAAGCATGCGTCTACCATCTGAGATGAGATTCCTTTTATTGTTTTGTTTTCTTCTATTAGGCCAGTTGTTTTCATGGTATTTTTTAAAGGGATGCTTTGCTTAAATTTATGAAATTAGCCTATCGGTTACTATTATGCATACTACTATACTATCCATCTACTTGTGTTATATGATTATTACACGGATATTATTATTATTATTATCATGAAACGTTGTATGAATGTATCTACATTTGTTAATGATAATTAAAGGTGTATTTCCACGGGTACGTGTTTCTTGCATGTCCTAGGATTATGGAGTGTGTCAAAGTCCAGTTGGCTTCATTCTGTGGTTGGGCTGACGATTGCAAGGCTATGATGCCTATAAAAGGCAACCATTGTACGCGCAGAAGACACAACCCCCAGTATTTCTTGGACGTTTACACATGACTCTATAACCGAGTGATCTGATTTTACGCCAAAATGTTCGCCGGTTCACTACATATCGGAAGTCTTGCATGTAGACGAGAACACGTAAACGGGATCCAAAGATTATCCTCTATTTTTGATTACAGCATGCGTTGCAGACGCGACATCGCATCCAGCACCACCTCTGTTGTTGAGCATAACAAGCAGAAAACGATAGACGATTTGGACGGACCGAGTTTCGTGAGAACTTTATATTGGCTTATTGGTAAAGGATATTTATCATTATCACATCAAATGCAAGTAAGTACTCTTCGACTGAAACGTCTAGCTCAGGGGCGTTGCTAGACCTAGAGTTTTACGTGTGCACAATATGAAATATATGGATACAGAAGGGTATGTACGAGCTTCAAAATTTTTGTCACTGTCATACTGTAGGCTATATTAAAGCACTGGTAAAGGTAAAGACGCAAAGATGGATTCATGAGTACCGTACAATTATATTTATTTAAACACATACACATCTCAAAGATTTACAAATAAGGTAACTGACAAATAAACAAAAAGTCTCTTTATGACCTTCACCTCTTTATCAGGAGAAGTCTACACATCTATATTTATTTAGAAACTGTGTGGAAACAGCATAATTTTGCCAGAACGACATGTACTAAAAAGGCAAGAAACAAGGTTTAAAACTAATAGAATTTCTGACTTAAGGTGAGGTGGCTCATTGCCACCAATCAACCTGGAAAATGTTATAGAACCATCAAAGCTCTTAAATTAAACTAAATAAGGCCATACACTACTGCATAGAGCCTTTTTAAATGATTATTTTTTCACTATTAAGCTGTATCGCCGCGCCTTCATGGTGGCAAAGCGGTCAATAACGTGGCATTGACTCACTTTGCATAGTTGCTCCTTTTCAATGGACAAAAGACAAAGTTGGTGAAGCCTTCCTTGCCCCATGGTTGACCTAAGCCAGGTGTGGAGCCTTCTCGACACACTGAAAGATCGCTCACAACTACAACTGTTTACAGGAATTGTGAGTGCAATGATCTGAATTATCTGTGTCAATGTTGGGATCATTGTTGGATCCAGTATGTTAAAAACACCCTGTATATCCATAATTTCCTTTTTTGTGTTAAGGAAGTTTTTGTCTAAAACTTCCTCAAGTTTTGAAGACAGACAATTTTTCATTCATTATTCATTTTCCGCGTGTGTGCGTGCACGTGTGTGTGTGTGTGTGTGTGTGTGTGTGTGTGTGTGTGTGTGTGTGTGTGTGTGTGTGTGTGTGTGTGTGTGTGTGTGTGTGTGTGTGTGTGTGTGTGTGTGTGTGTGTGTGTGTGTGTGTGTAAACTACAGGCTACAGACGCTCAGTATTGAAAACTGGTGCTAATTATGTGGGCAACATTCTTTAACAGCAATCAAGTTGTCATTGTTTGTGTCAAACAAGTTGTGAATTTGTTGTAACGTTAAAAAAGGAGATGAGTTGCTCTGGGCTTTTTCCAGCTCCCGTGGTTTCCAACGAAACATGATCAACAAAAAAACAAGGAATTGAAAGCTACTTAAAATATGCCTAGGTTACATTAATTTCCCCTGATGGCAGCAATGTTCCACTTTCAGCTGGAATTCACGGTACATCAAAACCACGTGTCTTCTTTAGATTTCAGTTCCCTTTATTTATTCACACAGTTCAGCAGCGGCATTTATTCAGAATCAGAGCCCAAATTAAAGCTGCATTTAGGGCGACTATCACTACCCAGCAGAAAAATAGATGTACTATAAATGGTTTTGTATAGCAGTCACGAACATGAGCATAGTTGTGGAAATGCTGGTGTTAGAAAACATAGTTGACGGGAATTAAAGTGCTGCACATCGACTGTACAAATGTAGATTATTCATCACAAGAATTTTAATTCAGAAATCGAATAGGCTAATAAACTCTGAATTGTGAGATAAAATTCAGCATTCTGATAATAAAGTCAGAATACTTGGATAAAATCCGAATTCTGATAATTAAATCCAGCATTAAAGGTTCATTTAAGAAGGTTCTCACCAGTCATTTGTCGCCTGGTCGCAGTGTCAAGTTTTTTTTTTAAAGTAGTTCACTAGTCGTAGCGTGCAAATAAATTGCAGTGTCAGAATTCTGAGAATTTTGTCAGCATTCAGATTTCCCAGAATTCTCTTACACTGCAAATTAAAGCGCTACTACTAGCAAACTAGTTTCAGTGTGACTGGAGAGAACTTCCTTAAATTAACCTTTAATGCTAGATTTGCATCAACGCTATTGTGTGAATTAGTATGGTTCTCTTTCATGGAAGCCGGAAAGTGGGAGATTCCTTATGTTTTTTACCATTATTGTTTTATTAACAAATTTCTCCTACAGGGGATTGATAAAGTTCTATCTAGACTATTGAACAGAAAGAAACACTTGGTCATACTTTACACACTTTCAGAAGAGTCACGTGGACGAATCCGTAAATAACTGATTTTTTTCATTGGTTGTTGCGTTAAATCTTACCCAGATACAATAGGGCTATTTTCTGATTGGCTTTTATGTAGCCCCTTTCGTTTTTTGATTGGCTGGTAAGAGGCAGGCTCGACTGAAGACTCCCGAGGCAGCAGGAGATGCACTTGATGAATCCTGCCGATTCCATAGCGAGAGCGGCGCTTCTGCAGATGAATTTAATAATGATCAATGGAATTTTACTGGGGCACTGGAGACTTTTACTGGGGCACGTGCCCCAGTAAAAAGGGGCTGACGACGCCTCTGGCTTACGGGAAATATCCATGGTGTAGCCTATTTCACGTTCAATAGCATCTAGTTATTCAACGTATAATTCTAATATTTATTATATCTAATAATTGTACACACATCTTTTTAATATTTTTATATATTATCCTATCCCAAACGTAGAGTTTGCCCGTGGGCTATCAGATGACAAAGTTGGGCTATAATCTAATAAAGTGCAACTCACCCTATATTTAAAGTGACGTCATGACTGACGGTGGTGAGTAAAGGTTGTTTATTCTTGTATTCATGTTGATCATGTTGGGTCAGCAGCACTTCTTACATGACACATTCAACTTAGCCTTTGTTATAGAACTCAACACAGAGGCATACTGTCTGCCTATCTATTTAATGCTTAAACAGTCATCAAGTCCTATTAAATAAAGACACCTTATAATTAACTAACAGCAACAGTATTTAGTTTGGCGCTCCCACTTAACCGTCCTCCCATTGGTGCATTGTTTTTCTTTAAGTGCTATAGTGATTGTTGACAAGTCCTGTATCAATTTCAAATTTACGTTGATTGGCATAAAATGAGATCTCACGACAAATGTAGCTATTTTACACTGTATTTTCGGTTGGTTGTGATACACACGTTATCAAAATTGTTATATCATGTATACTTTCTGATTAAGACTCGTGGCCCTATTTAAACGGTCTGGAACGCAAGTGAGAAGCGCCAAGCGCAAGTAGCTTTGTGGGCGGTTCTATGGCGATGTTGCTATTTCACCGCAAATAAATGCCTCTTGCGCACGGCACAAATCTAAAAAGGGTTGGTCTGAAGTAGCCTAATTACCCTGGCCGTAACGTGAAATAAACCAATGAGAGTGCCATCTCCCATCCCCCTTTAGAGCCATGAGCGCATTTTAATCTGAAGATTTGATATTTTGACAGCGCGTTTGCAGTCTCCGAGGAGACAGATGCATGAACACATGAATTTCAAACTTCAAATGGCTCAGTTTATGGCCAAATAATATGACCTAATTCACACATGGAATAGCGTTTTCTTCCACAACTTCAGAAACACTGAGTCCTCAAATAAATTTTGGCGAAGAAAACTTAACACACATGATATGCGGTAAATGTGGATCTATTTAATAATATACGCAATACATTAACAAACATCGTTTCTTACCAGTAATGTATGCATTATCGTTATCGACTTGTGTTCCTAATATGCATGTGTCCCCCGTAATTATTTTACACATACACACGCCCGCATTCATTCATTCTTTGTAACACTCACTCACGGTAAAACAATGTTTTCTAACAATCAAATAGTACTCATCAATCCTGAAAGTTATGGGCTTGTACACGATGTCTGTGTCAAGAAAATATGTGTTACTGTGCGGTGTTTGCAGATGCATTGATTTAAAAGTACAACTTATTACCGCTGTATCAGCTGTTCTTTCCCAAATAATTTACCAAGAATGTTTGGCTAGGTAGATGAGAGGAGCAAAGTGGATGCGCAAGGTGTACAAGCAACATTATTCATGCGCCCTTAAAATAGCATCTGAACAACACGGCACTGACTTTAAACGAGGTATTTCCTGGTTTGTGGCGCAAATGTTTTCTGAAACTGCAAAATAGCACCAGGGAACGTTTGCGCAAGAACACACCTCCTCCTTTCACCGAACCGCCCCTTGGGGCGCAAGATCATTTCTTAATTTACAGGCGTGTGGCGGTGGAGGGAAAAGAACACTCTGCGCCAGTTGCAAACTAGCAACGACACATACGTCAGTGTAGAAAGTAAATTGCGCCGGATGCAAGATAGGGCCCTTGGTCTTGCGTTTCCGATTCCGTATTTTTCTCCTTGGTTCATGTACGTTTGTAGTGTGCAATAAAAGTTCTGCATCGTGTCTCTTATCCCGATGTGCTTCTTTGCGAAAGATGGATAAGCAGAAGTAACTTTGAGTGTGACTCCTCGAAGTGCATTCTTTTTCGATAATGCAGCAATGACCGCTGGTTTGTGAAGCCCTGGTGAAAGCGACATACGGATAGTTCCTCTAATGGCCTATAGGTGGCATGGGGTTGTTGTATGCATAAAGAACCGAAATGTGGTTTCTCATTTCTTCTTCATTCTCATAATACAAAGCTACCTAACCAGGCCTGTTCATTTACGTGTGTTGGACAAAAAAAAGATACAGCAATGGCATCGGCCATTTCTCATTTGGAATTGAATGGATCTGATTGCCAGCTGCCCAATTTTGTCAGTGCCGCATGTGGAGAAGGCTATGTGTTTCCGAGATCCTGAGAGAGATGCTGGCTGGAGCTATGCTCCTGGCAGGTCATCCTTTAGCGTCAGGTAGAGGGGGAGAGATCTCTTCAAGGAAAGGGTGTCTCTGCACGCACAAACCCTTACCAACTACCACCACCAGCCACCCATGCACACACTCAAATATAAAGCTCCGGGATTGGCATCCTCACCTACCTGAAGTCCCAGAAAAAAAGAGAAAGCCACTTTTGTCACGTGGGGCAGGTTTAACTGCCACAGAGTAAATGGATCGTCGAAAAGGAGTCAAAAATCATGGAATGTATAGCTCAGCCTGTCTGATGTGAAAACAAAAGTTGGGCTGTCCCTGTCTCATACATGTGTACAAATGAGGAACGGACTCTTTGCCTCAAGAAACAGATCGCCCCCCTCACATAAAACATTCATGAAAGACCTGAGTTAGAAAGGACATAAGTCATGTCTGCAATGACTGAGACTCAAATTTGTCTCCTAAATGTCTCCTTAGAGCAGCCAGCATTTTAAATACAGGCATATAAGGATCAACATAAGTGTTGGCCACCCTTACCACTGGGCTACAACAGGTCCATTATCCTGACTAAAACGCTCCGTTATCCTGACAATAACATTTCCATTATCCTGACTACAACATGTCCATTATCCTCACTACAACATCTCCATTATCCGCACTGCAACATGTTCAATATCCTGATTACAACATGTCCATTATCCTGAATATAACATGTCCATTATCCTGACTACAACATGTCCATTATCCTGACTATAACATCTCCATTATCCTCACTACAACAAGTCCATTATCCTAACTACAACATGTCCATTATCCTGACTACAACATGTCCATTATCCTGACTATAACATCTCCATTATCCTCACTACAACAAGTCCATTATCCTAACTACAACATGTCCATTATCCTGACTACAACATGTCCATTATCCTGACTACAACATGTCCATTATCCTGACTACAACATGTCCATTATCCTGACTATAACGTGTCCATTATCCTAAATACAACATGTCCATTATCTTGACTAAAACTGTCCATTATCCTCACTACAACATGCTCATTATCCTGACTACAATATGCCCATCATCCAGCCGACTTGCACCATTTGAGTATATATTTTGGGGGGATTTGATTCAAAAACTCCAACACACTAATCTTCCTAACATTGTGAAGAAAATGAACAAGTGTTGGCTTGTTCACCTACTAATAGGGAAGGCGAGCTAGTTCATGCATGAGGAAATCTGATAAGATAACACATTTTTGATCCTCAGATGGGGAAATATAGGGGTGGAAGCACTAATAAAAAAGCAAAAATGCACAAATTCAATAATGGGATCATAAACATATAATGTAAAATAAACCATATGTTTATGCAAAATTGCAAAAGTCTCTGTGCATGGGTTATGTATTTAAAGTTTAAAGTCATCGCAGATATGCTAATCTATTATAAACCTAACTGTTCACTTAGATCCACTGACAGTGGTCAGCTGGTTATGCCTAGGGTCAGGTCCAGAGCCTTCTGAGAGAGAAGGTTCTTTCCCTTCTCAAGGGAAGAACTGTTAATTCAATAAAGAGTTGCTCAATGTTGCACAACACCACACTCGCTGTGTGTATAAAATGGATTCTTAACATTAACAATTTCTCAGAAATGAGTATGTACGTATTTTCTTTCTCTAAAATGGATAGATTGGTAAATTGTATATTTTTCTAAAGTACTGGATTTGTAGTATGATCTCCCTCTACCCATCCATGCGCTTAGCAGCAACAGCTAACCACTTGCCAATGCATCTGCTCCTAGATTGAACACAGCAAGATCTACGGCCCTCTGTGGAAGTCCAAATTCGGCTCAATGGTCCTGGTGAACGTGGCCAACGCGGACATGATCGCGCAGGTGATGAGGCAGGAGGGACGCCATCCCATCAGGACGGACATGCCTCACTGGAGGTTCTACCGAGAGATCCGAAACAAGGCGTATGGACCCCTGTCCCAGTGGGTGAATCCTCAAGGCTCATCCTCTGCTCATTTTTCTTCTTGATTTAATTGTATTGAACTTTATTTGGTCGGTTCGATTGGAATTGATATGTTTGTTCCCCTCAAGGAAGTCATTGTGACTACCTTGACATCTTGGAAATTTCCTATAGCATGGTTTGTTCAAACATCTTGTTGTTTTTCCTGTCAGACCTGTTCCGACAACACCCCACTCGGTGTGTGTGGAAAATGGTTTCTCAACATTAACATGTGTCAATATTGAAAACACAAAAACACCAGAGTTTCCCAAGAGCAATTCTCAGAAATTCAGGAACATTGAGTTTCACAAGAGAATTTCTCAGAAATTAGTATGAACATATTTTCTTTCTCTAAAATGGATAGATTGGTCATCGCCAATCGTTGACAATATTGACAACAACAATTACCGGGGATTTCTTTCAATTGGTCGACCTTTTAATCAATCAATCATTTCAATCCATCAATGCTAAATATAACACAGGTGTCTAAGCAGTTGTGCTCTTTCTGCTGCCCTCACAGAAACGGAGCCGAGTGGTTGCACATTCGCAGCGTTCTCAACCCAGCCTTGCTCAAGCCTGTGCATGTGTCGCGGTACACCAACACCCTCAACATGGTCGTGACAGACTTCATCAATAGGGCCACCTGGCTGAGGGAGAATACGGGCCAGGGTATCGTAGTCCACAACCTGGCCGATGAGCTCTACAAGTTTGCTTTTGAAGGTCAGCTCTCTCAGTCAGCTCCTCACAAACACACAACATACACACACACACACACACGCAAACACACACACACACACACACTCAAACACACACACACGCACACACACCTACATTTGTAGGTAGACCAGTATGATGGAAAGTTTCCACATCTGCCGTGGAGTCCGATTTTCATCAGTTGTGTTGGTGTGTATGTCACTCTCGTAACTCTGTAAAAACGACAAACATTCCTCCGTTTTGTCTCCCTTGCAGGGATCTGCTCGGTGCTATTTGAGACCCGGATGGGCTGTCTGAACGAAGTGTTTCCAGAGGAGACTCAAAAGTTCATCAGCTCTGTGGGGGAGATGTTTCGTGTGTCTATGATTATCCTCCTGTTCCCCAAGTTTCTTTGGCCCTACAATCCGATTTGGAAGCAATTTGTTGCAGCCTGGGACCACATCTTTAAAGTTGGCAAGTCTATTTTCGTTGACTGATTGGGACATTGTGTGATTACATTGTGTGAGTACTCTGAGTACTCTGAGTTCCAACAACCACTCTCTGAACCTGACCCTTCATAAAGTCAATATGAGCTGTTGCCTCTGTGTCTTTAAACATAGAAAGATGACTTGGTTGTGCATCGCAGAGTGAATGGTGTATGTGACAACAATGGCAACGCCCATCTTACTTCCAGGATTAGCCCCTGCTGTTGGCCATCTCACCCTGCCTGAATTAGCATCAGCTGTTGTAAGAGTGGATAAGGGATTGGATTGAGGCTTATGATTGTGTTTGACTCCCAGTCTAAAGAATCTGGGTTTGATCCCCAATTACTGCAGTCTAAAGCATTCCTGAGCAAAATGTCTGCTGTTGCATCTGAAGAAAACGGATGAAAGTGAATAAATTGCATTTCTGCCATATTCTACCACATCAGACACCATCACAAATGATTATAACATCTTATTGTATGCTTAACCATCACCCCTTTAATTCAGACTGAATGACATCCCATACAGCGGATAAACTGGTGCAGCAGAAGATTGGCTCCATCCAGGAGAAGGTGCGTCTGGGTGAGACTGTGGAGGGAGAGTATCTTACCCATCTGCTGCTCAGTGACCAGATGACCCTGGAGGAGATCCTGGCCAGCATCACTGAGCTCCTGGTGGCCGGAGTGGACACGGTAAGGCACACCCAGGGGTTATCCAGAATGAGGACTGGGTAGTTCTTCAGAGTTAGCATATATAGAGTTGGCATGTGTGGGTTTTTTTTGGTCATCAAACGACTCAGGTCCGATAACATACAGGCTAACAGCTTGGCTTCTGAAATCATAACTAGTAAAGTTCTCAGGCTTTTGGCATTGTCAACATTTTAATAATAAATCTTCTGTGACTGATGAAATGTTTATACCTGTCGGCAATATTATGTTCAATCATTGGCCTGCAGTTATGTTTTAACATCCGTCTGTGGGATGAGCTAGACCTGTCTGGCATGGTGAGTGATTACATGGCAGGAAATGGTTTAAACTTTTGGTTACAGATGGTTGGGCAATGGGCAAGCATACTGGGAATATGCTCGAGGACAGAGATAAGAATCGGATGTGTTTGTGTGTGTGTGTGTGTGTGTGTGTGTGTGTGTGTGTGTGTGTGTGTGTGTGTGTGTGTGTGTGTGTGTATGTGTTTATTAATGTTCAAAAGATTTACCCTTTGAACATTTTAGATGGTGCTTATAGTCTTTTAAGCGCTGTTGGCTATAGTGGTCTGGAACAGGATCAGTTGTGCGATTAGGTAGTGTGCAGTTGCTGATATAATGCTTAGTACAATTAACACAACCTTACCAACTCTTTTATTTCTCAATTATTTGCAACATTAGATTTGATAGATTATGTTGATGTCAAAGGGAAATATGGGGGGGGATAAGTGATCCCCTTAGTCTCCCCTTTAGAATAACACTAGCTCTTTATAACAGACTCGATACATAAAACACAAAAATTGCACCCCTGGTGGTGAGAGATAGCGGTTTATCACTTTTGATGATCGATGGACTGTTGTTGACTCTGTGCAGACGTCAAACACCGTGGCATGGGCTCTGTATCTGCTGGCCGCACACCCAGAGATCCAGGAAAGATTGTACCAGGAGGTGATCAGCGTATGCCCCAGAGGCAAAATCCCCACAAGCGATGACTTCTCAAACATGCCCTACCTCAAGGCTGTCATAAGAGAGACTTTACGGTTTGAGAATCTCACTTTTCGTTCTGTGAGATCCGATTGGGTTAAAATGCATAATGAGTTTATTAAAGGTTGCTCTAACTGGCTTCCTCTAAGGTTCTTATAACTGGAATTGGTCCAATGGCGCCACCTGTTGGCTAAATCGTATTTCATAATCAAAGTGATGTTTCAGTAATGTTTCTGTGTTATGACATCACCCTTCCCTCCCTGTAGCCATAAAAGAAATAGCAACGCAGTAGAAACGTCCATATATCTGATAATTTGAATATTGGGGAAGGATTAGGGTGTGATGAGGTTTGACTGCTAGACAAACATTTCTGGTTTCGATGCTCAATCCTTGAGAGAAATGCCTTTCCAGACACACGCCCATTATGTGCTTAAACACTGTAAGTCGATTTTAATGAAAGTGACGTCTAAATTACAACAATTATAAACTAGTAATGACAGTTCTCAGTAGGAATATTTCTTCATGAAATAGCGGTTTGTACTTGAAACTTGTTTGATGGACACAATAAGCCTCTGTGGAACCCTGGAAACCTGTTCTTACTAACCTATGTAAACATTGATGCAAATATACGCTAAGGTTGTTTGCATTCCATTTTCTCATCCCCAGACTATACCCAGTGGTACCAGGGAACGCCCGCGTCACCGCTGAAAAGGAGATCATGGTCGGAGATTACCTCTTCCCCAAAAGGGTAACACTGACTGTCTACAGTTCAGGGCAGATATTCACATTACAGGCTATATTATGTCGTATGAACACATCTGATCTGTTATAATTCCGAACACTCTAAAGATACAAACTGCAAAGTGGACACATGACCACCAGGTGGTGCAAAAGTTGTAGGCAAGTCCACTAACTGAATTTAATGGGTGAAATGAATGGTTCAGTATATAAATGCTCAAGATAACTTTTCTCTAATTTGTGTTGCTAATCTGTGGTTTTTCAACTGTTTATATGCAAATGCAGATAAGATAAATATTAAAACAATATTATATATAATATACAGTGGAAAGAATGGGAAAAAGCTTTGGTTATCATTAGAATGCGATCAATAATATAAAATATATTTTTGGTTTTAAAACATTTGGAATCGAAGAGTTTGCTCTCATTCTGAGCTTTATATCAGTCATTGTAATAATAAGATAATCATGCTCTCCTTTTTCTGCTATTTGTCTTAAATAACACCCTAAGATATAGTGGGAAAAGGTGAATTATAGTTTTCTATGGGAACCCACAGCGTAAGGCTGGTGGGTGCATGTTTCTGCGATGGTGATTCTGAGCGTGGACCACCGAAAAGTAACCAAAGGTCACAAATTTGATGGAATCAGCTGGTCATTACAATGTTTAGAGAATGAGTTGTACAAATGATTATATATTTTAACCTCCTCAACTAGCCGGTCACATAAGAACCACAAAGTGTAACTAGCGCGACGCAGAAACGTGGCATCAGGTGTGACTGCTATAACATCCACCGTCCCTTTCTGCTGTGTTTCCCTGCTGCGGATATAGCTCAGGAGTTAAAGCGGGGTTGGCTGGTCACCGCAAGGTTGATAGTTTGATCCCAAGCTCCTCCTAGCTGAGTGTCGGGGTGTACCTGAGCAAGGCATCTAACCCCAACTGCTCCCGACGAGCTGCTTGTCGCCTTGCATGGTTGACTCCGTCGCCGTCGGTGTTTGAATGTGTGTATGAACGGGTGAAGGTCAGGCAATATGATCAAAAGCTTTGGATGAAAACGCTGTATAAATGCAGTCCGTTTACCATTTACCGTGCTCAGACCCTGTTCCACCTGTGTCACTACGCCGTGTCCTACGATGAGAGCGTCTTCCCGGAGCCGCACGCCTTCAGGCCCTCCCGCTGGCTCCGCGGAGACACCAGCCAGCCCCGGAGCCACCCGTTCGGCTCCATCCCGTTCGGCTTCGGGATCCGGGCCTGCCTGGGTCGGAGGCTGGCCGAGCTGGAGATGTACCTGTTGATGTCCAGGGTGAGAGGCGTTCAGAGTCACACACGCACACGTGCACAGACACACGCGCACGGACACATGCATACGCACACGCACGCACGCACGCACGCACGCACGCACGCACGCACGCACGCACGCACGCACGCACGCACGCACGCACGCACGCACGCACAGACACACGCGCACGGACACATGCATACGCACACGCACGCACGCACGCACGCACGCACGCACGCACGCACGCACGCACGCACGCACGCACGCACGCACGCACGCACGCACGCACGCACGCACGCACGCACGCACGCACGCACGCACGCACGCACGCACGCACACACACACACAAAAACATCAACACAAGTTGATTAGTTGTTTCACCACCCTGGTTGTATGATACAAACAAAATCCACAATAGCATTAAATTATAAAGGTGTCTAATATTGGCCTCAATGTTTTGGCCGCCTATTACCAAGTTGCTTTTGCTTTAATGACGAATCTAAGGAAAAATCAAATGGTTGATGTAGTTGATAGGAGAGCCGTAGCAATATTTTTGCCTTTGTTTTTGATCAAATATGATCGAACTACTGATGATGTTGGAGCATGTTTTTTATCATATTGTTATGATACGTCTGTCACCCCAGTGATTCTTTCCTTTGACTATATTAACTCTTTTCACCCTACCTCTCTCTCTCTATTTTCCTTTATCGAAGTTAATGCAACATTTTGAGGTGAGGCCGGACCCTTCCGGATGCAAAGTAGAGGCAGTCACCAGGACTCTTCATTGCCCTGCTCAGCCAATGAACCTGCAGTTTATTGACAGGAAAGATTAGAGGGAGGAGCTAGGAGGACCACATACAAAAAACCAACGCACTGAACTACCGAAACGTATGGTACGACAATACTGGTACCCTGTCAACCAGCTCTACATTTCAGCACCCGTCCAAACAGTTGTTGGGAGTTAGTTTCCCTCAAGGCTAAATGCTTTAATAAATATGTTGTGTCAATATGTTTTTACCTGCTGTCCTGGCTGCGGAGCTCACCACTAACATCAGGACAGCTGAAACCCCTCCCCTATTTCCGCCACAGGCTGAGAACTCATCTGTTCTTGGCTAAGGAATAAAACAAAGCATGATTTAGCATCTGCTGTATAAATGTAATATAATGTAATATTTGTGATTTTTATGTGTTACTCCCTGGAACTTGTTTCGCTTTTGGGAGAGAGTTAAAGTGACAGACTTGCGCTCTTATTATGTTATCAGGAGTTATCAATGCGTGCACTAATCAGCACCAAATTGTGTTGCATCAAATCCTTTGCCATCTCAAGTCATTTCGGTTTAGATTTCCTTCTATTCCTTCTTGCCGATTTAAATGGGGGGAGCCTATTTACCCTCCTGGCTATGTAGCCAATCACTGTACATTAACGTAGCAAAGGGGATTCAGACCACGCCCCTACCATCTTGAGTCTTTCCAGGACTGAGTTTATAAGATTACTTTTGGTTGTATATTAATTTACTTAAAAAAAATATATATATTTGTATAGCGGATAGAAAACATGATAATTTTATGTTTTTAGATCCTGTTTTCCGTCAATTTTAGACGATGGACAGCATGAATGTAACAAAAGTCATTATTTATCATTATTTAAAGTCGTTATAATACCTTTTATTGATTGATTTCACCTTTGGTAATTTGTTATCAATGTTTTGTGCGATTATATAATAGGTTTGTGTTCAAACTTCCCAATTCGCAATATAGGTAAGCAGGACATTCCCTTTTTATATTTTAATGTAATTATTTGTCTTTATGTTTCCATAGATATATTATCTAAAAGTTAACAATATAAGCATAGACATATATAGTTTATATACAATGCTTTGAGCCTGTTTTCTTGCATTTGCACCATTTAGTGCCATCTTGTGGAGAAATGTCTTACGGCTGTAAACCTGATGTAGGCATATACCCCAATAAAGATAATGAATCCTGATGCAGTAATATTTAATCATAACAAAATGTGTACATTAGTAGAACCTCAACAACCTGCATCAAATATGGATGTCTTAACATCTCAACATATTTAGCTGAGCCTGGAAACATACAATATGATGGCGATGTGATTTGACAAAGACAAATGTATTCAATGCTTTTATAATACCCAATGATGGATATCAAAAGAGTTGGTGGAAACAAGAAGTGAAGAAACAAAAGCGTGAATTGACGAACACTTAACCCACAGATAGGCCTCTGCTATATTCGACAGCAACACAACCCTTCAAAGTGGTGACATTGGTTCTTCATAAGGCTTGCTGAGGGGTCAGCATTGAGGGTCAGCATTGAGGGGCCAGCCTTGAGAGGCCACACCAGTAAGCAAACCTTGAGGTGTTTTAAATGTGAAGTGAAATGCACGGCTGGAATTGTATATTATCATCGCATACTAGGAGGAGTGGACCGAATTGAACTGAACCGTTTTGCTCCAATCATTTAAACACCCTATAGGCCTAATTATACGGTTATGGTCGGGAAATATATTTTCATAATAATGTGGAACATATCAGTACATTATTTAACAATAAAATCACACATTTCTATAATAAGGCTAATTATGGATTTATTTATAGGCTATTTCTTAATTGCTTCTTTTATTTATTTAATTAAAAGGACAACATTTGAGCTCATTGGTCCTCCATACAAGCATTCTTTTCCCTCAACGGACATGTGTGAAATGAACCTTTAAACGTCTGATATGTAAACAATTACAAAAAAACCTTGAGCTGTCCTCGCTGCCATGGCCAGCTATTTCACTCTTGAAGCCTTTTGTTCAAACAAAAGCCCCATTGTGCATCCAAGTTGCTCCCGTTCATCGGGCATTTCTATGGCAATTCACACTCTCCTTGCAAACGCTGGACCGCAATCACTGAAACAGGCTACACAGACACGACCGAGATGGAAGCCGTTTATGAGGAAGCCGAGGAAGTTTCGGTGGAATATTAACGAGGAGCGTTTACATAAGAACCACCTCTGCGTCAAGCTGCCTTCAGAGATCAGCGAGGGACGGTCTTGGAAGTCCATCAAACAACTTGCCACAATTGTACAACTGCAAAACATTTTTTGGAAACGCCATCATGGGGAAGGTAACTGAATCCATTAACTTTCAAGTGTTCATCAAAATGAATGTGACTTTTTTTCCGCCCTAACCAAAGTTGACTCGGAGTTTTACGCGTAGAACCAGCAGATACTTGCAGTTCAGGCTTTGTTTACGAAGATGCAGAACACTTTAATGTAGTTGGGTGAAAAGACAGCGCATTCCATCTATTAACTCCATCAATCTATTAACTGCATGTTTAATTGTGCATTCACCAGCAATTTTATGCAGGAAAATTCCAATTCACTATGGCCGTTATCTTTGCAAATTTGCAATTTGAATTGAATAGTAGGCCTCCATGCTTAGACGTTTACATCGAGTGACCTTTTATATAGTTTGACCACCCCGCTCCCTCTTGTTTATGTCCTTCTCCCTTTTTCTCGTCTTTTAGAAATTGTGTGGAACGAATTACCCACTCAGCATCGCGTTCATAGTCGTGAATGAGTTCTGTGAACGATTCTCCTACTATGGCATGAGAGGTACGCACGCACGCACGCACGCGCACGCACACACACACACACACACACACACACACACACACACACACACACACACACACACACACACACACACATTATATTTGTACCACAGATATGCTAGTGAAGTAATTGGTTTATCATTAATCTTCATTTCAATAGTTTTGGGAAAAAAATGGTCATCAGACAGCTGGTCACTAGCAACGCCTACCTTGACCTGTCCGTCAACTTTCTCCTTCATTAGAAACAACCCTCTCCACACACACGTACACAAGAAACGTACACGCACACACAGTGTGTGTCTACGAGGAAGTGAAAAAAAAATGACATTCAATTTACTGGTAATAACACTACATGTTACTACTATGTTTATCAAAATGATTTTGATAAATTAGTCCAAAGTATCGGGATTAGGGACACGTTGTCTATAGGGATACTATAGACGACATGGTATACATACTCATCGATTCACTTCTGATGGCTACTCATAGTTGCTTTATTGCGTTGTACGTTTGCAATTGGATAGGCAGTTCATATCTGTACGTCTGCCTTTTTGAATGACCGCCTGTGCGTCCTTCCTGTCCGTGTGTGTACACAGCGGTTCTGACACTCTATTTTGTCAATTACCTGCACTGGGACAGGGACCTGTCCACCGCCATCTACCATGCCTTCACCAGCCTCTGCTACTTCACGCCTGTACTGGGGGCCCTCATAGCCGACTCCTGGCTGGGTAAATTCAAGTGAGTCCCGAGCTTCCTCTCCCCGCCTTCATCATTTCTGTGTACTTATACATGACTTGAGCTCAGACATCTTTAGTTCGGACTTCATTCAGTGCTATCCGTATAGGCGGTGTTATCGGTACCCACACTTGCCGCTGCAGGTCCCTCTGGATGTTTTTACGGGGTCGGCTTAGCTCAGGAGGTAGAGCAGTTTGTCTTGTAACCGAAAAGGTTGCTAGTTCGATCCCAAGCTCCTCATAGCTGAGTGTTGATGTGTCCCTGAGCAAGACACTTAACCCTAACTGCTCCTGACGAGCTGGCTGTCGCCTTGCATGGTTGATTCTGCCGTCGGTGTGTCAATGTGTGTGTATTATCCGATGTAAGTCGCTTTAGATAAAAGCGTCTGCTAAATGCCCTAATTGTAATTGTAATGTTTTCTCCATCCATCGATCGCTGGTTGACCCCTTGACCCTACCCCCCTCTTCCCCCTCCCCAGGACCATCATCTACCTGTCCATCGTGTACGTCATCGGCCATGTGGTCAAGTCTGTCGGGGCGATTCCCACCGTGGGGGACACCTCGATGCACATGTAAGCACAATTTATTACCCAAGTTCTCATTCATCTCGACTTGGGGAAGCAAAAAGAACAGAGACAGAGGGAGAGGGTTTGACAAAGCTACTCATGTATAAAGGAAAATGGGTGTTCAAATTTATGTTCTATTGATATCTTTTGCGTTTTTGCCTCATTAGTTGTAAGATATACTTCGATCACGTTTCTCATTTATTTTAATGTAAAAAGTATTTTGGTGGTGCTACATATGTTGGTCTAATTAGTTCAAAAACAACAATTTGTCAATATTTCCCAAATAATTAGAAATTATGTTTAAAGGATTGCAAAAATGCTTGTGGTCACTCATTAATAGCTAGTACAGTATTAACCTAGTGATTGTGTGTGTGTGTGTGTGTGTGTGTGTGTGTGTGTGTGTGTGTGTGTGTGTGTGTGTGTGTGTGTGTGTGTGTGTGTGTGTGTGTGTGTGTTTGTGCTGTGTATATGTGTGTGTGTGTTTGTTTGTGCTGTGTATATGTGTGTGTGTGTGTGTGTGCGCTGTATGTGTGTTTGCTTGCGCTGTGTATATGTGTGTGGCTGTGTGTGTGTGCGCGCTGTCTATGTGTGTGTGCTCTGTGTATGTGTGTGTTTGTGTGTGTATGTGTGCGTGCTGCGTGTGTGCGTGCTGCGTGTGTGTGTGTGTGTGTGCGCGCGCTGCGTGTGTGTGTCAGTGCGCTGTCCATGGTGGGCCTGATCCTCATAGCGTTCGGGACGGGGGGCATCAAGCCCTGTGTGGCGGCGTTTGGGGGGGACCAGTTTGAGCCGGAGCAGGTGGGTAACCATAGCAACGGCTGTTCTGCTGCACTCCCATCGTAAACAATATAAATCATTTGTAAAAATAAATTTGAGCTCACCTGTATTTTCATAAAATGACAAGGCGTGTGTCTTTAGAAGGATCATTTCGATTAAGCATGTAACACAGGCTGATCAGTGTAATTGTGAGAGTGCCGGCATGCAAACTTGCCATATTAAATCGCTATATGGACCTCTAGACTATAAATGTTACCTTTGGCTCGATGGACGATTGAGTTAGTTAGTTAAAAGTCTAATTAGGGACAGGACTCAGTTATTTTAATGAGTTTACCGTATAATGGCTGTTTGAATTGGACTTCAGTAAATATATAAATCAGCAAGCAAAGTATATATCTTTCACGCAATCCTCCCTGGGGGACATGCCCCAGACCCTTCTGAATGGGGCAAATTCTCTATCCACTCTATGTACTCACCTGTCTCACCCCTAAGCAGTCTGAATGCCTAAGAGTGCTCAACATCCACTCCACAGGTGGTCGAGACGAGGAAATTCTTCTCCATCTTCTACATGGCGATCAATGCTGGGAGCGTCCTGTCCATGATCGTGACCCCTATTCTCAGAGGTCAGCTCTGGGGCTGACACCAGACCTCACTGTTCCTACTGTTACCAACAAACCCAAACTCACGTCCATGCATACCACTGTTCCTCAGTATAACGGTTTGCTATCCAGTGATTTAGCATCGGGCTGTTCCTCTGAAGCGATACATAAGCTAGCTACTGCACGCTCACGGCTCTTTCCCTCGAAGGTGATGTCAAATGTTTCGGGGATGACTGCTACGCGCTTGCCTTCGGCGTTCCTGCAGTGTTGATGGTCGCGGCTTTGGGTGAGTGTTCGCTTTCCTCTGTCCTGTTAGGCCATAGCCGTGGATCACAATAATCCTGATGATAATATCACAATACAACCTTTGTCATTCAATACTAGTTCACGTTAAAAGGCTAATTAGTTAGCGTTTGTATTGTCCCTGCAGTTAAGAAACTCAATCCTACAGTCAGTCAGCCTAAACCTCTTCCCAGTCCTGTCTTGGTCGACCCCCCTGACTTCTTTATTGTGTAAATTCCTTGAGTTGCCTTGCCTACTCTAGGCACAAACACATCCCCCCTCTTCCTTATCCACAGTGTTTTGCTAATCAACCTCTCCATGCAGCTATGGCTGATCCGCACCGGTCACACGATGGCCACTCCCAAGTACCTTTGGCTTTCTTACTTCCTTTATTTGGCAGAAATAATGCTAAACAAGGATTTTAAAAACCATAAAGCTAATCTCAAAGCGAATCAGTTTTGGCTAGCAGGTTGAATGTGTGACATGTAGGGTCTCTTTGTATAAGTTATGTGTCTCCCATTGCTTATGTTCCCTAAACGTGGCCATTTGCAGATGTTAACAACGTTTTACGGCAACCAGATGTTTATGTTTTTTACGGCAACTATGCCACGACTTCTCCTGAACATAACACACACAGTACTGCAGTGTTTCTGCGAAACCAGAATCTCTCAATTACCCTTTTTATGATCACACTTTCATAAAAAGATTTTCACATTATAGCTGTCAGTAAGTGTCAATGTCCAAGAACAGACTCTAGAGCTGCCAGTTGATTACCCTGACGTCCTTCTCTCCACGTAAAGGCATTTCAAATCATTCAACGTAATTTAGATTCGTTGCGACTTATCTCGGATCCAGCAGTCCTACTATCTTTTAGCAGGACTTCCTGGGGGGAGATGGGCTGGGCTGGAAACAAACGGCAAGGGGCAGGGTAACGCATTGTTCCCTGTTTTTTTTCAGAGGTTTTCTACCGTAGAAAGTAATTTGCACGAATGGACGAAGCATACAGAAGGGTATTTTAGAATGTTGATTTGAAATCTTTACAGACACTTTTTTCTACAGCTGGAAGCATTTGTGTTTGCCAGGGACGTGCTTATAGATTTCCGCCTCCCGCCACATGATTGATCTAAACAAAAATGAAGCGAGAGAAAGAGAAACCCCAAGTTGATGAGTATGAGTATCAGTTTGTCCGTAGTGAATATCCTACAGTCAGCCTAGCTCCGCCGGTGTGTGTGTGTACTTGTGTGTGTGCGTTTGTAGAGACTGTTGGAGGGCGGTTTGGTCTAGCTCATCATCCTGTTGACCAAAAGCCGGTCCACGCTTGTCATGGGCAGAGAGCCGGCAGGTCTCCGTTCTGCTGACTGTGCCGGAATCCCGGAGCGCCGCTGATCCTAATGGGATTCACGGCTCACTGAGTCATCCACGCCGCATCAAAACACACCGGGGGCGCTTGAGCAAGTGGGTCAGTGGGCGGGGCACTAGTTGCGGAGATGGGACGCCTGTTCTGGGTCCCCTGGCGGGCCGGCAGAATCAATGGCCTCCTGTTGGTGACCCCCTTGGTAGCAAGCCATTCGTAACCCCTAGTAACCTGAAGAAACGCATATGAGTGTGGTTCTTCTTGATAACAAACCCAGTCCTTGCTCATCCCGATGTTGTTTCTGTACACCACTGAACAGAATTGAACCCTGAGCAGGCTTTGAGTGTTACACACAGAGCGAAGCCATTAGAAATGCAAAGGGCTATTGTTGCTCTCCGCAGTCCGTATTGAAGAGTCTCATCTGTGCTTTGTTTGTTTAGTGGTGTTCATCTCTGGCAGCGGCATGTACAAGAAGGTCCCACCAGAGGGAAATATATTAATGGATGTCTGCAAGTGCATCGGGGTGAGTTATCTATCATCCCATTAATCGTAGGGACATGGGAGTGAATGTATTCCAGATGTAAAAGGTCTGTGAAAAGCAGGCTGAATATCATAGAAATGATGCAATGCAATCTGTTAATGTTATACAATATGTTTGGTTATTTTACATTTGAGGTATTTTAGAACTATATCATAAGAATCTGTGTAATTGAATGAGAAGCACTCGTATATGAGGTGTACTAAACCTTTTGGAGATGTGAAGGAGAGATAACAGATGAATTATATTAAGGTTTGGGTGGGAGGGTCTAAACTTGTTCTACCGATTACTGATTCCAGTCGTAGTAATACATAGGGTGGTTTGAAGGACAATACCGGTCTGGGTGATAAATTTGGCTTAACTATTTCCATGTGCCGATTCCCCCCCCCCCTTCTCTGGACACATTCAACGAATGAATATTCTTCCTTTCTTTTCTCTCTTTTTTTTTTGCAGTTTGCTATCAAAAATCGCTTCAGAAGCTCCAAGCATGATGTCAAGAGGAAACACTGGCTGGACTGGGCTGAGGAGAAGTACTCAGTATGTTGAGACACCTTTGCACCTGAAGGAAATAACATATCTCTAGACTGAAGGGCTTCTGTGCACCCCCTGAGACCCAGTTCAAAGCTTAGTACATCGCTATGTTTGGATTTAGCAGCTTCCTACATGCCGTTTGTGTTGAAAATACGGAGGCAAACACCAGAGAATTACTAGTAGAAACTACTAGTCTCCTAAGTGTGTCTAAGAAGGAAGCCACTAAAACAATACACCCTATACAACCATGGAACTTTTTCAAAGTACCTTGAGCTTGAAACTTGATCGGCAACAACTCAAAAAGGACACAATACGTTTGTGGGATTATAGCTGTGAGATTGTTGAAACGATTTGGACGGACATGAAGCGGTTTTATGGGTGGGTGGCAGTGTGACGATATAGACTTCTTCAACCTGTGAACGTGGACGTGCTTCTGCTTGTCCCAACAGAAGCGACTGATTCAGGAGATCAAGATGGTGCTCAGGGTTCTGACGCTCTACCTCCCCCTGCCCATGTTCTGGGCCCTGTTCGATCAGCAGGTACTCAAAGTGTCCCTCCTCCTAAGACTGGCCTAAAGCTGTCCTTACTCAACCATAAACCAGCTAGAAGCGAATGGGCCTTTAACAAGATCATCTGTCCTTTACTTTATGTGCCAGGGATCCCGCTGGACTCTACAGGCCACCAGGATGAACATGGCGATGGTAAGGGTTTATTTGAGTGCTATCAGGGTTTAGAAACGATGATCATGACAATAACTTTATGGAGAGTGATAATCATCGAGATCGACATTTGGCCCATCCCTTTGTTAGGATGAATTGTAAATTCCTTGTAGTCCAATTTTATAGCGATTTGGCCCCTGATAAGCGTAATGTGTCCTCATCTCTGTGGAGTTAATCCAGTTCACGTTGAATTGTGGCTCCTATTTACTTTTAACATGGCTGTTACCCCAACAGGGTGAAGGTTTCACTTTAAAGCCTGACCAAATGCAGGTATGGCTCTGGCAGCTTTCCGCCTCTCTCCACATACACTCACACAGGCACACACACACACACACACACACACACACACACACACACACACACACACACACACACACACACACACACACACACACAAATAAAAACACACAGACACACACACACACACACACTCCCAGCCACCCACACCCACACACAAAAACAGACAGACGCACACTCACAGAAACACACATACACACACAGATTTTGTTTGCTACCCTCCCTTAGTCCTTGCTCAACTCCAACCCTTGATGCTTTTATGACGGTTCTATGACTTTAATGCGGTACCTTAATGACTTATTGACAGGTATGTTTTCCTCCTTCTCTTTTCCTGTAGATGCTGAATGCTCTGTTGATTCTGATCTTTGTGCCCATCTTTGACTTCATCATCTACCCGCTGGTCGGCCTGTGCAGGGTCAACATCACGTGAGTTTATCGTTGGTCTTCAGCCGTTGATTTGTTAATGAGGCAAGTTGGCTTTGGCCTCAGAGGTCACACATTAACCATCGAGTCAGGTTTTAACAGTGGAAGCATACATAGAGCCGTGTGATTGTGTGTGTGTGTGTGTGTGTGTGTGTGTGTTTGTGTGTGTATGTGTGTGTGTGTGTGTGTGTGTATGTGTGTGTGTGTGTCTTTTTGGTTGTTCTGTCTATTGCCCATTTCTTACATTTCTTACTTTCCGAACATTTAAGACAATGTTTTTAAGACAGATGAATACAATAAATGTTGTGAATTGAACAACACCCATTACTTCCTCCTATCTTCTCTCCATTGTGTTTACCTCTCCCTCTATCTCTCTCTCTTTACCTCTCTCTCTCTCTCTCTCTCTCTCTCTCTCTCTCTCTCTCTCTCTCTCTCTCTCTCTCTCCAGGCCCCTCAGGAAGATGGCCTGTGGGATGATCTTTGCGGCGATTGCCTTTGGTCTCGCTGCTTTTGTAGAGATCAATGTGGTGGTTCGTATGCAAAGCTGGACATTCTTAGCCATAGGCTAAGTGTTAAACATCAGGATTGGGCAGGTTTAAAATATTCAATATTTAAAATATTTGAGTAGTTCTATATCTAGCCCCAGCCATGACATCTGTCAGCTGTCTCTGACCGAGGTCAGAGACTTCTGTCAGAGATTATGGTTTTGATGATGGGTTAGACAACAAAACCTTCCAATGTATTGTATTATGTATTATATATATTAAGAGTTTGATTGTTTCCATAATGTCTCAAACGTAGTTTAGGTTGAAAATGTCTAGACAAATGCAAGCATTTGTCTAGACAATGACCCAGTTGACCCAGTTGTGCACACCTGGGTCATAGGGATAGGTTTTGTCTTCAACCACTCAGGCCTTTAAACATTTAAATGTTCACCAGAAGGCATTGGCTGCAGGGTAAAGATGATGTTGTCTGTCTATGACCTAAATCACTGGCATGCCTTTCATCAGCATAATCTGGACAGATAGCTGGTGTGCTTGCTCTCTGCCCCCAATTATTAACAAGCAAACACACACACACACACACACACACACACACACACACACACACACACACACACACACACACACACACACACACAAACACTTGTTTGTGTGTGTGTGAGTGTTAACCTACTTACTTGCTAACTTACTAACTTACAAAAACTAAAGTGAGGATGCACACTCACAAAAACACACACACACACACACACACACACACACACACACACACACACACACACACACACACACACACACACACACAAACACTTACTCCCCTGTGTCGTCTCTCTCTGCCACCCTCTGTCTGTTCTTCTAGAAATCAGTGGTGGAGCCTGCGGGACCAGGAGAGAGTCTCGTTCAGGTCTATAACCTGATGGAGGGAGATCTCTCTCTATCTCTACCTGTCACCAGCTCTGACCCGCTTAAAATGCCCATCAGGTCATTTCAGGTAAGCGGCGAAGGTTTTATTGTTTTAAAATGACTTTTTGTGCACTGTTTGTGTTTCTGTTTTTCTTGCATTCGTCCGTCCTTATGTTCTGTGAGTGTGTGACCTAACAGACACACACTCCTTCAACAAATCCTCATGAAACTCATCAGCCGTCATGGTTTAAATGCCGTGGAGGTGTACTTACCCACATACTGCACTCGGCTGTTAGCTCTTGATAAAAACACACATTTATATCATATGTTTTCCATTGACATCTGAGGAGAATCAAAGCTTTGTAATGCCGGAGGTCCTCTCGTTGGCACGTTTCTAATCCCAGACCGGCTTTGTGTTCGTTAGGACCCCCAGGAGTACAAAACGCTTCACCTGGGAGAGCACAGCACCAACCTGACCATACTCGTCCATTCCCCCGGATTGGTCCACCCCACTGAAATCACGCAGTCGTACACGGAGCAGCGAGCCTACAGTCTCATCCTGTACCCGGTAGCGTCGGGAAACGGAATGGAGCATGACCTTGTGAGTGTGAACTGAGAGTCCAGCCCATTGAGCTGGATGTTAATGGGTGTCGAGCCTTCAGGAATGAATCAATAATCTCAGAATCATTACCTCATGGGCCGTGTCCTTGTGTCTGTCACCTCGCTCGCTTCTGCTCACTTCGGTGTCGCTGTATTTTTCGTTTCAGGTGGAGGACAATATTGAGAAAGATCCTGGCGGGAATGCCTTTTTGAGGTATTTTATTTATACCTTTATGTATATCTATATATATATGTATTATATTTATCTGAAATGTATATGTACATAATGTTGTGTACACCTACATTATGCACATACATAACAAGTTTGATGGCAGAGCTTTGATTCTCACAACAGCGATGATGATGACGATGACAAAGTGATCAAAAGATGAAGAAACCAACAAACTTGTGTTACAGGTTCATCAGCACGCTTCCTGAAAACACCAGCGTGTATCTTACGGATGTTCCCATCAATGTCCAGGCTAACTACATCATGTCTCCAATCCAGAACTTAACAAGGAATCGGTTGGTTTTCCCCTGACAGATTATGACTAAATGGTGACAGACGTTGATTTATTTGTCTCACCTTCATCAACTCTTCCCTGGTAGATACTCAAGTGTCAAGTGCGAGGCGCCAACAGGGGTTTTCTCCAATCTGGACCTGGGTCTTCTAGACTTTGGTGCCTCATACACCTTCATACTCAAGAAGGTATGTGTTTTGTATGACTATACTCCCCAGCTTTACAGCACGATAACATGTGGAGCATCCCATAATACTTGCGGTGCAGTGTGTGGAATTGAGTTGCGGTCTGCGGAACAGATTTTGAGGAACTGGAATATGTAATTCAAGAGTACGTTTTCATTAGTGTTTAATCATTTGAAAATATGAATTGCGTTTTTTCATACCTTAGAATGAGCCCTTTATATTTACATATGGAGCAGGTCCTCTTCTTTTGAGGCTGCCATGTGTACAGAAGCCCAGTGGAAACAAATAGCTCTAGCGATGAAGGTTTTTCATCTTTGATCAAAATCCTCTATCTTACTTGTTAGGTATGAAGATCTTTAGTTTTACAGACTTAATAACCAAGTACAATTTAAAGACCTATCAAGGCCCTCTCATCACTTGTGACTTGGCTACTCAATGCTGTCACACTCGTTTTGGAAGTATCTATTGGCACCTTACAGGCCACCGTAGCATCTCATATCTCGTTGGAAAGGAATGGGATGGGGGGATTGGGGGTAATCAGTTAGTTATCAATCTGCAACCTCACTGCTAGATGCCGCTAAATCCTACGCACTGCGCCTTTAACTCATTGTCTCCCGAATGTCATTCGCTAGGAAGGTGAAAGCATCGTGGCAGCCAGGTTTGAGGACGTGATGGCCAACAATGTTAACATCGCCTGGCAGATTCCCCAGTACGTCCTCATCACCGTCGGGGAAGTCATGTTCTCCGTCACCGGCCTGGAGTTCTCCTACTCACAGGTTGGACCCCCCGCATACGTCACGTCAACACCACTTGTATTTGCTTTGATATTTCTTGTGTGTATTAAGGAGTTAAGGGCAAACCGAACCCCGAAACGAGTCTTAAAAGTGTAGGATAAGATGTGAAAATGGACTCAAATTGCCCTCTGTATGTTCATTGTCTTTGGTTCTAGTCGTTTTTGGGTTGCCAGGTAACATCAATCCAACCTTCTGGCAACACTCCCCTCAGATCTGCAGGGAGCGGCGACAGCGAAAGCGGGAACTGCACTATAGCTCCGTCCCTGAATGAAAAACCAGAAGAGGGCCAGGAGGCTTTCCGTACACAGCTCTAAGGGGGTGTTTGGTCTCCTTTAACTCATCCTGTCGGGGAGTTAAATGGGAGCACCAGGGAGGGAGGAACAGGGTTCCCTCCGACTTGGCACAATCCCGGAGGCTTGTCTCCTTAAGGCCCTGACACACCAACACACACAGGGTTCTTTTCCACCGATTGCACATGTTGAATCGGCCAAATCGGTCCGACTGCCTTTTCTGCTGACGATTGGCAGTCTGAATGGTGTGTCAGGGCCAATAGAGGCACGGTTCACAGGACAATCAACCCCTCTTTTTGAAGTTTGGACGGAATGGCGTAAACAAAAATATTTTCCCTAAGTTGTGTTTGTACGGAGTGGTCAGCTCTGCTAGACCATGCCAGCTCACGGCCACGCCACAATGATGCCATTGGGGTCAGGAGAAGCTGACTCCACAGCTGAATTAGCTCTCATGAATCCACCACACACCTCAACCTGCACCTCAACCCGGCTTATCTGGATCTTTCTACTTCTACCCCAATGACAATGCCGTTCTCTTACGGCATTGTTGAACTGTCCCCTTTAAGTCAGTGGATCTCAAAATTATTAGTTTTGTTACCCTGTAAACATGTCACCTTGCGAGGCAGCTGTATTTGTGAGAGCTCGATCTTGTGAGAATCCATCTTACCAGGCTTTCAGTTATGCGCTTGTGGTTGACCCACAGTGGTTCGGACCAATCAGCTTCCTAAGAGGAACCACGTGATCTACGTGATAGCTGGTGATGGACAGCTTCATCCAATCACCTGCCGAGTGTTCTTTGAAAGTGCCTGCCCTTTTCCAAACACTTTCAATGGACGACTTCCAGATGGTTCTGTGCAACAAACCATTGTGTGTGTCAGGTTAATCAACATATGCCGTCAGGTTATTAACAATTTCCAATTGAATGTACAAACCAACATATGCCGTAAAGGTTATTAACAATTTCAAAGTGAATGTACAAACGTGTGTGGTATTATATGGTATTTTAGTGCATACAATTGTTTTAGATATCTACATCTATATATAATTCTGCATCTTCTCCCATGGCCTCAGATGCTTATCGGACAACCCCCAAGTGTGGTCCAGACACCCAGGTCGGGAACCGCTGCTTAAAGTGGTGTAACTCCCAGGTGTAACTCTCTCTCTCTCTCCCCTCGCCCCAGGCTCCGGCCAACATGAAGTCAGTGTTGCAGGCCGGCTGGCTGCTCACCGTCGCCTTCGGCAACGTCATCGTGCTGATCGTGGCGGAGGGGGGGGGCCTGGAACAGGTGAGACAACCTATGGGAACAGTTGCACACAACACACACCTCACGTTTGACTAAACGTGTCCTGAACATACATTGCACAGGCAACGTCGGGGGTGTTTAGACATGGAATTTGACGTCACTTTGTGACATTCCATGAGAGAAATGAGGTTCAAAGTTAACCTTGAGTGGTGGATGGTTGGCGTACGTGTAAAACACTGACAGATAAAGGCCTGCCAGAACAGCCACCTTGATTGCGCTCAGTAAAACCCAAACGACCGCCTATTGTTGTTGGGTGAACTCTTACCCATAGAGCCACAGTAGAGAGAGAGAGTACTGTGTCAATACTACTGATCCGTAGCGGTCTTCCTCTGCTGTTTGCAGTGGGCGGAGTTTGTGTTGTTTGCGTGTTTGCTGGTGGCGGTGTGCATCATCTTCTCCATCATGGCCTACTTCTACACCTACGTGGACCCGAGTCAGCTGGACAAACTGTACCAGCAGGATGCTGCGAAGGGAGAGAGCGAGGACGAGCTGAAGATGACCGAGAAGATGACCAAACTATAAACTCGGCCCACCGCCTTCCCACCTTCGGCCCTGTTCGGATTGGTCCGCCGGTGCCCCTACGTAGCTCACTATTTGGGCGAGTCGCCATTTTGTAATGCTGTCCGAAATATGATTGGACGAATCTGGATCCCTTTATAGTGCACTACTTAATAATGCCGTTAATGCAACCTCCGAGAAGTTTAGACCTGCCGGTGTGCACTCATTTCAGTACTATCTCCCATGATGCATAGCTGTTTTTATTGTCATCAGATTCATCCAAAAGAGATGTCACATACATGATATGTAAATTAGCTGTCACAGGGCGACATCGCACACGTTTCAGCGACTAATACACGTCACACTAATAGACTTCAGGTACGCATTTAGTGTCAGACGTTCATACTTCTTCCCCTAATTATTGCACAGGGATTAGAAATTGAGGGCAGAAGGTGAGTACTGCCAATGTCTTAATCAACTCCCTAGTCTCTGCTTTGCCTTAAAGTGTGCCTGTGAAAAGGCAATAATAGTATTCTGCAATCCCAGTTTCCGGGGATGATTTATTTTGGTTTTTGTAATTAATTATATTGCCGACTTATGTACTTTATTTGTGACGTTTACATGTTAAGATGGGATGAATATTTTTTGGTTTCTTGTTTATTGTATGACCAGTGATGAATCGTCAATGCAAATCTGCGATTCTATTTTTACAAATTTTTAACATGTTTATTTTTATTTTTAATGACAAGAATATTATTTTGGGTTTGTTGCGCCAGAAATTATACTTTAAAATGTTGCACAAAACATAGATTTTAACTTTCTAAAATCTCTTTGAATGGCTCTTTATAATAATAATAATAATGGATTGAATTTATATAGCGCTTTTCTAGACACTCAAAGACGCTTTACAGTGAAGGGGGGAACCTCACTAACCACCACCAGTGTGTAGCACCCACTTGGGTGATGCACGGCAGCCAATCTGCGGCAGAACATTCACCACACACCAGCTTGAGGTGGAGAGCGAGGGAATTAATGAGTCAGCCAATTATACAGGAGGATGGGATCTTTTATGACCTCAGTGAGTCCGGACCTCAGTTTTACGTCTCCTCCGAAGGACTTTAACCTTGTTTCCTATTGTCTACTTTGGTATTAATCATCTTAATTAGAGAACTATTCACATACTAAAGGATTGCCTTTGACTGAACACATATTTTGCCTACATTATGGATAAATGAGACCTTGCTGCTTTCCAGTATTTGATGTTAAATATTTTTTATAAGGCTTGGACACCATTCTGTAGAATGTCTTTTATTTTTTTTAAGAAAACAAATGTATAAAATGTATGCAATAATTAACATTAATTTTCCAATTAACTCTGCGTCAATTCAAAGTTCCTGGAGAACCCTGACAAATGTTCTGCAATTAAACCAATCACAACACCATTACAATCTGCTGTTGCTGTTGGAAAGCAATGCTCTGATTACTATATGAGGAGTGAGTAAATTAATTTCCCACTAACAATGTCAAGTTAACAACTTTTGACTTCTTTAAATGAAAAAACAACATTGTGGATTTTTTTTTTCTTCCTGATGCCGAATTAGGTTGTGTAAACAAGGCATGTGTCAAAACCCGGGAACTTGCTGATATTTATTCCCACATTTACTTGATCGGTTTAAAAAACAACATTGTGGATTTTTTTTTTATTCCTGATGCCGAATTAGGTTGTGTAAACAAGGCATGTGTCAAAACCCGGGAACTTGCTGATATTTATTCCCACATTTACTTGATCGGCTTATGAATTGCTCAATTAATCCTCAGTTATTTCCTCCAACTGTTTGTATTTCTGTGACTCATCAGAAGTTTGGAATAACTGCTTACTCGGGGGGGGAAGCATTTCACTCCTTAATCACAGCCAAAGTAGCCTTTAAAGGGATGTTTTAAACAATGGGATTCTGATCCTGCCAAACAGGGGACTGGGGTCAAAATCTTAACCTATCAAGCGAAAGCTTAGCACCACGTTGGTGTCCAGACACATACCCCTCTAGCCTAAACAGGAGTCATTTGCACCAAAGCCTCTTTAATAAACAAACAAGAAGCGTGAAGACTGGTTTGATGCTCCTTTGAACACAATCTTCTCGCCTCCACACAACACAAATAAGTCCCATGTGTCATTTACCGTGGATCGAAACCTCAACGATGTGCGGGTGTGACCCCGGGGCGTCTCCCGCTCCGCTTCTCCAACAACAGCTCTGTGACGCGGCTGATGACATCAGGATGCACCAGGCAGTCCAATAGGTCGTTGGTGGTGATTGGCAGCGCATCCCCCGCCCCCTGTACCCGACCCTGCTCAGCGGCGGGCCCCCCGAACCCGTCGGCTCCGGCAGGGTGGTCTGCCGAGGACCCCGACTGTTTGGCCTGCTTGGTTGGTGTTTCGGCGGGGCAGGTCGCGTCATAGCCGGGGGTGTCTTCGCGAGGGGTGCAGGGCACCAGGACCAGGTGTGGCCCAAAGGCAGCGGTAATGGGCGTAGGTTCCACGCCCGGGTCAGCGGGCCGCCCGGCAGAGTCTCGTTTCAGGGCTTTCGTTTTGGTCGGCGGTTGTTGCGCGCACGCCTGCACCGCCAGGTTCAGGCACTGCATGTTCTCCTCGTGAGTGGCCACTCCGTCCTGCAAAGGATGAGGGACAATAAAAGTGGTGAGCGGTGGAATTCGATTGTGCTTCAGCCGGTCTGGCATCACTTTTGTTTGAGACGACGCACTTAGAGAGATCCATGCGAATCTACAGACTACATCAGTGTCTGACAGCGTGTCGTTAGTCGAACGACAAGCCAAGTATTGATTCAGATTGTAATCCTTTATTTATTAGCGCTGGATTAGTGTCAATCTCCCAGGATTTTGGCCGGCCGAGTTTAAACTTTCAGTGAACTCGGGTATCTTCTCTCCCTCTGGATCCCATTCCTATCAGAGGTCCCTAAGCTCTTCCTGAACAGCAAATCACTGCCTGCACGGGGGGGGGGGGGGGGGGGGGGGGGAGTGTGTGAAGGGTGGATGCTACTGCCACTCATCCTGCTCTCGGTTGCACTAAGAGGAGCCTCAAAAGGGTTTTTGCTTATCGTCTTTCAAACAAACATTAAAGTAGAGCTTCATGTGAAATTGCTATGCAAGCAGCAGCCGACAGGCACCAGAAAGACGTGTATATGACAGCCTTTTAAGCCTGAGGCCGTAATTACATAACTCTTGTGTAAATACGATGTTCCTAGGAGAAACAAGCTTAATCGCAAGCATGTTATCAGAGGAGATACGAATATGTATAATTCTTCATTCGCAACTTGATCCATTTGGCTAGACATCTCAAAAGTGATTGTGTGCGTTTCAACGCACAACCCCAGACCGCTTGGCTCCTGCCCACGCCGTGGATTGGATTTTGTGTGTGGAGTCTAGCCGAAGACGAAGACAAGTCATGTAAACAACACTCCCTCTCTCTCTCTCCGTCTGGATGCCTCTACCTCGGTGGGGTTGAGCCACGTGTCGCGGTTGTCTTGGCTGGGCGCTGCTTTCAGCGCGCACACCACCGCCTTGGTCACGGCCTCGCTGACCCTCGCCTCGTCGTCCACTTCCTGTCACGGGCAAAGAGGGTCAACAAAGGCCAGTCAGTCTGGGTGGAATGGACGGACGGATGGACACAGGTTGGAGAGCACAGAGGGAATAGAGCATGGGTATGATCTGAAAGAGGGGTGGAGGATAGTAGGGGGCTGGGGGCTGCTTGCAGAGATTCCAGCACCGTCAGTGACCTTGCAGGGAGGGACGGCCCAGCTGAATAAACCGCTCCCTGGCTGAGGCTGGGCTTCTTCTGCTGCAGGCACTCTAATTTGCACACACGCACGTACCAATACACACACAAATTCTGAAGGAATACTCGCATACACACACTCATACCCAATAATTGTGGATGTGCCCATGCGCACACACGGTGTATCTGCACGCACACACGCGCGCGCGTGCGCGCGCACACACACACACACACACACACACACAACATAATGACGGTGTGAATCCTTCACTACAGGACGTGTTCATTGCTCCGATTGGGGAGGCGCCGTCGGATGGCAGCACTTAGCGCTGTGAGCATCAGCCATCCGTTAGCCCGGGCGCTCTTTCAAAGTAAATTGGCTCCCCTCAAAATGACCATTTTTTCGCCTGAAGAGCCCCTTTCATTTTGAGGTAAAGTATCAGACATCAGTCGTCTGTTCATAGAAAGCAGTAAGTGTGTGTTGCGTGGATAAGGCGGGGGGGTTGTTAGCTTACCAACTCTATCCAGGTGTTGACGCTAACAGTGACTGTATCCAAGGACTCCACATAGTGCCACCAGTGTCTGGGGACGTACAGCACCTGTTGGGGACCATTCAAGAGATTTTACTTTGTCCTTAGAATTGCTATTGTTCAGCAATTACAGATGACGCAATCATGCGGACAATCCACTAGGTGGCAGTACATCACCTTTTCCAGCCTAGCACCCAGTTCCCTCTTGTGTGACTCCCATCTCTTTTCGAATGAGACGGCTTCATTGATTCATCGACACGCAATGGCATGAAAGGAGCACAGCTCTGTGCTTTGTTTGATTTTGCTGAAATATTTTAAGCTTTCCAATAGTGTCATCGCTGTGCACTCAGTATGTCATTTGTGTTGGCAGCTGACATATTGCCAAGTGCCTTGGCGTTGATAGGGCCCATTTGGACTGATCAAGGCTTATTAAAATCATAGCTGAGAAATGGTGGGTATTGGGTAATGTGAACAATTTGACAAAAAGACAAAAGCACAAAATTAACTAACTTCACAATAAATGAACTGACTGATAATTCAAAATGAAAAACATGACAAACATAAAAACTTAGTATGCCTCCTCACGTGATACGAGTTTAAAAGATACCATGTGACTGCGGAGAAGGGTTGCGGTGATAAGAGAGAGTGTGTGGTGCAACGGGGGACTTCTGAGGTAGCCAATGACAACAGCGATGATAAGGATGGAAAGCTAACTTCTATGTCGATGCAATGTTTTGACTTTTGGGAAAAGGCTCAGCAGCACTGTGTCAGAAATGGTGGGCGAGAAGGAATGGTGTGAGGGGGGGGATTGGACAGAGATACCCAGGTTGAGGGTTATAGGATAATGGTACGCCCTGGCCCTGACTCCCCTCGCTGCTTTCCTTCTTACCAGACTGCTACTGGAGGATAAAGTGAGGTAACGGTGACCGAATGATAGTCGAGCACCAGGCTGAGATTGTACTCATAAACAAATTGACGTACAAGGCAACCAGATGAGGATACGGTTCTGTGTTAGACGCAATGCATACCGATCAGGCCCGTTCAGCTAATATCTGCCAGGGTGTTTCAGAACATAGTTATAGTTTTAATGAGCATTCCTCAGCCCATTTAAAAAAGCTAAGCACAAAAAAGACCATAAAGACCAATATTATTTCTGCTTAACATCACGAGGACATCGCCTGATGAGCAAGGAAATACATCGTTATGATTACCTACTCTGTGACAAAAGTCATTTATCACATGCCACAAATTCTGTGACTGCATATCTGTCTGCACAGTTGACTTAACCGACATTTCACTTCCTCTCACCCTTGGGTTTACAATGTGAATCAACACTGTCGCCGAGCTGCAATACTAAAGAAGCAAAGGCATTGAAACTCAAAAGTTGCTAGATTTACTTATGCCAGAGTTTCCCCGAATGGTTCAAACAAGGTGGCTCAGAGTAAAGGCTTAGTTATGGTTCCACGTTGAGGCAACACAAGGGGGTTTACGGACCCATTACGTCCTTGCGGACTCTCCTTGCGTCCACCGCGAGGGCCTGACCTGTGCCTCCCAAAAATGTTAACCTTGCGTCAAGGCGACGCAGCAGCAAGTGCTACGATTGGTCCGCACACTAAAACCCGACGCAGAACCGAAACAGGTTCACGACTGCGTCGCAGTGTCTGCACCGTTGTGTTGCGTCGACGTGGAGCCATAACTGAGCCTTTAGAGGGGCATGGCACGGCTTTTAGTTTCTAAACCTGAGCTACGGAGGCTTCCATCTGTGTGATGGACGAAGCGAGGGAGGAAGGAAGGGAGGGAGGGAGGGCGGGGGCCCGGGGCTGACCTGTCCAGGCTGCAGGGTGACCCGGTGGGGCCTGGCCGTCCTGAAGGCCGGGAACTTGGCCGGGTCGGGGCGGACCACGTCCACCCGGCTGAAGACACTGGACTCCTCGTAGGGGATCCGGGTGGGGTACATGCTGGCCGTGTCCTCGGGAGGAAACAGGTGCCAGCGCTTCCTGTATGACGACGCGTGAGAGAGGAGAAGTGAGAGAGGACGACAAAAGAAGCAGAGCCGTCACTAGGTGGGACCCGTATAACAAACGATAGAGGCTCACAATACCGATGAACTCGATACACCGAATACAATTGGACAAGTTGCTACAATGGGACTGACGGCACGATCAAATTGATAAGGGAGGGCAACTTCCACTCCTCAAATGAGGACATCCCAATCCGTCTCTAAACCCAACATTTTTACTGTGTTCCTCCGTTCCCTGAATTGTTCCATTGTTCTAGACATCTGTGGCGCTTTCAACAGCGTTGACGTGCTCGACTGCTCCAATTCAATCCAAGTTCGTCTGTGTCACGACACCGCGATCACAAAAGCTCTGTGAGCTTTAAGGATTCATCAGCATTCTGTGAAGATTCCTTCTACAGATCAACAGCGACCAAGAACAATCAGTCATTTCTTTGCCTATTGAAATGACCTCTGAGACACAATTACCGGGTATAAGATAAGAATTGTGCTTGCTTGAGAAAGTAAAAGGAGAGAGATAAGATACAAATTTATATTTTTTCCTCTTTCTGTCAGGAGACCTCCATACCACAATAGGGCCTGTGTCTAACGTAATCTAGTCACCTTCTCTCAAGGCGGCCGGCCTCACTGTATTTTTCCTGGCTTTAGACACACACACACACACACACCTTTCAGCTCAATTTGACATCATGAATTTCTGACCTCTGACATCTCGAGTGTATCTATTCATAAGGATATTGCCTAGAATCCCCTTTGGTGAAAGGATTTGTCTCGTCAAGGATTGGTTAGCCTACATCTTGAATCAAGCGCACACACACGAGCCAATGCACGAACACACAGACAGATTCCAATCATATCATATCATCAGCCCCTCATCATGACAGCTTAGCAGCTGAGGCCTAACAGCAGAAGGACAGGAATGTTTAGCCCACACTGGCCGCTGGTTAACCTCACCTTCCTTTAGGGCTGCTCGATTATGGAAAAAATCCTAATCACGATAATTTTGGTCAATATTGAAATCACGATATTCAAACGATTATTTTTTTAGTTTGAAACATGTATTAAGCATGTTTCTCCCAAAAAACACTTTGTAACTGAGAACTTTGAAAGTTAGCCTTAAAAAATACACAAAATGGTCAAATAGAAAATGTTAAAATGCTAAAATAATGTACAGATATGTATCCACACTTAATGAGAAAAACAAACAAAAAAAACGTTTCAACTCGATAATATTAGTTTTGTGATTGTTTGACGCTAAAATCACGATCAAAATTCGATTAATCGCCAAGCCCTACCTTCCTTGCACCTGCAGCACCAGGTTGAAGCCGTACGAGTCCAGGTGACATGGGGTGTTGGCCCCCTGGGTGCCGATCCACAGGGTGCTGGCTTGCCCGTCGCGCCCCTCAAAGCCAAAGTCGGACCACCTGACATCCTAAGAGAAAAACATACGTGATAAGTGCCGTGTCCGATGTGACTGGTCGATTGGAGCTGTCATGGGATTGATTTAAATTACAGGTTAGTGGAAAGGACACTGACAAAAGACAACGGCGTCGATTACAGTGAAGCCATGGAGGGGGCGAAAAGGCAAATATCTCAGTAGGAGCGGAGTAAAAAAAGACTAGACCCCCGATCTCTGTGTTGGTGGAACATTAAAGCCTTTGAGATGAATACCGTTGTTGAACAGACCAAGAAATGGCATAGCAAGTATTCCGAGAACCGCTTACAATGGAACAGCAATCCGTGATTAGCATAAGTTTGAACCGTTCAGTGAAAACATCCTCAGAATGTCAAGAACAAAACAATATACGGAAAACCCTTTTGCTTTCTTCGGTGTATGCATTCTGAAGTTAAGAGGTAGACTCTGGATGCATAACCCACCCCCTGTTTCCATGATGGAGCGCTTGTTCCTGTGAGTGTGCTACCCTAATGCATTACTTTGTTAACAACCCAAAGGATTAACTTTGTCTGCCCTACGTCTGTGCATCTGCTCATGTGTCCCGCAAAACATTGTAAATCACCAACGAGCAGCTATTGACTCAGAGGGTGCCCCTCTGAAACACATTACACTGACGCGAGTATAAAGTAAGTGCAGGCAGAAAGGTTGGGATGACCCCTAGTTTGTCTGAATCTCAATAACAGCTTCAAGGCAGACCACTTACAGAAAAGGAGTAAACAGACCGATATTTAATAGTATTTTCTTCAACCTCACCCACTTTCCTTTTAAAGGTAACAGGAAATTGGCATAAAATTAACATTAAACCGAAAATGAGCCATCATCAGAACAGAATAGCTTGTACCTGAAACTTCGAAGGCGTCTCCTGGAAGAGGTGAGCAATGTACTTGTAGTCAGCGTAGGCCCAGTACTCCGAGAAGGGGTAGGCGGCAAAAGATCCCACAGCCGCCTCACTGTGGCCACTGGTCCATCTGAGAAACTGGGCCAGGTTAGCCTCTACATAGGCACACTGTGTCTCAAACAGAGGCCCTTTGAACCAAGACAATGAGGGGGGAGTAAGAGAGAGAGAGAGAGAGAGAGAGAGAGAGAGAGAGAGAGAGAGAGAGAGAGAGAGAGAGAGAGAGAGAGAGAGAGAGAGAGAGAGAGAGAGAGAGAGAGAAATTCATGTGGTTCGGTTCTATGTAAATATCGTAATCATTTATCAATTACAATTGTTCATGCATTATTTATGCCATGTTTTGGTATGCATCGTACATGTGATCAGCGCTGACTAAACACTAGTACAGAGTTGTAAGAGAGGTTCAAAGTTAGAACACAATGCCCGCACATCAAATGGTTTATAGGCAGTCCAAATGTTGTCACAGTTGGTTAAGCACAGTAATTGCAATACCAGGACTGCACATTCAATCGTCCCCCATTGTAGCCAATTAAAAATGTCTTCCAAATGTTATTGAAGTCACTAAAGTGTCCTCTGACTAAAAGTGAAGTGTATTGATTTATTCTGGTACATTTGGTATTATTATTTTGATATCGAAATGTTTGTTGTTTTTTTGTCTTACAGTTAGTTTCATCTTTTCGGCCAAGCCTGAATCTGATGTGCTTGTCTCCCAGGGAAACAGCCAATTGGTCGACGCTCCAGTTGCAAACTGGCCAATCAGAAGCCATGTTTAGGAAGACAGCGGGCTGCTGTAAACCATCCTGAATCCTCCGGGCCTCCGTGGGGCTGAACGGCTTAACGTTGGCTCGGGTTGCCATGGCCCTTACTAGTAGGACAGTGTATTAAACGAATAACACTAAGGCTGGATAGAGGTCAATCTATGTAATGACAGTATGATATGTCTCTGTCATCACTCAATGGCCGAAGATGACACGAAATACTTCCAACCAGTTCAGACGCTCAAAATAAAGTCAATCAATGATGCTGTATGTTTTAAGTAGTTCCGATTAGCTCCGAAATATAGACCTGTCTTAAAATAGTGTGGTCTCAAATCCTCTTCCCGGATTTGTGGGAGGTAGAGACTCGATTTATTGGGCGCTACTGGAGAAAGTGTCTCCCCTTACACAAAACGTTGCACGGGATGAACGTTCGAGGAAGTAAACAAATTCACGTGTACGTCTGCTGGACTTTCTGCCAACGTTGCCTACGGTGAAAGTCCCTCCATTGTGGCTCTGTTGACGCGTTGAAGGACCGTTCATGCCGCTGGAGTGAAAGGTCCAAAATGGCGGTCACAGGAGCACAGTTTTCAGACTGTATACGACTTCCGCTTAGACATGCGCACTAGCGTCACGTCGATGGTAAACCGACAACGGTTGTTATTGTTTCTGGGGGGGGGACAAAAAAGTAAATAACGAAGTATTTCCCGTCGTATTATTGATACGGACACTGTCATCGAACTGAGAGTACAACACCATGGGCACCGCATCGAGCGACCAAGCCGAAAGGGAACCTCTTCTGTCCCCGTCAAGCACGGAGACAAATAACCTGCCAGTGTACAGCAGAGTGTATGGGAGAAGATGGCTGGTGTTGACATTTTTTTCCCTTCTGGGATTCTTGCAAGGGATGGTGTGGAACTCATGGGGTCCGATCCAGAACTCAGCCATACGTGCTTTTGGTTTCACCAAGTCCGACATCGCGGTCCTGGTTCTGTGGGGTCCAGTGGGCTACATCCCCTGGCTGCTATTCATGTGGCTGATGGATAATAAAGGTGAGTTTTCTTTAGTAGGTTCATTACGTTGTCCGACCATGTCCTTGATTCTCATGTCTGAATTGTTTTCAGGGATTATTTAGGGGGTGATTTATAATCATAGTCCGATGTTGACCCAATGTTCTCGAAATTATTTTGAAAAATATGTATGCACTGATTATATTTAAAGCAATATGACTAGTCCTGATTACAATCTAACTGAGTCAAACTCCATAAAGCTGCCATACCAGCCATTGCCTTAGGTCCATTGATCAAAACCAGCTCAATCAATGGGTTCTGAAGTGTGCTTTCAGTTAGGACTCTGTGTTCTAGCTGGCTAAGGTTACAATAACTTGCATCTACACTACATTATAACGGTGAGGATGTCATGGTTGTCTGACTTCCTAGATCTTATCACACATTCCGTCAACGGAAATAATGTCGACCCAAACAGATCAAGGGAACAACACAAGAGATCAGTCCTGTAGTTTCCAATAACACCTCATCGCAATATCTCAGGAGAGCACCCAGAAGGATTGTCTAATGGGAATTTTGCGTCTCAGAAGTGCTCACTCATTTGGAAAATCCACCACAATATTTCTAAAACCACAAACCGGTGTGATACTTAAGATTGGTCCTAAACCAGTTCTTCTGCATCAGCTGACTGGAAGGTGAAGATCATGCACACACTAGTCAGGTGACACTACAACACAGCAACAGCAGTACGGTAACTAGGTAAACACAGCTACGCCTAGCGACAACCAACTTGTTATGCAGATTCATTCTTTGGCTAGGTCTAGGTCGGACTATGTTGATCTAAACCAAGGTAGGTCCATCACATTAGTTGTTGTGAGCTTGGAGTATGAAATAAATGATTAGCCCTCATGTTGCTAGGGTAGTGGCTTGTTTGTGTGTTATCTCTGACAGCCCTGTCTACACATTTCCTCAACATGTTGTGGTAATCTGGTAGTCGTTATTAAGAAAATAAAGTTATTGTCCCTCACACATATGTTCAAAGGAGGTTATATTTGAATGTTGCCTGCAGTTAGACTCTCAACAATTGAATATGTGCAAGCAATGTTTCACACAAGCAAATAAGTGTGAGGCCTCAGTGGGATTTTTGAGTCACCCAATCCTAATGTTTCTCACACACACGCACACGCACGCACACACACACCATGTGTGAAAGACATTTCAATTTGTATCAAACCTGGTGAGACCAACCCTGCTGAAAGAGTTTTGGTTGAAAGACTTATCAAATTATTAGTTTGTTGTTGTCTTCAACAACGTGTGTGTGTGTGTGTGTGTGTGTGTGTGTGTGTGTGTGTGTGTGTGTGTGTGTGTGTGTGTGTGTGTGTGTGTGTGTGTGTGTGTGTGTGTGTGTGTGTGTGTGTGTGTGTGTGTGTGTGTGTGTGCACTGTATGCATTGTGTGCACTGTGATTGGGAGATAGAGCATGATTGTGTGTGTGTGTGTGTGTGTGTGTGTGTGTGTGTGTGTGTGTGTGTGTGTGTGTGTGTGTGTGTGTGTGTGTGTGTGTGTTCATGGCTGCTCTTCTTCAGCCATGAAGGAGAGCAGGGCCATGTCAATGTAATGTGTTTATCAAAGGTCACACACATGCTGAGGGTGGCAAGATATATCAGAGAAAGCTGCTGGACCCAGTTAATGGACATTTTATAAGGAAGGTTACTTTCTCTTGGTTGAACGGCAGTTCAAACTTTGAAGTTCAAAGCTTTACATAAATATAGGATGTGTGTGGCTTTTTTTGATGGAGGTGCGATACAGTACACACTTACGGGTACAGAACCTTGGCCTAGAAGTTTCTGTTCTCGGATTTCCTGTTTATATTAAAGGCCACACAACCTGCCATACGATAATGGTTTCTACAACTTGAATTCTTATTATTTTATAATATTATCATTCAATATTGCAAGAATAATCTTTTCCCAGTAATCTATTATGACTGCCATTGCACTCAAACTGGATGATTTGATATCCTTCTTGAAACCCATCACCAAGCCTTTGAAAATGTCCTTCTAATTTAATAGAAAGGAGACAAGGCTCCTGAAATATGGTCTGTCATCACTAGGATTTGGGATCACGAGACACAGTGTGTGTTTGTGGAGGGATTAGTCATCGTCGCCAGACTCTGGTCAAGACCCCTTCACTCCGATGACAGCCTATATTGTGTAACTTTGTTGGTAGAGAAATGAAAAAACACATGAAACACACTTTATTATGTCAAGTCGTATCCTCCAAGAATATGGAAGCCGGACATTCAAACAAAGGGAAACCAAACCCTCTAGCCTAAAAGTCGAAGACTATGTACATATTGGCTGGTCAGAGTAAGCTGCACCAGTGAAAAAAAGGAAATGGAAATGGAGAGTTCCCTTTAAATATACGAGAAACTGAGAGTCTGTCTCTTTTTAAGGCAACGAGGATTCTTCCCATATTTGTTAAGACTGTAGTTTATGTGAAGACAGGGTTGGGGGTGGAATCTTAGTGAACAGTGGCGATGGGGTCGGTGCTTTTTGTTAATGGATCTTGGCCAATCTGTTCCAATACACACGGTCCCTTAGCCTTGTGAGACCATCCTTATCTCACACGTTCACATTCTTTATCTCGCTGCAGGCCAGGCCTTGATCCCCCGACCCCTTAATCATTTTAAACGCTTAGGACCAATCATTTCTTGGGGCGAGGTTGGTTCAGTCCGCGGAGTACAATGGCTTTACCCAAGGAAAGTGTAGTAATATAAGAAGCAATAAAAATAAAAAAAAGGTTCTGAGTCTATCTGAAATAGACTCATATCAATGTTAAAAGATTAACAGAAATCTGAGAGGGAAGGCTTATGTCAGAGGACAATATGTTTTTTGCTGGACTGATTTGGCACGAGAACAGAACAAGAGCATCACTCTGATTGGCTGAAGCGTTCAGAACAACGTGAGGCAGCTGCCATATTTTGAAACCCATCGATTGTCCAGGCAAGGCCAGACTGATGTTCAGTGCAGAACGCCAACTTGACTATCTGAGTGTTGTCACGCGGCTGAGTGTTTCCTGTGTGTGTTCCAGGTCTGCGCGTGTCCCTCCTGCTGTCAGCGTTCTTGATGCTGCTGGGCTCTGCGCTACGCAGCGTTCCTCTGGAGGAGGAGCCACTGCGTCGATGGTAAGGCCGCAGCGACAAAGCCTTTTTCAGCCGATGGGTCAACCGGAACCGGTATTAGAGGAGTACATGAATGAATCCGACCGAGTCCTCGGATTGCCTCAAGGCCATTTTCTCTCCTGGCATTGCCTTGCAAGCGACCTAGCTGAAACCTATGTCTACTACTTACTACTTTAACTTGAATAGTAGGTGTTTGCCTGTCAGGCGTCATCATAAAGTTCAATTGAACCCCTTCCCACCTTCATGGGAAAAATGGGAAATTTTTGATAATAGAAGAATGCCTTTACCTCATATATATTTTTCTCTGTATGAATTGAGGTCAATGACTTCCTACATTTGACAAACAGTCAGAGCGAAATTCATAGGAATGATTAATGCAGTATTTCTAACACTGTTTTGTGCTATATATATATATATATATATATATATATATATATATATATTATTCTTTGTTACATTTTGTGACTGCAAGCCTCCCCTTATCAGTCAAACACACTGAAAACACACTGCCTTTTATTTAATACAGGCATAGAAAAATAAGAGAAAATGTGAGGATCAAATGTTCAGCATGGAGGTTTAGTTTCATGTTTTTCTTTGTTGAGTGCAGGGTCTTGGGTAAAGTCATTTTAATTATAATGTGTGTTTGTGGGGACGGAATTATATTCACTATCCTATTCTTAATCTTTCTTCCAATGCATTGTGCATTCAACAATGCAGTAGCAAATTATTTCAACAGAGAAGGGAAACATTGAAAGCGTTTCCACACCATGAATTCAGGGAATGTGGAAGTAGGGAAGTCTTTCAGTTTTATAATGATTGGACCTTTTATAAAGTATGTAGGTTAAAGGTTATTATGGTCTCTAACCTCATAACAAATAGACTATAAAGTTAATCTAAGCTTCTGCTAATATGGGCCAAATTGATTTATTTTTCATTATTTCATTTCATCCTGTTGCTTAATTGAACCCTTACATTTCAATTGTGGAGTATTTACAGCATGAACGGTTTAGTCTGCTGCTTTTTTAAACTGCATGTCAAAGACAGACTTTACGTCCTTCCATTCTCCTTACGTCTCGTGCCAACTGTTTAGGAAGCACGACATCACTCTCCCCTTAATATTCGACCCTGACTGATGGAGCTGGTTGCCTTATGTGATTTAGGCTGCAGAATAAAAAAAGGTTTCACACAGCATTTTTAGGACCCTGGCCCGTGGCCCATCTCCCAGTGGGGGTCAGGGCCAGGCCTCAGACACAGGAAAAGAGGGGTGTGTCCGAGTCATAGTGGAGCCGCCAATTAATTACAGAGATAGGGATGTGCTTGCAGAGTAGCCAATGGCTGTCCTCCCAGACTGCCCCCCACAGTATATCTTCCTCCACATCAGCCTGAGCGAGCAAGGTTATTCAGTCTTTATCCGGTCCATCCCAATTCTTTTCTCCGTGGGGTTGTGAAAATGCCGATATAATGTGTGTTTAATCTTCATTATTATTATTCATTATTCTGTGCAGTGCTTGAAGTTAGCCTAAAAAGAGACTCCTTTAACAAAAACTGATGGAGAGCAGTGAGCAGGAGATTGCAGGTTAGCCTGACGACGTTAAAAGACATGTGTTTGTTTTCCGCTCAGAAGGCCACCCCACAAATAACAGCTCTGGGACCCCGGGGCCGTTCCTGGGACAGGTGGCCCAGGGGAGTCCGCCTGTCAGCCCCGTTACCTCATCCAAGGTCGTTTTTACACTCCCTTGAACGGGCCAACTGTCCCAGGACAAGTCCCTGAGGGCCTCTGTGGACAGGGCCAACCTTCTCAGGACAGGGCCCCGAGGCCCTCTCTGGGCTGGTCCTGGGACCGTTCCTCCTCCAGGGACTTCCTGGGGTCCTAATTCAGAGGTCAGGCTGGGCTCAGGACCGTTGTCCGGACTCCCCTGGGCAATTTAAGACGATGGTACTGGCATACCAGGCAGTCGATGGAACTGCCCCTGCCTACCTCCAAGCATTGCTAAAGCCACACACCCCAGCTCGATCCCTCCGCTCAACTACCTCAGCTGGACGTCTGGTACCGCCATCGCTAAGAGCTAGCAAAGGCCGTTCAGCAAAGTCACGACTTTTCTCGGTTTTGGGACCTCAGTGGTGGAACGAGCTCCCTGCCGCTCTCAGGACCGCAGAGTCGCTGATTATCTTCCGAAAAAGAATCAAGACTCACCTGTTCAGAGTCCACCTCGACACTGCATAGCCACCCTCCCCCTTCTGGCCACCATTGTACACTGTATTGTGTTGTATTGTATTGTATTGTATTGTATTATAGTACTTAACTGTGTAGCAACTGCAGTAGCTGCTATCATGGCTGTAACACAGGGAATTGGTTAGCCTAGCGATTGTTGTACTTGCACTTGGTTCTATGAACATCCTTTCTGTACCGACAGCGATATATTGATGCACTTCTTATGATAAATGTACTTATTGTAAGTCGCTTTGGATAAAAGCGTCTGCTAAATGCCCTAAATGTAAATGTCCTGGGAACCAAACCCTGACCCTAAAACCTGGCTCTTACGCTAAACCCAATGCTGAAACCTAACCTTATAACCTAATCCTACAAGCGAATCCTAAAACCAAAACTAAAACCTCAATGCTAAGCCTAACCTTAAAACCTAACCCTAACCTGTTTAATCCCAAACCCTAACCTGTTTAAACGCAAACCCTAACCTGTTTGAACCCAATGGTGGGCAAGCGCTGCTCTGTGGTATCCTAGAGGAGAACGTGATTCCATGTAGCACCAGCAGATGTCGCTCTTTGCATTGTCATCTGAGTGTGAGCTGTGCTCGCTGTCCACTGGACCTGTAAACATCTCTTTTTTTTCTTCTTCTTATTTTTAAATTCTTTCTTACTTCTAAGCGCTGTCACAGAAGTAAATTTAGAGTGCATGTTGGGCTAGGTCTAACGCCATAGTTTAGCTGAGGTACGGTGGTTTGCAGGGACTTCAAGGGCACCACCGCTGTGATCAAACGCATCCTTTGATGCCCTCCCACCCCCCCACCACCTCCGCTCCTTGGGAAGGTAGAAGAGTGGCTATATTCAACAAGGTACCGTAACCTGAGAACCTCTTCTGAGGACCCTCGCGGACCCCCCGCACCGATCCGCTCGGAGCTGTTTCAGCCTGTGCGACGACGGGTTGCGACCACCAACCCGTCTTCTGATGTTTCTCCACACCGGGGGGAACACGTCGCCTTCATTGTTCTGAGCTTCCGGTTCATTTATTGAGATTCTAAGGGAGTGTTCCGCATCAACGTCTATTGTTGTGGTCGCTGGGTCGGGCCAAATAGATGGTGGGCCACAGAGAAGACCGTTCAATGGCCGCTGATTGGTCCAGGATCGGATGGGGCCCGCTGTCCGACCAAAGCCTGCGGTCGATGTTTCATCCTCATGATCTGATCCACAGGAAACTCTGTGGCTCTCGTTCTCTGTCGTTCTGTCGTTCTCTCCTCTTGCCCTCGTTTTCTCTCTCTTTCGTTCTCTCATCATCTCTCTTTCTCTCGTTCTCTTGTTTCCTCCACATCTCTCTTTTTCCCTCGTTTCTCTCACTCTCGTTCTATCCTTATCTCTCGCTTTCCTTCGTTCTCTCACGTTCTCTCGTTCTCTCCTTATTTCTCTCTTTCCCTCGGTTTCTCTCTCTCTCGTTCTCTCCTTATCGCTCTCTTTCGCTTGTTTTCTCTCGTTCAATCTCACTCGTGCCATTGTTTTCTCTCTCTCTCGTTCTCTCGCACTCTCTCTCTCTCTCTCGTTCAATCTCTCTCTCTCTCTCTCACGCTCTGTCTCCTTGTCTCTCTCTCCCCCTCAATCTCGGTCTCAAAATCACTTTCACTTCTGTCTGATTGCACTAGAAAGGTACATCATAGAATCCAGCAGTGTGTATGTAGACCGTGCTTCATGCCCCCATGTACCTCCAACCGCCATGGCAATGTCGGCATTGAGCTGTGTTATACGTGTGTGGGCCTAATGGCAGTGGCGTCGTCTCTGTCTGGTCCTGAGCTACTTTAGTGATTGAGACGCAGCCGTGTCCCGGCCTTGCCACCCGGGGTGGGAGCATCATTTCACTGTCGCTCCACTTAGGGCCCTGTCTCCGTCACATTCTCATTCAGATTTCCTCTGACAGAGATCATCAATATCCATTAGTTTAATAATCCCTCGCTTCACGGACCGACCTACTCCCCCGATGCCCACCAGCGTGTCCGGTGTCTTTTTGATTTACCTTGAAACGAAAATACAGTTTTTTTCCCTCGTCCATTTCGTCACCGCTTTCTCCCCTTTGAAGTAAAACGTTGGTTTATCATTATCGGAAAGGTAGGAAGAAATATTTTTAACCAGTCTTGAATAAGTTAATGTTTAATGTAATGTTCATGTTTCTAATTTATTCTAAATGAGTCGTTTATTCCATTTTAAATATCCATCAGCTAATGTGGATATTGAATATGGAATGACAATGTTTTATACATTAATCCATGGAGACATTGACAACTTGTCCTAAGTTGGCTCCGGTACGGTGTCTCTCGGCCCAACTTATAATCAAAGCTGTTCCCAGGCCCTGACATCATGCTCATTGCTTCCGTCCAATCCATTGTCCCTTTCTTATTTCTTATTTTCTCCTTCCTCTCCTCCATTCGTCTCGTTCTCCCTGACTTCCCGCTAGGCCGCCTCGGACAGCACTAAACGAATAGTGTCCTCTCGGAGCCCACGGCCGATCAATCAGTCCACGTCCTGTCTCCAGGCGGCTGTCTCCTGCACAGCTCCGGAGGGGGGAATAAGAGCGGGCTGCGGAGGGTGGTGATGGGTCGTGGTGGGGGTGGTGGTGGTGATGGTGGTGGCTGGGGGGGGGGGGGGGGGGCAGCAGCAGCAGCAGCAGCAGCAGCAGCATTGTCCTGCTGTAACTCTCCCGAGGCCTGAGTAAAGTGAAACGGTTGAAGTGAAACTCGACAGCATTTGTCAGGGCAGAAGAGGGCCGCTGAAGTCCAGGGAGACGTTCTAGTTTTGCCCCCCCCCCCCCCCCCCACACGCCATCCCTCTTTTCCTGTACGCCGGTCCTCACAAATTGGTACATCCACGAGTCCACAACCTGCTTTTTTCACTTCCTTTTACATTTTCAATTATATCACAAACCTTGGCACGGATCAGTAGACCATTACTTATTTTAGGGCTCTAAAAATGAATAAATGCAAGCTAGGGAATTCCGGATGAATTGTGGTGGCGGATGTACTGAAAGGCGTCAGGAAACGGTACATTCAGAGCATGGGTGGACATGGGTACCCTTTACTTTGAAACGTCTCACACTTGACCGTTTCCCTCCGCGGGCGTCCGGCAGGTTGATCCACGGGGGCCAGCTCCTCAACGGTCTGGCCGGCCCTACCGTCATGAGTGCCGGGCCCCTGCTCTCCACCACCTGGTTCGCCCCAGACCAGAGGGCCACCGCTACCGCCGTGGCCACGCTCGTCCCCTACCTGGGCTCGGCTGCCTCCTTCCTCCTGGGGCCCCTGCTCGTCCCCGCCCCCAACGACTCCATGCCGACGACCGCCCGTGGGGCATCCGGGGGGACGCCCCACGACCTCTTCATCCGAGACCGGATCCAGCTGTTGATGTACTCGGGTAAGTACCCCCAACAACCATCACCCCCCCCCCCCTTCCCCCCCGGTGGTGAATCCATGCCCCACCCCCCCTCCCCAAAGGTATCTGGGGGAAGTTGGGCTACAGATTTGTAAACAATCAAAAGTTTAAATGAGAAAAAAGGCAAAAAGAATTAGAAAATAATAACAAGTTTAATCTTTAGTCTCCCCCCTGAAAAATAGATCTCTGCAACCGTTCTGCTTAACTGATTCAGAAAATTAAAAGTACACACACAGAAGAAGATAGAAGTGAGGGAATCGTGTTATGAACTACTGCTTAGTGGAGGCAGCCTTTGTGTAAGCATAGGTTGGTGTCTGTTATTTATTGACTGCCTTTTCTTTCCCGGAGGACGGTGCAGACGTGAATGGAGGTCGTCACAGGGATAAGATCGACGTTTACGCACATTCAGGCATGAATTATGATTCATCAGCGTTTGCTTTCAAGGGAAGAAAAAGTTCCTTAGCAGACGAGACAAGCCTGCAAAATGCAGGGGATTGATGGTCAGGTTGGAAATCAATGCGCCTCTGGCACATAAATCATGGGTAATTTGCGGCTGCTGTTCAATCAATGGGGGGATTATTAAGATGGGGTTGTTTAGACAGCAGGTAGGCCAGTATAGGCACCCTTCTCTGATGAAGTTCTGGTGCCTTGCTACCGCGAGCCATGCCACTGGAGGAGGGCTGGGGAATGCTGGATGAATCCTGGTTGTGGATGGATTGAAAGACAACATGAAATGGTACATTCAGAGCATGGCTGGACGAGGATGGGATATGATCTGATCCTTTGGGATTTCACTGAAGAGTGCAGCAATGGCAACACATGCTGACTGTTTGTGCTAAGTCTTTCGCAAGTTTTGCATGAAGAGGGACCGGAAATATGTTTATTATTGGTTTTCATGAGATAAGTGTAGAGACATGGATGTGAAGAAAGTAGGTCTAGGTGACCAGGTCGTTTGTGCTGTAAGGCTGACTGTAATGGTGTTGCTCTCTCTCTGATCCCGCACCATGCAACGGTCAGAGCTGACCTTCTCCAAATGTCACGTTGTACTGAAACAAGTGATCCTCTGCTGATAATGACTCACTTGTCAATAAAAAAGAATAACCTTCTGTGCGTCGGCGTTTTTGTTGGTGTGTGTGTGTGTGTGTGTGTTTGTGTGTGTGCGCGGTTTGCCCTGCAGAGTTTGGTGCGGTTGCGGTGCTGTTTGGAGCGGTGCTACTGTACTTCCCCTCACGCCCGCCTATGCCTCCCAGTGTAGCCGCGGCCAGCCAGAGACTCAGCTACAGGAGCAGCATAATCAGACTCCTAAGGTACACACACACACACACACACGCACGCACGCTCCCCATCCAAAGCCTAATTTCCCATGTCAATATTGATCTAAAGTATACATAGACATTGTTAACGTTCTTTACAACATCGCTTAACAAACCTTGCAATCAGACTTAATGATAAACAAACGAAAACAAACGCAGGTGTGTGTGTGCAAAGCAGTTTGCAGCTCTTTCCCGTCTGTTATCGGTCAAAGTATTACGCCGTTGATCGGGTCACGGTCGATATACCCTGCACACCCAGTCCTCGACCCAGACAGCCAGGGGAAGTGACGGGACCTCACTTTGCGGGGGAGAGACAGGGCATGTTAACGAGCGATGTCTGCGTCTCACCATCTGCTCAGGCTGTGAGTTCGTTGGGACATCACAGGACCCCCCCCCCCCCCCCCCCCCCCCCCCCACAAGTCCCTGTAGATTCATTACCAAGCTGCACAATGTCATCACTCATAACTCCGGTGTGACTCAGTAATGGTTACGTCAGCGGGGGGGTCTACAGGACTGCGCCTCTTCTGATTGGTCGCGAGGCGTAGGGGGAGACCTGAGTGGCTGGGAGGACTGCGAGGAGTGCGTCGTGGGGGATGTAATCATCCCCTGCCATGTTTCACAAATTCGCTGGATGTATCGAGAAAGAGGAGGGGGGGGGGGGAGCAAAAGTTTTTCGTCCTGAGAGTTGGGAAGAAGCTGGAGAAAATGACTTGACTTTCTCATCTCAACCACACACACACACGCACGCACGCACGCACGCACACATGCACACACGCACACACACAGACACACACACACTTGGCAATATATATATGCGTTGCTTGTGGGGTCCAGAGGAATCCGTTCAGTCTGTTTCCTTTGCATGGCAAACAGAGCCGGGGGCGTCGGCGAGGGAATAAAAGAGATGGAGGGGAGCTGGGTGCGCTGCAGGATTGGAGCCTCACTGAGGTCTCTGGGCTTGCATATTTGGCTGCCATATGCTACAATGCTGCCCCACATGTATTGTTCTGCCAAACCGTTTAGCGCTTTTGCAGGCACGCACATCTGTGCCAGCGTGGCCGGTCTCCCACTGGGGTTTCAGACGCTCTGGGGATGTGTGGCGGTGGAACGGGTCTTTGTGTACTGACGTTCAAGGGCACCGCTGGGAAGTGACAAACATCAGCGGTCGGTGATCCATGCATTTGAAACTAACATCCATACATCCTTCCATCCGTTTAAACCAGCATCACTCCAATCATTTGAACCAACATCCCTCCCCTAATTTGAACCAACATCCATCCATCCCTGTAAACCAGCATCACTCCATTCATTTGAACCAACATCCCTCCCCTAATTCGAACCAACACCCATTCATCCGTGTAAACCAGTATCCCTACCTTCATTTGAACCAACATCCCTCCCCTCATTTGAACCAGCATTCCTCCACTCATTTAAACCAACATCCATCAATCAATTTAAACCAACAGCCATCCATTCCTTTAAATCAACATTCATCCACCATTCTCAATCTCCGTCCATACCTCCGTCAATCCTCCCTCTGTTCATCCATCCACTCATCAGTCCAACCATCCAATCATCTGTCCCGCGCCAACTCGTCCATCAATCCATCAATTCAGCCTGCTGGCTTTTAAGCAGTAGCTAATGATCGCGTGCTTGATGAGATTCTCTCCCCAGCTGTTCATGTCCGCCCCAGCCTTAATTGTGTGAGTAACACACACACACACACACACACACACACACACACACACACACACACACACACACACACACACACACACACACACAACCTTTATTCCAGTGTACCTGCGCACAGTACTGGCAGACAATGGGGTTGAACAGAACTGCTGCCCAATGACTTGGAGATGGATGATCTGCTACGCCATGACCACAACCTCTCTCATTCTGCCTTGGAAGGCCCTAACCCTGATGCAATTGATCGCCCCCACTTGGAGCGGCCAGAGACAAATGGCACTTAGCTGATGATGCCGCCAGCTTCGATGCTCTTCTGAAAAGTATTTGGATGCAAGAAGCATCAGGCCACCCAAATAAGGAGGGGAAGGGGGGGGGGGGGGGGGGGTCTGGGGGGGATGCGTGGATATTGATTTCCTGCTGTTGTGGCAAGGTTGATGAAAGGGACGCCAGCCAGGCCTCTTTCTCTGTGGAGTTAAAGATGTTGCACTGTGTCAAGTGCACAAGGGACGTGTGTGTGTGTGTGTGTGTGTGTGTGTGTGTGTGTGTGTGTGTGTGTGTGTGTGTGTGTGTGTGTGTGTGTGTGTGTGTGTGTGTGTGTGTGTGTGTGTGTGTGTGTGTGTGTGTACGCGCGCGCCCACTAATGTGTTTGTATCTGTCGGTCTGTTATTGATCTTTTTGCAATATTTTGAAACTCAAAGATTACTTTTGAGGTGTGCATGTATGTCGTGGCTCAAACTTTATCGGCCCGGCTTTTGAGTTTTGAAAGCCTTTTGTGGGAGTAAGAGGGGGGGGAGGGGCACTGCTCCAGATGTCCCTGTGCGATACCGCTCATGATGTGGCTTGCATTACAATCAACAAAGCAGAGCACAACAGTATCAACAAACCGATACCAACAAGAGCAAAGCAGAAAAGCAGGCAGACAAAACAATCAGGGACATCACTGCGGCTGTCCCGGCTTTACTGTGACAACAATGTAGTAACGACAACAACAGCCACAACAAAAGCTTTTCAGTGTTTGCAACACTGACGGCTTTTGAATCAGGGTCCCCACATCACTGGGCGAATAAGCACAGGTGTTTGGAATGATTGTAATTGAGAAGGAACTGATTGGAGGAATTTCTCATAATTGTGTGTCTGTGATGAAAGAATTGTGTGTGTGTGTTTGTGTGTGCGCTGGGGTGGGATGGGGGGTTCATTGTTTGCAACATTCAGATCCAGTATGTGTGGGATACTCTTCCCCATGTCTGTGAAGAAACTCAGAAAATGTGAACTTGCCAACTTTTTAAACTCAGCCGAGACGCTGCCAACATTCTGCTCAAACTGAGACGATAAAAATAATCGTAACCTACAGATCACCCTTTAAGACAGTAACAGTGGCCTGAGTCTGAGCCTCACCAATTAAACGCTACATTATTCCTTATATTCTGGCAAACAGTGGCACAACTGTTGTAAGTTTAGGTTGCGATATAATGCACTTCAAACTAAATGGCGATGAGTGAAGATGCACAGGCTGGCCATAAGCGAGTGTTTGAGTACCACAGTGTACACAAGCTTAGCTACCGTGTTGATTGGTTAAGAACTATGGTTGACTGCAGCCCCCCCCCCCCCCCCCCAACCTAATACAACACTGTCAGCAATAAGTGGTCCTTTGATCATCCTGCTGAAGTACATCCAATATTACGAAACAAAAAGCCAATTATGTTGTTTGCAACATAAATCAAAAGGGAGAGTGACTTATATTTCCCACTTGTTAATCAAGTACCTTTCGACACCTTAACGGTGCTTTGATTAGCTGTCTTTCCACTCAACCTACAATGTTGGTTTTAACAACTTTCAATGTAAAGTAATACCATTACAACCATTTGTAACTCGTAAAATATACCGGGAGTCAGGTTAGACAGACTCTCTCAACCTGCTATTAAATGGTTATTCAAAAGGCCCTCTACGTGCAAGTATCTTATAGAAAATCCCCAGATGATATAATGCTTCCTGAAGGTGGCGCCACTATGTATTAGGGATGGGAATCGTGCGGGACCACACAATTTTGATATTTCAACAATTGACATATTGTTTTCCAAATGAAAGTGGCTGAACAGAATAAAGTCAATGTAAATTGACTATAGTGTAATACATTGAAGCGCTCCTTGTAGGAGTGTACCATTAATTCACTTCCACCAGGATAGCTGGCTTTAAAAGAGGATAAAGGATTTCTGGGTGCACCTCACTGTGCAAGTATTGCAGAAGCACAGAATTGCAAAACTCTGTCATAATTTTTTTCCCATCCGTACAATGTTTGAGAGCACTATGACTTATGGCACTAAGGAAGTGAATCCCCTAACCTTAATAATGCCCTGCTTTACTCCGCCTCAGAGTGAAACAAACTCTGTCAGCCGCCATGGTCATTGCCCTTTGGCTAGAAGGAAGTGACTTTCTTCCACAATCGGTTATGACTTATGAAGTGTGTGTGTGTTTGCGTGCGTGGGTGCGTGCACGACACGTACGTCTGTTTGTGTGTGACATGCCTTCATACACGGCCATTGAAGTCGTCAAACAATGGGTCTTTCATAACCAGTGGCTGCACTCTCTACATTGTTGTTTTTAATATACGTGTTATCATTGATGTTCAGACAACTCCCAGTATCCTGCTTAACATTCTCACAAGCAGCGGCCTGATGTTTATTCCGCCAGCGGTTATATAGTAATTTCCTGCCGTCTTTTGTCTCCCTGTCCCCGCCTCCAGCAATGGCCGATTCCTGATGATAGCCGTGGCCTACGCCGTGCCCTTGGGGGTGGTCGCTGGCTGGTCGGGGGTGCTCGACATGATCCTCACGCCGGCTAAAGTGAGCCAGGTAAGACACAGCCATGGGTGCCTTGAACACGCGTCGCAGGCGCGGAGCGCTGTGCAGCTGCGTGTGCAGCACGTGCATGCACACACACATATACACCAAACGCATGCACGCAGGCTTGCTCGCTCACGGACTCACAGACTCACTGACTCACTGACTCACTGATTCACTCATTCGGTCACTCACTCACTCACTCACTGACTCACTCACTCTGATAGTCGTAAAGGTTTGAGAAAAAAACAGACATACTGGGTTCCTTTTGTGTGTGAGGGGCGTTGATCAAATCCCATGACAGGTTAGGGTGCGCCGCCGATAGAAAACCACCACTACCACCTGAAGTAGCAGACTTCTAGTAGTTTACTGATCGTTTGAGCAATAACGCAGACGTTTTTACACTTTTTGAGAGACAAGCGGAACTGATTAACTGTTAAAAGTGATTTAAGGGCTTACTTAGGCACCAAGGTATCCCGGATCCAGCTGTCCTCAATTGTTATAGCAGAACTTCTGGGGTACGCCGGCACAGAGCCTTGTCCTATAACCAAAAGGGAAAGGGGCAGAGTTTCATTGATTCCTTTTTTGAGAATTCCACCTAATGAGAAACTAATTTGAAGAGTCTTAAAGGTACATTTTTTAAGGGTATTTCTACGGTTGCCTGTCTACATAACAATCATTTGAAACCTTTCCTGACACTTCGTTTTACATTTACTTGTGCTGGCAGCAATATCTGGCAGTCAAACAAATATGCAACGAAAGAAAGTGAAACGCCCCATTCACTCAGAATTGGGCTTGTCTGCTATAAGACTTAATATGAGTCAGAGATCCGATTTGGAGACTACTTTTAAGTAAAACTGAAAGAAAGTCAATCTTTTATTTAAAATTATGTCTACCATTATTGTGGTTTTACAATGGATCATTCCTTCTTCCTTCACTTGTTATATTCTTATTATTCATACTTATTTTAAAGCCTGTTTCGGTTGGTAGTACCGTGCGCCCAGCTATGAATAAAAATCTTCTGTTTACTCCTACATCAGATCTATAAATGGAAGCTCACCAGCGTAGAGCTCGCTCCAGGGATTGGTCCATGGCTATGGAGAATTATGAACATCTCAAACTTTAGATCATGTTGTGACGTGACACCTCACTGCTACTACAGCATGTCTGCCTTACACAGGGTTTAACCCCACAGAAAGTTAGCTTTCACCTCTTTTCGAAGACGATCTTTGATGCAGTACAAATAGTAATTAGCAGCCCTTCAATCTCCCGTCCATATACCCCGGGACATATAGCCAGTCCTCAGAAGTGGGCTTCATTAGTTTGGTAACTCCTCGAGGGAATCCTCCAGATTCTCTTTGAACATCAAAAACCCATCTCACCGATGTATCATAAGTCAATTTAAATTCCGCAAGGGAAAAACTTATTTAGCTTGTTTGGATTTTCACAACCTCATCCCTCTTGACTCTTTTCGTCCTGTGTGAATCGGCCAGATTCAAATCTCAAGGTGAACCCGGCCAGATTGGGAGATACATTTTGGCCAGGCTCTTTAGGAGTGTGTTCACCTCATGGCAGGAGACCAAGAACCTGTTGTTGTTTGCCAATATTTAGTCAACTGTGGTGCTAATGCAAATTGTTTTGTACATACAGTATGTCCAAACCAATTTCTTTTCTGATACGTGTTCATTATAAACGCAAACTTTGATTTGCAAACAAATCAGAAGCTGATAATACTTTTTGTCGGAACCTACATGCCAATCCTAGCCGACATTTAACAAAGAAAAACATTCCCAACCTTGAATTTGCTGGCAGAACAATGCAAAAACATGACCTGTCACAAAACAAGCCAATTCTGCGCGGTGGTGTGCTATTGGATTCAAAACGGGGATTGATTTAAATTGGCAATACCATCCTTTTGTTTTCTTCCTGTAAGCTATTTATGCTTGGTATATTTGTCAGCAAACAAACACTCTGTCCAGTGTGTCCACCAGTGTTCAACCAGAGTAGCACCTTCCACTCTAATGAGAAGTCTTAGTCTTTGTGTGCCCTCGTCCTGTTATTTGCTTCAATGACGCAGAGAGTAAATGAGAAAGTTCTTCGCCCCGGGGAGATGTACCTGGCATTTCCAAATTCCAGAACATGCTGAAGTTTCTACAAAAGACCAAAAAAAAAAAAAAGAAGAGGCTTTGTCATTATGTTGTGTAAGGGTGTGTGAGTGTATGCATGCTAGTCACGTGCAGAGAGAAGATCATACACCACCAAGTGGAGAACAAGGCACTCCTTCCGCACCTCTCATCTATTTTCCAGCGATCAAGCACGCCGTACTCTACTTAATTTCTGTCAAAGTTGTTTCTTTTCCCCATCTCTCTTCTTCACTCTCTCTTCTGAAGTGTTTTGTCTTCGTTTTTTTTTAATGACACTTGAATGAAAGTGGGTTCGGATGAAAGGAGTCCTGCCTGGAAACGCCATTTAGAGGCATTTAGATGGGTTGCAGGTAGAGGACAAAAAGGTACGAATGAAAGAAAAACAATGGGACAAATTGGAAGGAAGGGCGAAGAGTTTTGATGCTGCATGCAGGGTGACACATCCAGAAGTAATGGGTGTCAGCAGCCCTGCGTTTGACCAAGGAACGGTGAAGGTCATAGGAAGGTCAGCCATTATCCTCAACTCCATAAATCCAGAGATGGAACCCATGGCCTTTTATTATTGCAGTACAAAAGGACAAATATATTTCATGTTTTTTTTTGGTGGGAGCGCCTTTGCTATTGGTGTTGCAAGACGGTATTGGGTCTGAGTGGGTTCTCACGTTAACAAATGCAAACGATATGCAACTTTACCAAAGCAATATTGTATAGTATATGATATCCAGAGAGAGAGAGGGAAGCTCTCCATCCATCTGCTCATGGTTTAAGTGTATACTCTCCTCTCGTTGACTTATTCCTCCCTAGACCTTGAGCTACTTGTGCTTCTTCACCATATAAATGCCTGCCCTCCCTCTAACTTTGGCTTTCTGTTTAACTTTTTATACCCTATTGCGGCTGACATTTAGCTCTTTCTCTCTCTGGCCGTCTCCTTCTCGCTCTCTCTTTCTCTTTCTGTCCGTGCCTCTCTCTCCCCCCTCTCCCGCCTCCCCCCTCGGTCCGTTGATCTGTTGCCAGATCGATAGTGGCAGAGCTCTGCCTTCTTCCCCCTTCATCTGCTTTTCAATCACTCTCTTCCTTTCTCTTCCTCTCTTTCTACCTGGCTGACTTACCTCTTTCACCTCATCTTCCTCGGCTGGTGTCGCCACACAATCTCCCTCCCAAAATAACGAGTCTCTCTCTCTCTCTCTCTCTCTCTCTCTGCTCTCTCTCTCTCTCTGCCTCTCTCTCTCTCTCTGCCTCTCTCTCTCTGTCTCTCTCTCTGCCTCTCTCTCTCTCTCTCTCTCTCTCTCTCTCTCTCTCCTCCTGCTCTCTCTCTCTACCTCTCTCTCTCTCTCTCTCTCTCTGCCTCTCTCTCCTGCTCTCTCTCTCTCGCTCTCTCTCCTCTCTCTCTCTCTCTCTCTCTCTCTCCTCTCTGCCTCTCTCCTCTCTCTCTCCTCTCTCTCGCCTCTCTGCTCTCTCATCTCTCTCTCTCTCTCTCTCTTCCTGGCTCTCTCTCTCTCTACCTCTTCTCTATCTCTGCCCGCCTCTCTCTCTCTCTCTCTCCCTCCCGTCTCTCTCTCTCTCTCTGCCTCTCTCTCTCTGTCTCTCTCTCTCTCTCTCTCTCTGCCTCTCTCTCTCTCTCTCTCTCTGCCTCTCTCTCTCTCTCTCTCTCTGCCCCTCTCTCTCTCTCTACTCTCGCTCTGCATTGGGCACATGTCAGAACACTGTTCACATTGGGTTTTCGTGAGGGTGAGATGCTGTGGGGGTTGGAACTACGGCGTCTCTCACCGTTGTTTGAGATGACGTCTTCTGCACCTGTCTGTTACACTTTGCTTTTGCTTTATCACTCTTTTCTTCAAGGGTCTCCCATTGGCTCCTATAGGCCAAGCTATTCTCTGCTGTCCGAGAGAATAGCTTGTCTCGGACGGGTTGGCGCGGGTTTTGGCCTTTTCTGCAATCTGCTGGTTTCCAATAGCATGCATGTATCGTGGTCAACCTGGGCCTTGGTTCATAGCCTCGTATTTGTTTTTCTGTGACTCATAACCACATGGTACTAGCGGCATAGGGGGACCACTTCCCAACACACCAAACGTTGGATGAAGAGTATGTTTGTGTGGGTCAATGTGGGACACGTTACCAACGCGAAGAGCTAGTACACAAATGTAACAAATTCAAACATTCCTTGCAGTTTGTGTGACAGGTTAACCCACACTTGACTTGACCCACATGTGCTCAGTTTTATTGGCATCACACACAGCCCCGTGAGGGACAGCCATCCCTGCTTACTTCACAGCCATCGGATAAGAGCCAGAAAAGCGTCCCGCGGGGGGTTGTCTTTTGAAAACGAGAGCCAATCAGAATGCGGGATAACCGTCTCAATATGTGGGACACGAGACGGGGGATTAACATGCAGTGCAGTCCCGCGTAAAGTGGACACCTGGTCGCCCCAGACACGTACCGACGCATCCACGTCAGGCGGCCCTTGAGAAACAGCTCCTGCGTTACTAAGGACAGGCAGGGCTCCCCCACCTGCACTAGCTGCACTGGGATCACGCGTTGTCTGAGCAGTCTCTTTTTCCTGCGCTCGTGATTCCTGCGCTCTGGCAGCGGGTGTTTCAGTGCGCTTGGCACAGTCTGCCTCACAGCTGCACATTCGTCGTCCGCCCCCCTCCCATCCCCACCACCACCACCACCACCACCATCACGACAGCAGTAAACGATATTCTGTTGGCTCAACATTCGGACCGTGTTATCCTCCAGCTGTACCCAGGCAGGCGGGGGGGGGGGGGGGGGGGGGGGCAGGGAAACGACAGGGGGTCAGAGACACGGCCGGTAGATGGGTGGGTGTAGAGGTGTCTGGCGTTGGGTTGAGCCGGTAGTTAGAAGTTAGAGGTCAGAGCGTTCTGGTGACAGAACAGCATGGAGGTGGCAGGCAGAACCAAAATGGAAGATCGATGTTTGATGCCGTAAACTTTAAAGAATCCCCAAAGATGCACAGTGCGACTGTGAACACCCCATGGTGTGTGTGATTAGCGCTTGGGAACTCGGACCCATGCTGTGCATCATTTTATCGCAGCCGTGATGAAGAATAGAAGTCAGAATTGTGGTGGAGCTAGAAGTCTTTGTGAACCCACTTTAAGCCACCTCTTTTTCTTGTGTACGAAGATGAGAGGCGGTCCCTCTCCACCATCACCATCCCCGATTCTCTCTCCGTCTCTTTCTTGTTTTTCACTCTCTTGCTCTCGTTGTTTGAATCCACTTTTGTAGGTGATTTTCCTTTGCACACCACGCGCCTCTTAAAAGAGCCTCATCGCTTTGTGAGATGCTGTTTAATGGATTTTTTCTGGGATGAAAACCTGAGATTCGGGGTAGCGACGCTGTGTTGAACAACGTCTTTACTCCATTTTGTTTAAACCTGTGTGTGTGTGTGTGTGTGTGTGTGTGTGTGTGTGTGTGTGTGTGTGTGTGTGTGTGTGTGTGTGTGTGTGTGTGTGTGTGTGTGTGTGTGTGTGTGAGAGATATGTGTGCCGTCTCCTCGCTATCACAGGCAAATGTACAAAAAAAAAAATTGGCAAACATTAAACGCCAGAGACAGGATCAAAGTAAATGCAGACATTTCATGGGTACCTATGGGGGCTGGGTCGTAGGGCAGATGTACTGCTATCAAACCCTACCCTTGCATATCAATCGTAGCAATTTGAATCCCGGAATCAAAAGTTTCTCTGCATGCATTTCCAAGCGCTGCCTTTTTTTCACTATGCAAAAAAATAAATAGTTTGTCTGGCAGTCATGCACATAACCAACGGTGACGTGTGGTGGCGGATATTTTCCGAATGAAATATTAACATTTTTCAAGGCAACAGTAATGGAGTTTGTTGTCAGGAAGGTGTTCACTCAGCCTCCTGTGAAACGTGCGTGACCAGAAGCTCTCTGATTAGCTGGACTCACCCGTCTCCTGCAGGACCTTACATGCCAGTTGGATCCAGCAGCGACACTTTGACAGAAAGCCATCACTCACTGGCGGTGGTGGCGACGGAGCCAAAAATACGTTCTCCATTTAATAACCGTGATGGGCCACTTTTCTTCATTATTGGCCCTTTCTGACAGTTGCGAGCCGACGAGTGATTAAGCAAAAAGAAAAGCCTCGCGGGGTCTGGCCTGAGGGGCCAGCAGCTGGTTCTGTGGTCAGCCCTGGTGGGTAAGGGTCAGCTGAGTTTTTGCTTCAGGGAGACTGACAGCAGCTACCTCATCGCTACTCACTCCCACTCTGAAGCCACGAACTGATTGTCTCTGTGTGTGTGTGTGTGTGTGTGTGTGTGTGTGTGTGTGTGTGTGTGTGTGTGTGTGTGTGTGTGTGTGTGTGTGTGTGTGTGTGTGTGTGTGTGTGTGTGTGCGTGCATGTGTGTGTACAAGCATGCTCACATGCACAGGGTTTGGTCATGGGCTGATTGGCCTGGGGTAATTCCCATTTCGTAATACCAAGTGAGGACGTTTGCCTCTGTGGATGTGCAAATGAGAACGGACGGTGACCATTTGCCAACCTTTTGACAACCCTCAGTGTGCTCTTAGACACTTGGCGCCCACCCTCTATGAACCCGTGAGCCAATGGCCAAGAATCACACGATTCGTTAATTAACTTCTCCTCTCTTCTCTCCTCTTTTCTTCTCTCTTCTGATTCGTCCTCTAATTTTCCCTTTTCTGATGCGTCTACGCCTTGTTGTTAACATATGCATTTATAAGTAATGTATGAATAGTTATTTTTAATTAAAGGTATATCTATTTCCTATCTCTGTCTCTCTCCTATCTAGGTGGATGCGGGATGGATCGGGTTTTGGTCCATCGTGGGCGGCTGTGTGTTCGGGGTGGCCATGGCCAGGTGAGACCGTTTCGACACCTCCTAGCCAATTGTGTCATATTGACTATACTACCGTGATTTCAAATGAGGTTTGTTCCAAAATCGATACGTGTGTGAACAGCCATGTGCATCTGTTACAAGTGGTGTCGGGTCATGCATGTAATGGCAGTCAATATCCTGGCAGCACTGCCAATCCCACCGCTAAGATCTCTCTACTTGGCGGGACTCCCAACCGCTGTTAATATTAACCCCCAAGTGGCATTGAACCTCCACCCCATACTGATCATGGACACTGTTACACCCCACAGTGAATGACCCCAGCTGACCTGATTTCGGCCAATCGCTAAGAGCAATTGAAATAGCCTGCTTGTCAGCCGAGAAGGTTCTCCTCACTGAGGTTTTATATAGTATATAGCTAGCTGAGGCAACGGCTGAAGTGCAATCAAACGCTATGGACGTCGGGGGCACCCATGTGAATCGAAAGGGTTCCCCACATTAACGGCCTCATAAAACATATTTTACTGGTGAACGGAAGGTGTCCTTGATTCATCCCGGCCATCATCCTCAACGGCTACAGTCGGAATGCAGATAAACATTTGTGTGTGTGTGTGTGTGTGTGTGTGTGTGTGTGTGTGTGTGTGTGTGTGTGTGTGTGTGTGTGTGTGTGTGTGTGTGTGTGTGTGTGTGTGTGTGTGTGTGTGTGTGTGCGTGGCAAAGGGTGGGTTGAGGAGGGTGGGGAGGGTAGGGGGGGTGGGGGGGTCATAGAGCTGTAATCAGCTAAATAAACCCATCATTCTCTGCGTGAATCAATGAAGCTGTTTGCTGCACTGGTCGGTAGTATTTCCCGACGTTTTTTGAATTATTAACCGTGATTGCGTACAGGTTTGCAAACAGGACTAAGCGCCATGGATTTGTCTTCCCGCAACTATAAATAATAATCCTATCTTTTTACCCTTACTTGGACTACACGGGAGGGTCGTGAGACCCTATGCAGTCTTAGCAGGGTGGGTTTTCAGCGAGGTTTGGCGTGGATTGTCCCCTGTGAGGCCTGGGCTCCCCCCCTATTCACTTTTTACTCAAGTCGAGCGCAGTTACTTTTTGTTTGATCGACACAAAATGCCGGGGCGAAGCTTGAATGAAACGCCACCCTGATTCGCGGCAGCTGCTCCCCGGACATGCACCGTAGGAAGCAATCATTACCGCATTTTTTCACTCCCCCCGGCTGATTTTTCTCTATCTCTCAAGTGCTCTGTCTCTCTCATCTCTCTCACTCGCACTGTCTGTCTGTCTGTCTGTCTGTCTGTCTGTCTGTCTGTCTGTCTGTCTGTCTGTCTGTCTGTCTGTCTGTCTGTCTGTCTGTCTGTCTGTCTGTCTGTCTGTGTCTCCCTCTCTCCTCTCTCTCACTCTGTCTATCTCTCTCTCTCTCACTCTGTCTCTCACACTCTCTCTCTCTCACTCTGTCTCTCTCTCTCTCTCACACTCTCTCTCACTCTCTCTCTCACACTCTCTCTCGCTCTGTCTCTCACACTCTCTCTCTCCCTCTCTCTCTCTCACTCTGTCTCTCACACACTCTCTATTCCCTCCCCACTTGATTTGGAGAGTCTGCCTGGGGGGGCAACACTTTGATTAGCCCAGCGTTAGCGAGTACGCCTTTCGAGCAAAGCAGCAGATGCCTCCATGTTGTTTGTATATTTATCCCTGCAGATTTCCTTGTTTCCTCGCCTCACTACTTCCTGAACTCTGTTGTCCTTGAGCTTTTGAAGGGCAACAGAATCCCGCCCCCCTGCCTTCCTTCTGGCTGTGTCTTTGCCAGGCGTGTTCCCAGCAGGCTCCTCATTGTCTTTGATTTCCCCAGCTAGTGAACTAGCGAGCCTGCTCGCACCAATGCAGCTTGCTTGGTGTGCTTGCCATGAATGCATCTGATCTCAAAACAATTACGGGGCGATAACGTTGGTGATTTAATTCAAGCTGAAATATCAAGGCTTTCGCTTTTGAACACAGCCTGTGTTTTCAATGAGCGTAGGTGGGAAGTGATAATGCTTCACATCCAATGTTTATGGGGCTGGGTGCCGGGGTCTTTTCCGGCCACACCTGGAAAATACGGATAGATAGTTAGACGGCAGATAAGATCGATGTGTTAGGAATTGGGGTCAGGGGTCAGCGATGATGGATTGCCAGTGGCTTAGCCCTGTGGGGTCATTCGACAGGAGAGTGCACCGTTGAGGCCGGGCAACACATCAGGTAAATGGCTGACACATGACCTGGGGGCTCTTTAGTGGCACAGCCCCCCCACCGAACCCTGAGGCGTTTATTGTTAACCTTCATAGGAACAAGTGGTGTCGCTGTGCCACTGTGCCACGGCCCGGCCCGGCCCTGTCGCCCACTGAAAGCAAAAGGCTGCACCACTAAATCAAACCAGCAGGAGAATGAGCTTTGCAAACGCTGAGGAAAATCCTGTTGGATTGAGAGGGAGAAGAGATCAGAATTACTTTCGGATCGGTGAATTTCAGTCAGTCACTCGTTGAGGTTAATGAGCAGAGGAAAGCTCAATGGGAAAACAGATATTCAGTAGAGCAAATGGGGGGAAAAAGAACAGCGTAATTCTGATTTTTTTTTATGTCTCTTTTAGCGCCGTTAAGCACAGGCGGGTCGACGTGACAGAACTCATTATACTACCACAGTACCATCTCCATTTTGCATTCAGCCATCCGGAGCTGTTTGGTCATTCTTTCCATCTCGCTCACAGAGGATCTCGACAGACCCCGGAGATCGTATCAAAAGTAATGAATGTTGAATCATTCGCTGCGGGTACTCCAGGAGTCGGAACAATGAAATCTGATGCAATGGGATTCAAGCCGTCAATGACAATGTTATCCCTATCTGGGGTTGTAATATGATGTTATCTGAGAGCCTGATGAATCCTGCTAGAGGTACATAAGCGAGCGGTTTTTAATTCAGACATTACCTAAAGGAACGTGACCCTCTTTTATCTGACATTGTTCAAAGTACATATTTGGAGACGTGCCTCATCCACAGCAGATTCTCTTTGCTCTCTCCGGTGTCTGCGGTTGGGAACGGAGCAAACGAAAAGCGACGACGTCACCGTACCGTTCTAGCATTGTTGGCAGCGCGTTGCCTTGAGACACTCCAGTCAATGGTATCGGTTTATATCCAGGCGACTCAACGAGCCAATCAGTGATTAGGGCTCTTAGCAGGCGACGCGGCAATCCGCAGGATTGTTTAGATCCGATCCGAAAAAACATAAGCTCCTTAGGCACTGGCACTCTCCAAGGGATTTGGCAGGGTAGTGACGGCCAGGCAGTTCTGCTCTCGTGGTGGCAGTGATGAGGGTCAGGTTCTGCTCTGTCGCTGGGAAACAGTGGGGGCCCCTCTGACTCCTGTTCAAACTATTCCAGTATAGCTTGCTGGGTGTCCATGGCAAACGTGGCGTTCATGTTAAAAGGTGTTGACAGGCAGACATTGAGAGCCATTGTGCCAGCACTTGGCTATCTGGAGTCCGGACATATGAGTTGTTCATAGAGCCAGGTCCTCTCAGTGCGCCCGTGGTGTCCATCCCTGGAGACACACTGGTGTAAAGGGGCTCGTACGCTGGGGCCACACCTGAAAACATGACGGCTTGTGGAGGTGCAGAAGGAGACGATAGCAACATCTAGATCTATCCGACCCTTTCTGCAGGAGGGGAGACCATCTCATTAGCGGCCTGAACATTTCATGGTTTATTATGTGTTTACTCATTACCTGGGCCTCACAATAGCACCAGGATGTCATAGCGGTAGTCGAACAATGACGATTCAAAGTCCGACATTGTTGATTATGTTTCCATGTCCCCACGTGGTTCATTAGTGAGTTCGTCCCTCGGTGTCGGTATGCTGTCACAGAAACAGAGGCAATTAGCGCTGCTGCAAACCTGGAGCTTTGACAAACCTGCACCCATCACCACATGTGTTAGTGTGTACGTATTTGTCTGTGTGTGTGTGTGTGTGTGTTTTGTGTATGTGTGCTTGTTTTTCTGTGTGTGTGCACGCATATTCTTCTTTGTGTATCTGTGTGTTTGTGTGCTTCTGATTGTTTTCTTGTGTGTGTTTGTGTGTGTGTCTGCATGTTTTTCAGTGGGTGTGTGTGCATATCTGGTGTGTGTGTGTGTAAATATGCAGGTATTTTTTGTGTGTGTGCTTGCGTATGCCTGTGCGTTACTGTTAAAATAAACCAGCAGCAGAACTCCAGTGGGAGCAGACAGAAAGTGTGCGGGCCACTGGGGGACATGGGCTGTGTCTCCAGTAATGGATTATGAAACCAGAGTCATGGAGGGCGCCCAGCACAGAGTTATGGCAGCGCTGCCCACCCTGCATTGTAGAGGATGTCTCCCTCTCTGTTTGACACACAATCTGTCCTCTGCAGAGTACTGCAGGCCGTCTGCCTAGCTGCGCTACAGCAAGCCAGGGTCAGGGGGACTTATAGAGTAGTACCAGGGAAAACTGTGTCTAAATTTATATCTACAGATATACTGTATATATATGCCCGCTTTTGGCTCTGCCCTTGCTCTTGGGTTTAGTGATTTCTTCTCTTTGTCGAAGGGCTCTCGCTCCCTGCTACACTCTTTGTTTCGATCTCTCCTTCTTCTCTCGCTGTGTGTGTGTGTGTGTGTGTGTGTGTGTGTGTGTGTGGGTGTGTGTGTGTGTGTGTGCGCGCGTCTAGATTGAAAGACAAGCGAGTAAACCTAACCCACTCTCCCCCCCCCCCCCCCCCCCAAATTCGAAAGCTTTCTCTCCTTAACGCCCTCTTCTGTTCCCTCCCACCCCCCAGGTTTGCTGACTCAATCCGCGGGATGCTGAAGCTGATCCTGGTGCTGATGCTGGCGGGCGCCTCTCTGTCAGCCACCTGGTTCACACTCACCTGTCTGACCAGGCTCACCCACCTCCCCTCCACCGCAGGTGAGCCATCAGCCAAAGCAACCAGCCACAGATGGAGTCATGGCCGGGGCGGGGCTTAGATGGTGTTGGTGTGTCACTCATGGTTTTGATAAATATTGAAATTCATCGCGATAAAAAATGCAATACTGCCATGTTGGAGATGTGTACGTCATGTGTATGTCGAAGCACTTTCTAGCACAGTTTTATAATACTGATAATAGAATACTCTTCACGCTTCACGCGGCTTTGGCCAAGTGGCCCTATGGTGTAGGGAGATGGCGAGAAAATGTGTTTGAGTTTCCATTGCAAATGTTAAGAAAGGTGCACCTGCTCACTGTCGTCCGTGAGGGAAACTCAGTGCCCCCCCCAGCTGAGCTCTGTGGAGAACACAGCCGCGGGTTATCGGTGTGTCAGCACAGAACAGAGACCCTGGTTCTAATACAAACGTAGCCTTTAATTGCGTGTTCATTTCGCAAAACACGACATGTAAATGAAGATTCGCCAGATCATTTCTCCATACTGTTCCTGAGGTTCACCATCATGTCAAGGTGGTGGACAAAATGATGAATGTTGAAAAATATGTAAGGGATAAACAACAGCGGTTGTTATCGGGAAAATAAGCCCCGACAGGGCGAAACGGACACCGACGCGAAGCGGAGTTGTCTTGCTTTGCCCTAAAGGGGCTTATTTTCGATAATGACAGGCGACGTTCTATACATTATCCCGCTTATTACACGGCTACTTGCCAAAACGAAAAAAAAACTTCACACGGTGTGTCTTTTTACAATTTATTTGTTACCATCATTTGTAGTGTTGATCAGCAGAGATATAGTCCACCAAAGACGTTGACGTTGCTTAGCAACCGAGTACGCTGGGGTTTATAAGTTACCGGACTACTTGCAGAGCGATACGAAAGCTGGCAAAAAATCCACTTTCCTTGACAGCGGTCAATTATACTTAGCAACGGTGAATTATCAAATATAATTCACCGCCGGAAGTTCTGAATGGCCCATGCAAGTGAACGGAGCGTTCCACGGCATTGAGAAGAGCCGTGTAATGAACAACTTTATTGGTTATAGGGGAAAAACATGGAGAAGCTGCCCTGTTTCAGACTTGCTGCCCCAAAGGCGCAGCTGACTCCGGTGTTCCGGGTCATTTTCTAAATATTAAGGGGAGCCATTTGGTTATCGGTAATACACGGTGATACAGGCTATTAACAAACAATTACAAACTATTAAGCAAAACTAGTAAAGCTGTTATCTCCGTACTGGTATGGAGCCAAACGATGGTGCATACATGATGGACCAAAAAAATCAACCTCATCAGCACAATCATCATCCATCATCGTTCTCTGCTCTTGGCAGAGAGCTGACGTACACACACACACACACACACACACACACACACACACACACACACACACACACACACACACACACACACACACACACACACACACACACACTCACACTCTCTCGCTATTGCTCATACACACACACACAGCTCTCCCAGACATTGGCAGACCAACGCAATCAAAATCAGCTTCCAAAGTTGCTTCCCACCTGGCATAATCACAAGCACGCTTCCAGTGCTGTCCGGCAGCACCAAGCGTCGGTGGCAGCAGTATTCTACCTCCCCACCCAGCATCGGCCCTGCTTAGAGCCACGTGCGCTATCCCTTCCAGGCCACCGTGCCTCTCTCACTGAAATGATCCTGTTTCGCCTCGCAGGCAATGTTTCTCCCCTCCCGGACTTTTTCAGAAACCCTTTAACCTCTTGTTCCCCCTGGAGACTCGGTGCTGACGTTGACACACGAACCCACATGGATGTACAAACACACCGGTTCACAAAGGCACAGACACCTGCGCACAAACTCACACACACACACTCTCAACGAACACGCACACACCAACGAACACGCATACCAACGAACACACACACACACACACACACACACACACACACACACACACACACACACACACACACACACACACACAGGTGTACACACTTAAATACACGCACACACACTCAAAAATATTTAACCACACACACACACCAGAATGCTGGTATATCTGATAGCAGAAGTAGGTTTTCAGTGGGGGGGGTAGTAGCGAGCCAAGCTGCTTTGGGTGTTAAGTGTGGAGCGCTCTGCTCCAGCAAGAAGGGAACAGAGACGCCAGGCCTGCGCTGGCGGGCTGATTAGCGGGACTCGCGTGTCTAATGGGCCATGGGTTGGTTGGGGCCCGTCCACCGTGATGGGGGAAATACAGGCCAGCAGCAGCCATGCTCCAGAGGTGATGGCTGGATACCCACACACATAGGAGACACGCGCGCGGGCGCACACAGTTATATGCGCGGGCACCCACACACACTTATATGCACGCACGCACATACACTTATATGCACGCACGCACACACACACACACACACACACACACACACACACACACACACACACACACACACACACACACACACACACACACACACACACACACACACACACACACACACACACACACACACACTTATATTCACACACACACACACACACACACACACTTATATTCACCCACACACAAATATGTCCATACACTCACACATTAGCAATCAACCATTGATCTGCACCAAAATCTAGAAAGCCATGTTCGGGCCAAATTAGACAGGATAGGAAATACATAGAAATATGCACACAGACAAACAGGCACAAACACAGAGCCACAGGCAAACACACTGAGTGAAAGTGTTCCCCTGGCAGGGCCATGCTCCACATGGCTAGGAAACACGAGATAATTGGTGCTTCCGGGGAAATAAACGCAGCTGGTCTTGTTCACAGTAGGGTGGGGGGGGGGGGGGGGGGGGGGGGGGGGTTAAAGCCCCTTCATGTCCCAACATACACCACCACCACCGCCACCCCCTACTGGTTCTCCTCTTCACTACATTGTCCGACCTATCAGAGGCCAGCTGTGTTGACGAGGAGGCTGGTGTGGGGTACCGCAGGGCTCCTATCAAGGGCCCCTGCAAGGGTGACTGGGGTTCACTGACTGACGTCACCTTGGTGGTCCATTTTTCCCCTAATTTTCTGCTTCCTAATGGGTCTATGGCCCTACCTAAGGGGTCTGCTAAGTCAAATTCATAACCGCATTTTAATTTCCACATGGTTGGTAAAGCAACGTGTCATATTCCTCTTTCTTGTAATCAGATGGTGATTCAGGGCAGGGAGGGGGCGGGTAATGTAATAATGTGTCATGTAGGCTTTGAGGCAGATATGACAAAACCCTGCAGTTTCATCACCCTTTTTATCCGGGCTGATTCCTGTTTATTTGAACACATTCAGTGCATTGCCTTTCCCCCCCCCAGAGCAGCCACCGCTGGAGGGGACAAATAACAGACGTGTTCCCTGCCCATGAATTGATGTATTTCTGTCCCCACACAGCCACCCTGTACACCTCCTGCATCCTGGTGGGCATCTTCATCAACAGCAGCGTGCCCATGTTCTTCGAGCTCTTCATCGAGACAGTGTACCCGGTTCCCGAGGGCATCACCTGCGGCGTGGTAACCTTCCTGGGTAACCTCGTCATGGGCTTGCTGCTCTTCTTCCTCACCTTCTCTTGCACAGGTATGACTGGTGGTACATTGGTTTGTGTGGGTGTGAGTGTGATTAAACACCATTGTAGTTTTATTTAACGGTGCTGGTAATTTTGATGAGATTATTTCTTATTTTATTATTTTAGTGTCATTTTATTAAGTGATTGAAATTCCCTGCAAGAATACCCGTTTTGAGTTGCCAATTTCGATTTTTGTCCACGCCCGGTCAATCTTTTCTAATCAGGGCATCTCTTCGCTGATAGGGTTGGAGGGATTTCCAATTGCATAAAATGTGACACAAAATACTAGGGAGGGAAGACGTGTTTTGGGTTGTTATATTTCCAAATCCTATCTCACTGATGCATTTTTCTGCTCTCTCTTTACCAATCTCGAATTGTACCTACTGCAGCTTTAAATAGATACTTTGATTTTAACCTGCAGCAATTCACTGTCCACAAGAGAGCACCCTTGGCCACTTGTTACGCTGAAAGTAAGGTAGCAAAGGAGTTGACTGAAAGGATGTGCGTTGGGGAGAAGTCAAACAGCGAAAATGTCGTTCCGTGGTAAAGATTGCTTTAACCAAGCCCATCATTGCCTCCACTCCAAAGGGTTTCGGCCTAGCACACAACTTACCCTGGTCGGAACCAAAATTGTACTCTGGTCCATCTTTGTGAAAGTAGTTGTTGAACTCTTGGCCGGCTTTGCAGGTCCACCTCTGTGCATTGAGCACCGACTCTGAACATGATGTATCGGCCCCGGCAGAGAGAGACAGAGAGAGAGAGAGAGAGAGACGAAGAGTGTTCCCTTATCTCTGTCTTTCTCAAAGCATGCCCCTTTAACCCATTACCTCTCCGCCATTAATCGGCGAGAGTAGTGCTTCATACCGGTCCGTCCGTTCGTCTAAACTCACCCGGCCCTGCCGCTCAGGGTCCCCTGTGTGGGCAGCCTGTCCCTGGGTGCATGTGAACGATGGGGTGAGCGGGGACACCCCTGGGTGCAGCCGCACTCTGCCTCAGGGGCCTTCTCTCAGGGTCACCACGCTCACAGCGGCGCCGTATCATTCGGTGATGATTAAGGGCTGTGTGCACGGAGAACTCTGCACAGTCACGACCCATTGTGTCCAAACAAACAGCACTGCATTGCAGTGACCTTCCCCCCCCCCCCCCCCTAATGGAGGCACGAGTGCCTGGGACGACCAGAGGCGGATTGTTGAGATTATTATCGCTGTTATGAACCGGCATATCATTTGAACTATTTTGTTAGTACCCGTCTTCCTCCTGTTTGTGTGTGTGTGTGTGTGTGTGTGTGTGTGTGTGTGTGTGTGTGTGTGTGTGTGTGTGTGTGTGTGTGTGTGTGTGTGTGTGTGTGTGTGTGTGTGTGTGTGTGTGTGTGTGTGTGTGTGTGTGTGTGTGTGTGCGTGCGTGCGTGCGTGCGTGCGTGAGAGACGGGCAACATTCAGAGTTTAGTTTAATTGGGAGAATGAAGGCCATTAGGCCCTTGTTATGTGTGTGCCGCGTGCCATACCTCCACTGTGACAACCCTGTTGCAAACGGAAAGTCTGGTCACGCTCTGAAGGTTATTATTACAGGCGGACCGGCTCCGGAGCAATGTGGACTCGTAGATAGGAAGACAACATTCCAAACGTCTCCCTGGATCAGGTGACTTACACAGATGCTTGGAAGTCACCTTCGCCCGGCCATCTGAACATCTGTCTATCATCAGCCAGTGGGCATACACACAAACGGCAACAATATGTAGAGTTTGTTCGCGGATCTCTGATATGCCAGTCTTTGTTGTTTGTAGGTCCACAATATTGTGCATATGCGGGTGCACGTGCGTGTGTGTGGGTGTGTGCGTGCGTTTGTGTGTGCGTGCGTGTGTGTGTGCGATGCTGACAACCATCCGCCTGCCCGATCGGCGGTGCTGATGGATGGCGCTCAAGAGTACTTGACACGCTCTTCTGTTTCAGTCACCAACACCTGATAGATATTCACCGCCCCACTCATACATATGCATAGGCCCTCCTCTTCCTCTGGCCTTCGGCGGCGGCGCCATGGCAACCGCATTCCAGCGCCGACCCCCTTCCGGAAGGGTCCCCGGTAGGGCGTCTTCTAGCTGAGGCTTCAAAGGGTGGGCGGGTTCACAGGCCTGGCCGGGTCACGGTGTCCAGGTGCTTAACTTTGTGCGTTTTTTTTTATGTCTTCCTAAGGACATCCGGACTGACCTTGTGACCTCAGGAAAGGGCAATGTGTTGAGGGTATTTTTTTTGGGGGTGGAAGTGGGCGGTGTCAGAGGCGTTGGTTGGGGTGCATTCAGCGCACTGAGTGAGAGGCAGTGTCATTGTCGCGCTAACAAAGACTTTGGGGATGATGTCATCGAGGGCTGTTGAAAGGGATGCCTGGACTGGGAATGCTGGACCAGTGGCCCGTGGGCAAGTGGTGGCGGTGGCGGCTTGCACGGCCAAACCCAGTGGTGCTTGGCCACACCGGCGATACATCATAGATTATACGGGAAGGGAGCCAAGACCAGAGGGGGGAGGGAGAGAGAGAGAGAGAGAGAGAAAGTAAGGTAGATTGAGATGCAGCAGCTGCAGGCTACTGTGCACAAACAGACACGTGTGTGTGTGTACACACACACACGCAAGCACACACACACACACACACGCACACACGCACACACCAGACTCCATGAAGTATTCATCCTGTGTATTCTGCTCTCTTCTTGTCTCTGTGGCACTGAAGGAAAAATTGCCTAACATGAACAAAGGCATGTCTGCACGCTGCCTGTGTTTATGTGTTTATGTGTGTATATCAGTGTGTCCCTGCACACTTCTTGCAGGTATGTTTGTGTATCTTATTATTCTGTCTGTCAGCACCTTGACTGTGTGTGTGTGTGTGTGTGTGTGTGTGTGTGTGTGTGTGTGTGTGTGTGTGTGTCTAAATGGACTGCATTCAGAAATTGCTTTTCTGACCTTTTTATTATTTATGCTTTCGGTTTGTCCTGCTTTCGTCTAACTGCTATCACATCATTTAATGTGTTGTTTCTATCAAAGCATATCCACGCTAAACCGGGGACTTAAAGTTGGCTGAGCTGAAGAATTTCCTCGGACTTCCTGATTGGTCTACGTTTTATCCAGCCCACCCAAGTATTGGGGCCTATACAATGTTTTGCTTGTAAACTGGTTGCTTGCTTCGTATCACGAATGGCCTCCAGAGACCTATGAGTGACAAGACGCATCCCAATAAGCCCACAGCCCAGTTATCCTCCATGTTGTTAAAGCCTTGGAGAGAGCACCACAAGCTCTCTCTCTCTCTCTCTCTCTCTCTCTCTCTCTCTCTCTCTCTCTCTCTCTCTCTCTCTCTCTCTCTCTCTCTCTCTCTCTCTCTCTCTCTCTCTCTCTCTCTCTCTCTCTCTCTCTCTCGCCCTCGCCCTCGCCCGCCCGCCCGCCCTTGGTGCTTTAGTGAGTCTCATGCATGGCGTAGCTCAACACTGACCAAGCTGTATAGAGGTTGAAGACGGAGCGATGTCAAAGGAGTGTAGGGGGGCGGGGGGGAGCATTGAGTTGTCATTCAACCGTGTATCAAAAAAAAAAAAAAAGGAACAAAAACTCTTCTTCTGTGAAATAATTGCCGCCGTTCTCTTCCCGGGGAGTTATTTTCTTCTCTTTCATCCCGTTTCTTTTTCCTTTGTTTTGCGCTGAACTTTGCGCCCCTGAATGATGCAAGCCCCCCCCCCCCGCCTCTCTGTAGAGATGAGGAGCGCAGGGAAAACAAGGCAATCGAGTCCCTCTTTAGAAGAAACCAAGCCTCCTCTTCGTTCGGCGCTGCACTTTTTTCTTCTCTTTTTTTTGTTTTGTTTGGCTTTTGTTCTTCCGTCGTGAGTTTTGGAGAGGTAGCAGTCGATGCAGTAAACGAAAGGCAGCACAACAAACCGGTTTAAAAAGTGAATGCATTTTTAGCGCATACTCACACACCCTCACACCCACACACACACACACACACGCGCTCATACGCACATGCACGCACCAACAACCACTTTCGTAGCCAAACAAAAACTCGATATAGTTGTTCACTCTGCGATTGGACGATCACGCTTTGTCTCCTTCTGCTTTTTTTGCGACCCAAATATCGTCCATCTTCCTCTCCTTGACAAAGAGCTGGCTCAGGGGGACGGGTCGAGGTGGGTGTTGGGGTGGGGTTGGGGGTGAAGAAGATGAGGGAGGGGGGTGGGAGGGGGGGAGATAGTCATCTTGAAGCTTACATCGATTACAACGCCGCATTGACCCCAATTGCGACTGATTAGCACCATAAGCTGTCTGCCAACCCCACCCAGCGCACCACCAACCCAACCCCCGAGCCTCAGGTCTCTGGAGTGACTCCCCGCTGTCCGCCTGGCTGTTCTCTAATAGGACGTTAACGAGCCACGAGGATGATGCGTAGAGGCTGACCTTTTGAGGTGGATCGTAATCTATTACACGTTTAGGCTTCAGTCGGATGCAAAATCATGGTAAGGTCATGCTGATCGGTTGAATTTGTATTTGTCATCGATCGTAGTCATAGTAATTGGTTTATGACCTCATCTGTGTTCTCGGAGATCATGCCACTGTCATATGAACATTTCACGTACATATTTCATGCCTCGTTATTTTTCGGGATTTCTGCTCCATTTAGGTACTGTTATGTACAAAAGGAAATGCCTTCAAATGCTATTTTGTGTTAAATAGGGCGGTTGGCAGCCTCACCGGTGCCCCCCTGATAAATTATCCAACGAAGGGGGTCACACACCTTAGCCTTAGTATTAGCATTCACCCAAGGCTGCAGGACAAACACACACATACTGTACACACACACACACAGACATGAACACACACAAACAAACGCACCCACCCACCCACACACACACACACTCTCAAACCCCCCTCGGACACGAACTCACACACCAACACGAACACGCACACACCAACACACACACACACAACACACAAACACACACACACACACACACACACACACACACACGCGCACGCTCGGATAAATGCGAGAGCGAGGGAGGCATGTGAGAAGACAGAGAGGGCGTTTGGGGCCAGACAAACACCGTTCCATTAACCTGTCCCTCCAAACCGGGGCGCCTGCTGTCCAGCCCCCTAGCCACCCCACCCATCACCGGCCATCTCCCAGCCATCGCCCCCAAGCACCCCCACACATCACCCCTCGCTGATTAATGACGCTGCACTGCCGGGGTCCTCTCCCGTCTGTAGACAGCCCCCGGCCCGCCCAGCAAAATAAACTCACTCACGCAATTCTGTCACTCACTCACTCACTCACTCACCCTCTCACTCACTCTCTTGCTTGCTCGGGCACACGCTTACTCACTCACTCACTCAAACAGGCACACTCACTCACTCCCTCACTGAGTCATCTTTTCTCTCGCTCGCACAGGCTCACTCACTCATTCACTCACTCACTCACTCACTCACTCACTCACTCACTCACTCACTCACTCACTCACTCACTCACTCACTCACACAGGCTTGTTCGCTCACTCACTCCCACAGACACACACACACACACACACACACACACACACACACACACACACACACACACACACACACACACACACACACACTACCCAATATGAACCGTGTCTTCAAGTCTTGTCGCTGTGACATTTTGTCTTAATTACACACCTCCCCGTTGATGGGCATTGTCATTATGCTTTTCCTTTGTCCAATCAAACCCAACTGTGTTTTACAAGGACATGTTTTTATCTTGGATGAACATAAAGCTGGTTCAATTATAATGTTGGTTCTTTGCCTGGACTCATTGTCCAGTCGGTAGTTGGTGAAGACTCGCAGAAAAACCAATATGAGAACTCTGGCAGGTCTTCTATAGAACAGTGGTTCCCCTGTGTGTGTGTGTGTGTGTGTGTGTGTGTGTGTGTGTGTGTGTGTGTGTGTGTGTGTGTGTGTGTGTGTGTGTGTGTGTGTGTGTGTGTGTGTGTGTGTGTGTGTGTGTGTGTGTGTGTGTGTGCCAGGTATCTTTACCATGACCTTGAGTTGTGGTCTCCTCAATCCCAGCTGCATGGCTGCCCTTTAACACACAGAAGGCAGCGTAATGTCTCTTGTCAGGCCCAATAGATCACACACGCACGCTTGCACGTTCAAACACACATACACACACAGAGAGAACACACACCAACACACGCACACACCCCAGACAAACGAACACACACACCCCAGAAACAGGAACGCACACACCCCAGACACAAGAACACACACACCCCAGTCACACGAACACACACACACACACACACACACACACACACACACACACACACACACACACACACACACACACACACACACACACACACACACAGCAGCATGATGGGGTAGACAGTTAACTTTGTAACGAGGCTGGTGAGCTTTGTACCGATCCCGCTGGATGAGTTTTGGTTGAAAGACTTATCGATTTAATTCATTGTTGTTGGCTAAAAGCACACTGGTTTGTGTGCGTGTGTGTGTCTGTGTGTGTGCATCTACACTATGTGCACGTATGATGGAGCGATGGAGCATGATTAAATGAGGGTGTGACAGAGAGGGATGAGCATTGGTGCTTGAGTGCGTGCGTGCGTGCGTGCGTGCGTGCGTGCGTGCGTGCGTGCGTGCGTGCGTGCGTGCGTGCGTGCGTGCGTGCGTGCGTGCGTGCGTGCGTGCGTGCGTGCGTGCGTGCGTGCGTGCGTGCGTGCGTGCGTGCGTGCGTGCGTGCGTGCGTGCGTGCGTGCGTGCGTGCGTGCGTGCGTGCGTGCGTGCGTGCGTGCGTGCGTGCGTGCGTGCGTGCGTGCGTGCGTGCGTGCGTGCGTGCGTGCGTGCGTGCGTGCGTGGTAGCTAGGCTAGCTAGCAGCCCTCCTCTGCCTAATGGAGCTTGGAACAGAGCAAAGTTGGGGAGAAAAAAACAACTTCCTCTCCATCCTGTTTGGGTTCACCCACGGGTTAATGGTTATGAGGAAAGGGAGGTAATGTCATCGGGTTATCCCCAGCCATGATGCAGTGCACTTCTTATTCCCACAATGGCGTGCCTATTGATTAGCTGTTGGCCCTTTACATTATTGATACAATATTCAACGCTGCCAGTGCGATCAGGGACTCTCCCGGCAGGTGTGTGTGTGGGCGGGCGTGCGTTACGCTCCACGTGCGCGGCTTGAGACCTGGTGTGTGTGTGTGTGTGTGTGTGTGTGTGTGTGTGTGTGTGTGTGTGTGTGTAAGCTAAATTGTTTGGGTAAGTGAAATGCATTTGCTGTTGAGTTTGGGATTTGCTCCAATCTATTAGGGATGCATTCAATAACAGGGACTCCAGTGGCGCGATGAATGGTGTCCTGGGAGATCCACTTTCTCCGCACTCTGCCGGCCCCCAGGGGCCCGAAGAGAGCGACCAGAATGCTAAAACCGTAAACCGTCTCTAACACTCTCTCTCTCTCTCTCTCTCTCTCTGTCTCTGTCTCTCTGTCTCTCTGTCTCTCTGTCTCTCTCAGATCTGTCCTGGCTGAACTGGTGTCTGACGGGCTCCTGCCTCTTCAGCCTGATGCTCATCCTCTTCTTCAGGGAGTCGTACGACCGCCTCTACCTGGACGTCTTCGTCTCGGCCTGACCTCCAACTGACCTTCGTCTGACTTCCAACTGACCTCTGACTGACCTTCTGACCTGGAAAAGGACAAGAAAGAAAAAGACTGACGAATATAATCCCCATTGCACAAAGTAACGATGACAAAGGAGGGAAAAACGGATGGAACGGAGTGGGGGGCCGGGGGGGCAAAGCCTACTGCTGAACTTCTTGAGTGTAAAAACAAAGTGTATCGACCGGCAGTGTATGTGCTGGGTTGGGTTTCTGTACGGATGCGGTTGGCCCAGACCTGGTGGTTGAACTCCTCACATAACGGTCGTCGTCTTCTGGAACAGCGTGCTCTGTTTTGTAAATTGTGTCTTTGTATGTCAACACTTAAACTGATTTTTTTAAGAAACTGATAAAACCACGAAAGGGATTTGTCATCTGTTTACAGATGAAATAATGGTTAAACTTTTATTAATTATATCGCTGTTGCTTTGTTGAGCTTCAAAGTGGCAGGAGACGGGAAAGGTTTAGCTCATTCTCGGTACTCACTCATTTGTCAAGTCAATTCCCACTGTTTCCTGTTTGACCTTTTATCGGGAACGTCGTGAATGACATACTGACATCAAAGGAATCATTAACAAGGAACGAAGGCTGCTGACCGGGCCTTCTCCTCCTCAGCCAATCAGCAGTGCCCCTGATGTCTGCTGTTTGCAGGTCTAACAAGGGAGCTGGCGTTCTTAGCCCCACTCATCATTCATCAGAGGCCACGGACTGACTGGGCGGGCCGTAAAGGGACACCGCGCTCGGGGAGAGGACCTTTTGATCCGTCTGTCGCCTCCCACTCAGTACAGACAGACAGACAGACAGCAACGCTTGCATGGGACCAATACCTGTGGAGCAACGAGTATTAAGTACACAGAGGAGCGTTATTTTGGACCTAACACTATGCTAAAAAAATTGCACACGGATCGTTTTTTTTCCGGAGTCCTGTGAACAAAACCATAATTTGTCTTTCTTTTGTGTGATCATTGATGAGTTATCGTCGAGTTGTTGTCGGCGAGTGATTTTATTGTTTTTTTTATGTATTTTCTTTCGTCGTATATTTATGGATGGAATGTTTTTATTTTTGTAGGTTTTAAAAAATTCTCCCTATTTCACTGTTCACGATCACTATTTATTGCGAGGATTGCAAAGCCGCTGACCGTCATTATGACCGGCTCTGTACGTTCTCCACGACGGACCTCTGTAACGGCCCCGGCGGGTGCTTCTTATGGTTGCCATGGCTGCGAGGTTGCCATTACTCATGTTCTAATTATACAATGGTTCTTGGCGTCTGCCGTTGAAGCAAACTGCCGTGAGAGATGAAGCCAGAAGGTGAAGGAAAACATATTTGAACGGTTACCTCAAATAGCAAGACTGAACTCTTGAATGCACACACACACACACACACACACACACACACACACACACACACACACACACACACACACACACACACACACACACACACACACACACACACACACACACACACACACACACACACACACACTCTCTCCCTGCTGCTTTGTTTACGAAGTTTCACAGGCTTTTTAACGTCGTCTTTTTGGCATTTTTCGGAAGATGCAAATTTGGGTGTTGCCTCGAAATGTGAACCCTTGTGAATCACTGGCTGCACTTTTTTGATGCATATCAAGCTCACACCTTCATGTTTTAGACGATAGACAGAGAGGCAAGGTTAGCCAGCAACATGTAAAAATAAGAAAAAGAAAAAGCTGGCCTCTTCTCTCGTCAAGAATCCTCTCGTGGTAGCATTTATTTCTGTGTTAAACTACAAGCAACCAATCCATGTCCTTATCTCTTATTTCTCTTTTTAAACCATTGTACAGAAAGGAGTCTCCTTTACCTTGCCTTAATCACCCAGAACTATGTTGATGTTGTCTTTAAAAGAGGGGGAGCATTCAAAATGTCTTTGTTTCTAAGACCATGTATGACTGTTGAATATTTGCCGCACCTTATTAAAACAAACGCTCTACGAACGATCACGTGGTCATTGTTCCTTTTGTTGCTTATGTCGTTGAGGAAGACGAAGGTCGTGTCGAGCAGACGTTATGCGGCGACCTCGCCGGGTTCCGCCAAGGCAGCATTACCCTGTCGTGGTTTCGTCACATCACACCATCTGCAGAGAGATAAACAAAAGAGAGAGAGAGAGAGAGAGAGAGAGGGAGAGAGACTATGAGAACCAGCAGCATGGGGCTCTCAAGAGGATATCCATCCATGCTTCCAGGAAAAACATCTTCCTAAATCCCCCCAACCTCCGCCCCACCCACCCACTCTGGTCGCGTGGGTTATCTCATTGTTTTAAAGCCATGTATTAGGCTGGCTCCACCCTCTACAGGCCGTATCAGAGGCCTGTCTTCCCCCCTCATTCGCCTCCAGATCCTCCAGTTGAGCTCATGATCTGGCCAAGGCCACCATGTCTGCCTGGAGGGTAGGTGTGCATGCAGCAGGGGAAAGCTGGTGTTTGGTAACTCCAGTCTGGTTTGATTGTGTGTGTGTGTGTGTGTGTGTGTGTGTGTGTGTGTGTGTGTGTGTGTGTCTGCACGTGGGTTATGAAAGAGGCAGCCCTTAAACTCACATTCCAAGAAGATCATTTCTCATGTTGTGCCACTAAATCCAAACAAAACTGATCACTCGGTCGCAAATAAACGGAAAAACAATCATTCACATTCAAGTCCCAGTTAAAACAAGGGCTCCTGCCAAGGTATCACTCTTGTTATTCCAACCCAAGTTCCACTTATTTCAAGTCTTTTACTGGAATAGCTCTGCGATGGTAATTCAAGCCCAACCAGGTGCCATCCAGGGACGAAACGTGTTAACCTCTGATTCTCTTGAGGTTACAGAGAATGAACAGCTATTTCTTGTTTAACACACAGCCCTTGAGAGTTTCACCGCAAAACAGCGTCGACGTCAGTCTACAGGGTATGTCAACATATTTAACAACATCTGCGAGGCAAATGGCCCCATGGGTGCTCTAGAGTTTAAAACGGGCCCCAGTGTTATGTTTTTTCGACATAGGCCATTCAGCGCTCTTGTTCAGAGAAGGGATGTGTGCGAGCAGACTGTAGGCGGAACGCGAGTCACTAAACATTAGGGGCCCGTCCCCGACGCCATAAGCGACGCTGCGTTTAACAACACTAACCGCAATGCCTCCCAATACAAGAGAGCTCCCGGGCGACTGGACCTGCTTGTTACTCATTCTGCTGCACTGCCTTCCTTTAGGCTACTGTCGCTTCTTTGTACATTAAAAAAAACTGATTCCCTTACTGCACTCCGCTACAACTCCCGTGGAGCTGTAGCCTCGGAATGATTGTTCTGAATGTAAACTAATTGTTTTGAACGACAAAGCCACACGGTTTTTGATGCTCCCCGATGTGGGTGTGCGGTGGTGTGTCGACGTGACGCTGATTTACTTGAATCCAGGACCACGTTGGAGATGAGTATGCTGTGCCTTTGATGTGCCGTCCTCTGAGCCTTCGTATTGCGCATGCTGTTCAATTACCTGTCCGTCCTCAATAGATGGAATCAAATCCAAAGCATTGGCGTCTGTGATTGACCACACACTATATTTATTATTGCCCTGACTAACTATTTATTTTTCATCCCGGCCTCGTCCTGTTCGTTTTTCTGCTGTTTTTACTGACTGAAAATTCCCAAAAATATTGTTTTATTGTCTGCGTCTTTGGACTATTGTCTCTTTTTTCAGTGTTTCTTTGTTTGGCTGCCAAAGGTATAATAGGGAGCGGTTTCAAAGAAAAGCTTTTAGAGAACAGGCCTTTTTTTAGTTCGCCAGCCAATCAGATTCTAAATTGGATTGGAGAGTCCCTCATTTTGTGATTGAAACATTTTTATGCAATTAAAACTTTTCTCTTTCAAAATGAAAACTGTTAATATATAATCAAATAAAGTACATCTGAAGATATAAGTAAAAAACCTTACTAGAAGTTTCTTTTTTGGCACCTCCCAAGCTGCATTTTCCTCAAAATAACGTTTTTGCATGTGTGTCTGTGTTTATTAGAACAGTTTCATAACCATAAAGTTGCATTCAAAAATATGTTAATATCGCCCCGCTTTGCGTGGCATGTTTACTTTCCACGCCAATGAAGCTGAACAATTCGAATCGGTATTGGAATACAAGAATTTGATGCAAATCTTTCCAAAACCAAATTGTGGCATTAAAGAAAAGAAGACACATCTTTCTAACAAGGCAACATTATTAGTAAAGCACTTTCACTTGTCCATGACAAACTGATAAGAGGTTTCTTGTCAAAGGGAAGAGCTAGGCCTAATGATGCATCCCATTCCCACTGTTAAGAGATACTACAAGTGTCATAGCATCTCCCTGGGAATAGTTAATTAAAATGAGGCAAACAAGCTTTTTCTTTATTGTTGCGTGACTCGTGATGGCAATTTAGCTCCACCGATCTCACGGGGGAAAATCCATTCAAACTTAAGAGAAAAACAAACTGGTTTGTTTGCCTATTTGTCTTCATGCAATTAAGCTCTATTCTTTTTTTAAAGAAATGCTCTCCTCATCACTGCCCATCACTTTCATTTCCAAGGCCCAATCACTCGCTTTCCCTTCCCAAACCACAGTGGCCTTGCTTCGCTTTTATACATTGTTCCCCCCCCCCCCCCCCCCCCCAAAGTCCCGTAATTGACTTCTCTGGGATTATGAAAAATGAGAGGTGTTTCTATTTTTTTTTTTTCTTACCAAACGCCTCATTTAGCAGAAGAGCCGGCGCCGTGAACCGCTAGTTTCTCCTCAACATATTAGCCAGGCGAGGTGCTTCTGATGAGGAGCGATGTGGTGCGGATCCTGGAGCCAGCGGCGTATGACAGCTGGCCGCCGATATGCAGATCCATCAGCAGTGACTTTGAGACGCCTATCAGCCTGTGACCAAAGCTCTGGGAACATACACGCACATAGACATAGACAGAGACACACAAGCACACACACACATATACACACACACACACACACACACACACACACACACACACACACACACACACACACACACACACAAGGAAACACACACACTAACACAAGCACAAGCACACACACAAACCCACAAACACTAAAACACCCTCACAAAAACGGAAACTCTTAATTATCACTCAATGTGGAGGCAACAAGTTAAAGTGCTGGACGGATCGATGGTAGAGTTGAGGCGGATGCATCAACGTTCTTATAAACCGGCAGCCTCGTCTGTACTTAAGAGGTTTGGGAGTCTGCGTCTGTGTTGTAAACACCTAGTGTCTTTCAGAGGATCAGTA